>NW_012108674.1:1401760-1531412 GCF_000951045.1 Mandrillus leucophaeus
AAAAAAAAAAACCCAACTCAACACCAAAACAACAATAACAACCAAACAACAAAAGATACAAGTGGAAAAAAAAGAAATACATGTTTGTTTCATGAAACTAGTCTGTGTATGTAGATAGCCATACACAATTGTATTGTTTAGAGAAGTCTAAACAGTTTTCTGGGACTTAAGCACATGCTGTGTTATGCCGAAGTTCAGGATCCTTTTGATTTTTGTTTAAAATTTGAAAGTCGTTGGCAAACCCTTGAAAGTCTTTACTGAAATAGCTGACAAGTATTATTCCTAAAAATGAACAATGGCCCAGCAAGAATCCTGGTCAGTTTACATTTATTTTTGTTTTCTTGGAGAATTTGTGATATAAGGGATGGGTACTATATTGCGGGGGCAGACGGGTTAATGTGCAGTTTTGCATTCTCGAGTCTAACTTTGGACCCATATGTTTCAGCTGATCTCTTCAGATGTAGGGGATATGTAGCTCAACTTCCCCCAGGCTTTGCTGTTTTGGTGGCTCAAGGTGCTTCCCCACTGACGGGCCTATCAGCATTTGTGTTTTTAGTGGGAGAGAGGTTTAAATGTCAGTACAATTGTATAAGCAACCATAACTTGATGGATGAGTTTTTAACCTTAAAAGTGAAAATGAACCTTCTGACATATGGTTATCATTAGACCTCTGGGTGAATGAAAACTCTCCATCTTCCTGTTCACAAAGAAACAGAGCTTTGCCATGTTTGAAAAATAAGACCACCATAAATAAACATGGAGCAATGAAAGCCCAAAGCTTTCAAAGACGCTTACCTTGGCACCTTCTTCCACTGGAGGACAAGGAAAACCCTTCTGGACACAGACATTTGAAGCTGCCTTCAGTGTTACTGCATGTGCCCAGGGCACAAATTTCTGGCTCTTCAACACACTCATCAATATCTAAAAGAATCACATGAGTCAAACAAAGTCAAAACACGATGGAGACATCATCAGGTACCAAATACACAATGTGGACATACAAAGGGCAGCCGAGTTTCCAAACTCTTACAATAATAAAGGTATTTTTCTGTACCACAATGCTGTGGACTGGACTTCTAGGTTGTCATGGCTTTAAAAAAAATAGTTTTGACAGTTATTGATATAAAAATGGAATGTGCAACTGCCTTTTAAGGGGTGCAGTGACAAACATCTCTTACCCAGACTGAGCTGCTTGGCTAACTAGAAAAGTCAGAGTAATTTCATAGTACCCTAGGCCAGGAAAGAAGCATGCTCTATAGAGTCACATTGCACCATTGTTCAGGAAGCAGAAATGCTGAAACTTTAAGCACATTGATAGTGAGTCACTCAATGTGAGATCTAGGCCTTTGAACCAAATTTACTCCCCTCCAATCATCCACAGAACTTTTCCCAATACTCTGTGTTCTAGCCCTAAAACTGAATTTTACAAGAACACTAAGACTCATGACAGTAAGTATAATCCTATGAAGTGGCTAACTAACGATATCATAGAAGATGAGGCTCCTAACTGATTTGTGGGTTAATCTTTCTAAAGACACAAAAATATCTTTCTTGTACAGGCTTTTTCTTTCATCATATAGATGAAATGGTACACTTAGAACTGTGGCACGTTTTCTTTAGTATATTACACATCTTAGTTCCTGTACAGGGGTAGTTAAGAGTAGCCAATATGAAGTTTGAATGGCTTGAATAACCATATGTCCTAGTTTGCCTGGGGAAGCGCCAGCTTATGCCGGTTGGCCTGACTTTATTGTTAATAGTGCCTTTTCTACTTTCAAAATTGGCTTGGTTTGGTCAATAAAACACATGATTACCTATAGAAAAATATGCCCACTCTATTCCAACAAACTCACTTATCTTTCCTTCTGACTTTCAGCAGGAATTTTTAGTGAACAAAGTGTTAAGTCTTAATTCTGAGCCATGCTACTTTTATGAGAATACTTCTTTTTTAAACAAAAGACAAAATATTCTTATATCCTGGGCCCTTTATTTTCACATTGGTGCAAAGGTTTCTACCCACACCAAAATGTACTTGCTTTATACAACTTTATTCTCAAGAGACCCAACTAAGGAAAAGTTGAGAAATTAACTTTATTATCTTGACTTAATACTGCAAATACCACACAATAAATATTCTAGAAATGTGCAATGCCAAGTGATCCTCTTTCTGTGCAATGCAAAATCAGCTTCTCTATCATGCCAGGTTATTGGGTTGCATTTATACTTGTGTTATGTTCCCTGTGGTTTATTAATGAATCTGAGCTACTATTGCTGATTGAATTACTCCATTCCAACACTCCTTCCCCCTCTATATCCAATCTTTTCTTAATAGAAAAGTTGACTTTTGTGAAAATGCTCAAATGTTTTGGGTTGTTTTTAATTATTATTACTATGACTATCTCTGTTATGGTAGAAATTAGCCTGTACATGCCAACTGATTAGGATAGGGCCAAATATTATAGAAGGGACACATTCATTGATTGTGCAGTCATTTTTCTTTCTATATATATTCATTCTGTTCATTTTAGCGAACTGATGTATTGATAATAGAGTAAATAAAGCCAATTTTCAATAAAAGTAAAATAACATGCTTAAAAAATTTGCATTAGACAATTTCAATAAGGTATTTCCATTTTAAATATCACCACTTGATTGTTATTTAAATTGGATATCTAATTAAATTTCTAGTTGACGATATTAAAAGTAGAGAAAATTCTCATTGAGGATTAGATGCAGACCTGTTTAAAGTCAGGGGCATGAACTAGGTGACTTCTTGAAAATCCTTTCAACCCTACTTATTTATGAAATTGTAGTAATTAATGTCCTTCACTTAATGATATGACATATTCGTTGAGGTTAAAGTAAGGCCCTTGGGAGGCTGAGGAAGGAGGATCATTTGAGGCCAGGAGTTTGAGACCAGCCTGGCAACACAGGGAGGCCCCCATCTCTACAAATAATTAAAATATCAGCCAGGCATGGTGGCGCATGCCTGTAGCTCCGGCTACTCCAGAAGCTGAGACAGGACAATCACTTGAGCCCAGGAGTTCAAGTTTACAGTGAGCTATGCTCATGCCACTGTATTCCAACCTGGTGACAGATTAAGACCCCATCTCCATTAAAAAAAAAAAAGAAAAGAAAAGGAATGTAATACTATAAAATTTACTGAGAATTTATTTCAAATAACACATTTCCACTGCTCTATAGGCAAAAACAAAATAGACAAACGATATAACCACATTCATCCAAACTTGAGTGTGGTCATTTAAAGATTTTAACTGGAATCAGGAGCTATTTTTAGCTGCAAAGAATAGCCACTTAAAAAATGTAATTGAGAAATACTGGGAGGGGGATACAGCATTCCTACCAACCGTATGAAAGCACAGTGGAAAAGAGTCAGGATCATATGATCAGTCATAGGCACAGAGCAAAATAACTTCATTAGAGATCAGCATGAGAATTAGTGCTTCTTGTCTTGCCAGAAGGATGAGACCATGTCATACCCTACGCCCTTGCATTCGTTTCTGATAAAGTATTCCAAAATGAAGACGTCATCACAAAAACTCTCATTTTGCTAAGTCCAGTGGATACCCAACACTCCTTCTTTGCTAACATTGACAGCCTTCCTACCTTCACACTTGTCATCTTGAAGACTGTATCCAGGTGGGCAAATGCATCTGTAGGACCCATCCAAGTTTTGACAGGTACCTGGTGCGCATTTTCTGGGTTCTAGAAGACATTCATTGATATCTGCAAAGAAAAGGGAAAAATAAGGAAGAGGTTCCCACAGGCATAACTTCCAACAAACAATTAAAATTCAAAAAAAACTAGAATAAATCAAAGAAATACACAAAGCAAATTAAAGTTCACAAAATTCCACCATGGAGAAAAATAAGTGATAATAAAAATAAGCTTTATCAGCTTTCAAAAATGTATAGTATAACCACCATATTTTATTTTACCTACATCAGATTAAATATTTCCAGAAAACTGTAGCATGTGAAAAGTCAGCGAGTATATAAAGATTTTAAGGATACTCAAAAGGTATGAGAGCTTACTACGAAAGTATTATAAAGAAAAAAATTTGAGAAGGGAAATCATAATTGCTTACAGAGCAATTTAACAATTTTGCTGTTTAACAGTTTAAGTATTCTCTGAGAATACAATAGCTTAATTTTTAAAATAAGGGAAAAAGTGATTTTATATATATACACATATACATATACGTATATGTATTTAAATAAAAACAAAGCCTTTATAGGGAGGATTAATATAATTCCACTCTGACTTTTCCTCCAGGTTTCCAGAAAGAAGCATTAGAATAGAGACTGCACGATTCCTTGAGTGGTCTCTGGAAGCATTCTTTCCAGGTCTTTCCAAGCCGTGTACTTACCCACACAGGTCCTCCCATCTGGAGCCACCTCATAGCCTTCATTGCACTGGCACTGGAAAGACCCCACTGTATTAATGCATTGGCCATTTCGGCAAAGGTTCCCGTTTCCACTTGCACATTCATCGACATCTGCAGAAGAACCCCCAACAATCCTTTAATATATTCCAAAGATGTCATAATCCCATCAATAATCAAAACTTTTGAAGGAAAAAATACTTTTTTCTGAATTTTAGTGGCCTTTGCTGGCTTAGCCAAACAAGAAATTCCAGTGAAGATCTAGTATGCAACAACAGAACTGGCTTTAAGCATCTATGCACATTTAACAATAAGATTACATTATTATATTAGAGACTGACAATTTATATTCAAATTTCCTACCAGTTTTTCCTTGATTTTCCTTTAGATTTTATTTTTAAATTTTCGATTTAAAATTTTTTTGATTTAAAAAATAAGATTCTAATACACAATTCAGCTGAGGACATTATTTTATATTCTTGCAATTAGAAATATTAAATTAGCCTATAGCACAATAAAATTTAAAGAACTTGGCTTATTACTCTTGCCGAGTATGTTTTAGAAGGGAGATTCTGTAGATTCAATGATTTATTTAAGAGAGGCTACGTGAAACATCTAGACCAGAAGGTTCATATTCCTGAATCATATAATTTCTGTACAAAGAATCACTTTTGTGTATTTAAAATTTTTTGAGCTTAATCTAATCCCATTTATTTTGAAATTTATTTTACAGCAAAATAGACATAAAAATTATAGCTGCTAATGAGCATTTTAATAAAAGTAATGGATATAGTTACAGTGGTTCCCCCTTATCTATGGTTTTGCTTTCTGGGGATTCAGTTATCCAAGGTCAACTGCTATCCAAAAACAGGTGAGTATAGTACAATAAAATATTTTGAGAGAGAGACAGAGAGAGAGAGAACGCACACAAGAAAGTACAGTCACATAACTTTTATCACATTATATTGTTATAATTGTTCTATTTTCTTATTAGTTATTGTGTTAATCTCTTACCATGCCTAATTTATAAATTAAACCTCAGTCTAGGTATGTATGTATAGGAAAACACATGGTATATAGAGGGTTCAGTACTATCTGTGGTTTCAGGCATCTGCTGGGGGTCTCAGAACGTATCCCTCACGGATAAGGGGAACTTCTGGAATATATTTGATGTGGAATTAGCACACCATATTTGACAAGTCCCGTAAGCAATTGTTATGCATAAGATAGCATAGAATTTTAAAAGACAGCTGGAACACTAGAAATGATGCTAATTACAAAGAACACATATAAAACTGACTTCCTTTGCTGATGCACAATTTTGCACACGCACCTATACAGTCATTGTTGTGAGAAAGGATGAAACCATGATTGCAGCGGCAGTTGAAGGAACCGATTGTGTTCCGGCAAGTTCCATTCCCACAGGCATCTCTTTCACACTCATTTATGTCTAGTAGGAAGAAAGGTCATGAAGAAACATAAATATAAGTAGAAAAAGTGGTTACATGGTTACAGTGGCTAAACAGCATTCTAGGGTTCACCAAGCCTCATCCATAGGCTGAAAACTTCTTGATGTTGGTATCAGCTCCAGCAGCAGTCATCCCTACAAAAAACCAGGCAGCGGCAGAGCTCTAAACCTTGGGAATAAATTGTTTCCTTGGCTGGCCAGTGAAAGGAGGCAAGCTAAGGACGTGAGACCTGAACAAGAATTATTTTATTCTATTTACTTCTAGAATTCTCCACCCTTGCCACTTTTCTCAAATATTTTCACTTGAAAATGGAAAAAACTCTGTGTGCATCTGGGTCTTGAGGTGTTGCCACCTTTGGCAAACTTCAACCTTCAAGATTCTCACTCCAACTTACCAAAAAGCAGTGACTCACCTGGCATTACCCCACAATCAGCAACAAAATAACTCAGCTTTCTAGCTCACCTGTCATTTCAGACAACTTTTCCTTCTTCCCTACACCCCTAAAAACATAGAACAACTTCCACCAATGATGACTTCTCTCACTCTTCTAAACCACCCCAAAGAGATGGCACTTAATTTGTTCTTTTCATACATGCTTGCATTCTTATTCGCCTTTTGATTGGTCTGTACTTTGATGATTTTGTAAAGCTGCTTTGGCGTCTTATATGTCTTTGTATCTCATCACAACAGCTAGCATATTTCTTATAAAGAGTAGGTGCGCATTATATTAAGAAGGAAGAAAGAAAAAGTTTAATGAAAGAAAGTTGTTACTGCTGGTTTGAAAGAATGAGGCACCATGAAGAGGGACAAGGATGAAAGGAGAGAGAGAGAGTGGAAGGTAACAATGGAGAATAGCAAAATGTAATGATTAGAGGTAGGATTTCCTTTCTTTTCACATTTTGGACATGAAGATAAATTATCTGTGATTCCTGAATCAGGAAGCTATTGCTAACCCAAAGGGACTCTAATGTGTGTCTGTGGTTGAAGACTACACCCAGATGAGTCACTGCTAGCAATCAAGAATTTCTGCCTTGATTCATTTTTAGCCAAACTGGTGAAGTTCTTTGGTTGGGGAGGTTCTATGTTAGGGGGCTCCAGAATATTCAGATGAGAGATGTAGAAAGAAAGTTGGGGAGGGTCATCATAGCTTTTGCACAGTTTAGCTGCCCAGTGATGAGCAGGGCTGTCAGTGCTCCTGTCATTACTCTGAAGAAGATACAACTTCATGAGAATGTTCCCAAATGAATGAACCCAGTCACAGCCAAAGTCAAGGGCTTAAACATTATGATATTAACTGTTCTTTCAGCTGTGAATCTGATTTACGTTCTTAATGTCTCCAAAAGACTTAATGATACTGCTTTAAAGTAGAAAAAGAAAGGAAGGAAAAGGAGAAAATGATTGATCACACACTGAAGTTTATTCTACATCAGCATCCTGACACTAGATAAATCAGGGAAGAGATTTAAAATCCTGAGCTCTTTTTCCTCTAGAAAAACGATTAACTTTTCTTTGCCTTTGTAGGATTTATAAATTTGCCTTTGAGAATCTGGTACACACTACCAACCCTTCTCGAAAAAATGGTCATCTCACACTCAAAAGCTCAACTCAAAAGGAAATCCATATCAATACTACATATGAATAATAGTCTATTAACATTAATAAAAATTATTTTTTTGTATTAATATCTTTTTCAATTTACCCCTTAGTCAATTTTTTCTAAACTCACAGCCAAATGAGTAACAAGGAAGAGGTTTATCATGTTCAGATTGCCAAAGATTAAATAGGATATCACTGCTGCATATCTGTCCATGTTTTTATTTTGTAGACAGCAAAAATACTACTAAAAGACTTAGCATTAAATTTTATCCATATTTAGATTCAAATGAAGTTTTCAATAGCATATAAAAAAAAAGATTAATAATTAAATACTTACCCAAGCACATGGTTTGGTCAGCATTTGTTTTAAAGCCAGTGTGGCAAAGGCAATAAAAGCTTCCAACTGTGTCAATGCACTGCCCATGACTGCATATATTGGGGATTTCCTGACATTCATTGCGATCTGTAAAGAAAAAGCATCTTAAGTGAGAACTTTGAAGACAAAATACAATTGAATAACTTACCTTCTAGCTATTGTTCTCAGGAGTAATCCTAGCTCTAAACTAAGTTAGTGAAACAGATACATTTATTTTTGCATCAAAGTGGATTAAAACTTACTCTCATTTACCAGGCATGGTCAGAGTATGTTAACAATACATGACACAATAAAAAACAAGGGGAAGTAATCAAAAAATATTCTGAAAGATGAAAAGACTTAGAAGTAAAATGGGTGGAAAAATTCAAGCTGGGAGGATTTTCTGTTTGATTATCAGCCTACGCAGCACCACAGACTGTGGAATTAATTGAAGTATTTTGTCTAGTTAAGATTTGGTGCCTCAAGTCATGGATAGTTCATGGCTTCCTTTGGAAATTTATATCAAAGTCAAATCCCATGGCTAAGATTAAGTTTTTCTTGATGGACAACCCACATGGCCCCTTGTTCAAGTTGCATCTCTTTGTGTTATTCCTGTAACTTTTTGTTTCATCTTCACCAAGTATTAACGTCTACATAGGGCTCCTTTTAGCATGTGACAATCTGAACACTGTCTCTTTCTTTTTACTCTCATCCATTCATTTAAAAGGAAGCCCTCTCATCTTGCTTCCGCCAGTCTTTAAGCTCTACATTATATTTACCATCAACTGAATCTTTGTTGCTTTCCTGAAATCTGATGATCTGAGGGGCAGAATTTAATGCATGAATTCACATATGACATAATTACATGCCACCTTATGTCTCTAATGTTTTAAAGCTCTATGCTTAGAGTAAATGTACTTTGAAGAGCACTGTGCCATTCTGACTTTCCTACTGTCACAGAAGAAAGCACATGGAGTGCCATCTTTGCTGCAGATGCTGTAGGGCAGATGGCATTTCGCTCTTAGTTAAATAATCCAGACTTGCTGTTTGCCTGAAAGGTCTACTCAGAACACAGTCATCATGAATGGACACTTTTTTGCTGCACACAGCAACCCTGCTTGTGCCAGAATCATGGATATCTCCTTCATTTCGTGTGTCCGGGCTGCCATTTTATGACTATCTCCTATTTAGTAGATGAATCATCATACCATTTAGAAGTTTGAAGTGAAGTTGAGTATATCATTATGAGGGGAAATTGAAATAGAGCAGCTTAGGAACTACTACTGGCCTATGCAGAAACGCTATTTAACAAATTATGATTATTCCCATTTGAGAAAATGAATTTAAAGTGAGCCAACTGCTTCCCAGTATAGGCAGAGGAGACTGATTTCTGATCTTGAGGAAGGGTATGTCAGGTCTTACCATAGTTGGCCCAAAATTTTGGCACCTTCAGGTAGGACTGGACCTGGAGGTATGCAGGGGACAAAGTCCGTGTCATATCTGGTTTCCACAAGGAAATGGAAAGCCTTAAGGATCTTATTAGAAAGGGATCCCCAATTAGGAATTTCCTTTCATCTATTGCCCTATTTCATGATGGTTTAAATAAATGAAAAATGAAATATGGAGAGTACTTTGGAGTTCTACTGGTAAAACTAGAGCAGAAATCTAGGTTTCTACAAGCACCAGAATTTGAACTCTTAGATGATCATATTTGAGGTTGGGATAGGAGTTCTGAACAGGCTACTGTGGAAAGAAACCCAAACAGTCAATACAGAGAGAGAGGAAACCACAAGGAAGTAGCTGGGAAGAAACTGTTTCTTGTCTTCAGCTGGGCAAGACATTTCAAAAGGGGGTTGCATTTGCTCTAACTATCCAGCTTCTGCTGTCAGACTAGCATCCTGAACTCAGATATCTAATTGTTCTCTGAGCTCTCTCAGCAATAATGTGGGTGCTATGGTCAGGTGTGACTTGGGGTGTGAAATAATGTACCTACGAATTGAAACAAAGATCTCACGATGGAGAGAAAGATTTAGTTATTTTCATTTTAAACAGAGGCAAAAAGGAGTACTTTATAGCACGCCTGAAAAAAAATGCCAAGTATAGAATAGCATTTAAAGATATTTTAAAAGTAACACATAAATAAAGACATTTCTAGAATGAAGTCTTCAACCCAACTGGTTGAATGGCTGCAAAACTCAAGTTAATTCCCTTTCTTCTGAAGATTTCAATGAATAAAGGAAATCAAGCTTTTGGCTGCAAATGATTCTCACTCACAACACTTATGGCTGGGTGCATTTTAGGTATGTCAGTCTTCTACAGGAAAAGAGTAAAGGGTTTAAGCCCCAGCAGGCTATGGCTGAATGTCTTATCTTGATCTATAAATAGCTCTGTCCCACTTCTTACCTGAGTGTGAAATGGTATGAAATGACTCATTCTATATTATCAGCAATTCTTTATTTTGACTGGAATTATTTCATCCAGTTCTAAAGAAATATAAATTACAAGCAAAATGCAGGGAAGTGGTATCAATGCCAAGTTTCGCTAGGGTATTGTGGTTCATATCAGAGAAGTCCCCACTTTTCCTGTCCTGTATTTTTAATACATGGATAGCAACAGCTCTGGTGACAAAATGCTAAATACTTACACATGTTCCTTTAAACTCAACAAAACAAGTCTTGATTCTCAATGTGACTTTTTGTTTGGCAATTACACCCTCTTCCCACCAAGGTCTCATAAAACAATGCAAAATACCCTAAAGAGAACAGTGCACTTCCTACCACTTAATCGCTGGTAGGCAAGGAAATCGAAGGAAAATCTGACCATGTCCCCCTGTGTTGTTTCATTCACGAATGCATAAAATATCCAGGAAACCCCCTGTGAAATGAACCATGAGCAAAATAACACATTCTTCCTGACTAATATACAATGATTTGCTTTGCTAAATATACAGTGATTTTTGCTAAATATACAATGATTCAGAATTACTTAAAAATTTACTAGAAAATCATTCTGAGGTATTATTTTGCTTCTGGGCTGAAACACCAGTCTTTTACATTTTTATACCACTGGCTACAAGATACCATCAGATACTGAATAACTTCACCATGCACTGAAATTGATAACATGCGCATGCTTCCTATTTCTATCACATCCTTGACAAAAGTGAACACCAAAAAATCTAACCTCTAGGGGACATGGTAATAAACAGCTAATAAAGGCTGTTGATGTTTGCTGCCTTCAGTGAGTGACCTGTAAGATGACTGGGAAGAAAAGCGATGGTTTTGTTTGTTCTGTTTATGCAGATTAATCTGACCCAGTTTAGGAGAGCTTCACTGTCTAGATTGGGGGTATGTAGCCAAGATGGTGAAAACCTCACCTTTCTGAGAGGGGTTCTGTGGAAGGCAAAAAATCATTTGGTCCTAAATGTTGCTTAGGGGAGTGTGTGTATGCATAACCGTGTGTGTGTGTGTAATGTGTGGGGGTGAGTGTTTGCAGGCAGGGCAGCAGATAGGCAAATATGAAATCTATGTATGCAAAAGATTTCCTTCTTGTTTTGAAAATATCTCATCCAGAAAGAGGATTAAAAAGCTAAGTGTTTAGACATTTTGACAATACTCTTTTTTCCAATTTAGTTATTAGAGTTCATCAATCTAAATCTTAACTCATATATTCTTCAGCTTAACTATCTGAAAATAAATCCAGATATCTGAAGCTTCATGAAGACAAACTCTTGGGTAGGCATGTCCAGCCTGTGGGGCACTACATACCATTGCACTGTCCTGTGGAGGTGAAGCGGTAGCCGGGCTTACAGTCACAGCGGTAGCTGCCTGCAGTGTTGATGCATTCGGCGTTGCGCTGGCACACTGGGCCGTTCTGACACTCGTCAATATCTACGAGCAGAAGACAACTGAATTTGAAGGAGAACAGAATCTGGTGTCCAGTCAACAAAGCCTCTCATATGAAAACAAATTTATATTTTATTTTGATCTGTTCTATTGAAAAGACAACACAGATGTGTACAGCAGCTTTATTTATTGCCAGAAGTTGGAAGCAACCAAGATGCCCTTCAATAGGTGAATGAATAAATAAACTGGGGTTCATTCAGACAACGGAATGTTATTTAGCACTAAAAAGAAATGAGCTATCAAGTCATGAAAAGACATGGAAGAAAATTAAATATGGCTGGGTGCGGTGGCTCACACCTGTAATCCCAGCACTTTGGGGGGCTAAGGCGGGTGGATCAAACTGAGGTCAGCAGTTTGAGACCAGCCTGACCACCACGGTGAAAACCCGTCTCTACTAAAAATACAAAATTAGCTGGGCATGGTGGTGCGTGCCTGTAATCCCAGCTACTTGGAAAGCTGAGGCAGGAGAACCGCTTGAGCCTGGGAGGTGGAGGTTGCAGTGAGCCAAGATCATGCCATTGCACTCCAGCCTGGGCAACAAGAGCAAAACTCCATGTCAAAAAAAAAAAAAAAAAAGAAAATTAAATGTATATTACTAAGTGAATCAGAAGCCAATGTGGAAAGGTGACACAATGTATGATTCCAACCACACAACATTCTGGAAAAGGCAAAACTCTGGAGACAGTAAAAAAAATCAGTGGTTGCCAGGGGTTAGGAGAGACCAGGGGATACATAGGCAAAGCACAGATAATTTTTAGGGCAGTGAAATTATTCTAAAAATAGCTATGAAATACTAGATCCATGTCATTATAAATTTTTCCAAACTCATAGAATGTACAACACCAAAAGCGAACTCAAATGTAAATCATCACAGGGGACTCTGGGCGATAATGATGTCATTGGAGATTCAGTTGTAACAAATGCACCACTCTGATGGGGGATGCTGATGATAGGGGAGGCTGTGTATGTGTAGGGGTAGGGAATATATGATAAATCTTTGTGCCTTCTTCTCAATATTGCTGTGGACCTAAAACTGCCCTAGAAAATAAAGTCTATTAAAAAAAAAAAAAAAGAGAGAGAAAGGAAGACTGAAAGCCCGTTATCCAAACTTTCCCACTTCAGTAATATTTATAAATGCAAGAGCTTGATTTATGACCACATATGGACTCTAATGATGTTCATGTCTAAAAAAAGTCATGAAACTTGGCTGCTAGGGCCAGCACTTGACATGGGTATAGATTAATATCCTAGGAAGCCTTGTATTTACTCAAAGATCTGGATTTTATGATTCAATAAGGTTGCTATTGTCTGAAAGGCTGCAAGAGCAGAATGTCTCAAATCCTAAAGACCACATGAATCACTTAGGATCTTGCTAAAAGGCAGATTCTGACTTGGCATGTCTGGGGAACGGCCTGAGAGTCTGAATTTCTAATAAGTTCCCAGCTGATGCAGGTGCTCCTGGTCTGTAGAGAGTGCTTTGAGGCACAGGGCTGTAGAGACACCTGCTCAAATTACTGCCACAAGGCAGTCAAATCAAGAAAACCTAACATGGGAATCATCATAAAGCTATTGAAAACAAACCAACTCTCATTAAAACAGAAAAGATTTTGGATAATGGATATTGTGTGTTCCAGGGCTTTGACTTTGCTTAGGAGGTTGTCTACTTAAAAAACAAAACAAAACAAAACAAAAAACAGATACCTAATATAGTTCAAATTCATGGCATCACAAAAGTTACTACATGTCCATGGTATATCATGGGGCAAAATACGTTTCCCTCTTCCCTGCTCCAGTGGAACAATCTAATTCAGACTAAGTCCAGTAGAGGGGATGGACTGTAACAGGTGAGGGTTGGCCCTTAGTACCAGTTCTGGGCTTTTACACAGAAGTTGGCTCGGCCAAAGAAGTTCCTACAAGGGGGTGGCAGATATATCAGCCGATGCCTCTTGGGTGTGGTTCTGTGGTGGAAAACCCTCAGGACTGTCAGTTAGTCAGCGGGGGTTCCTCTCTAAGGCGGGTGGATTGTGCCTCTCTGGGCAACAGACTAGGAGTAGGACTGTGCCTGCCTTGGGTTACAAGGGACCCAGCACCGCCTCACTCACCAAGTCTGCCCTGCTCTGAATTCAGGATGTATAGAAACACAGGGGGCAGACTGTGCCATTGGAGAAACTGAGTAGTGTCACAGACAAGCACTTCTATGATGTGGCATCTGACAATGTGGCTACTTGGTGAGAGCAGAGGTATGGAAGCTCCCTAAATCACCTCTGCAATCCATTCCAATTTCAGCGTTGCCGAGGCATGTATGCACTCAACCTCATTTTCATATTCTAAGAGCTAAGAGTATGCTGGGAAGCAGCTGATCCTGGATTAAACATTCACCCGGAAGACGGATATTCTGTGAAACGGCAATCAGAAGTTGGAGTACTTAGTTATCTCAATATCCACAGAATGCTACCCTGACAGCAAAATGCCTTGCATTGGTACAGCTGCATGTGTTTAATCTCATGCATCTAGCAAGGTCTAACTTACCTTGGTGGTCATGGGTAAGAAGGTCTTGTCTATGGGTTCTGGCCAAGGGCTGCCGCCTCAGCAAGTGTAAGTGGTTAAAAGGTACCTGGGTACAGTAATCATCAAAGCGAACTCTGAGGGGAAGGGTGGGGAGGAAAATGCCACAGGCAGGTGGCAGGCATGCTGAGCATGCTTGAGACGGGGAAAAGTGCGGCTGTGAGGGAGGCGGCCAACTCTAACACTGTAAGATCATCTGCCATGGGTTCCCTCTCCCACATCCATGCTTCCTCTCCAGGTACCTGATCCTTGATGGCTTCCCAAAGACCAGGGACTCAGGCCAAGGTCTGAATTGGCTATCTTCTTAGGAAGGCTCGGAATGGCTATCACCCCATTCCCACTAACTCACACAGCAGGCAGAGTAAGGGACATGTGCCCACTTGGCCACAGTAACTGAAAGCCTGGTGAGAGGAACTTAACAAGTATGTGGTTAGGACTATAACTTTACTTGTGGTATATAAGTTGTCTTCAGTTTAGACAAAAAAGTTTTTTTTTAACATTACAATGTTGACATATGTGCTATAATATGTGCTCTGAGGGGTAATAACCCTTTCTAACATGAATAAAAACTCTGCTAGAGGCCCGAAGTGTAAGTATTAAATAGAAAATTATTCCAACTATCCTGGGCACATGGTATATTTAATAACCAGTAATGTCCCTTTTACTAAAATGTAACAGAACTATCTTTCCCAGATGTAGGGAAAAATATGAAGTGCTATAAGGAATGCTCCGAATCACAGTACATATACATGGCAACAGGAGGTAATCTGAAAATGAAAAAAGTACATGTGCATGCCAACATTCTTCATATAAAATCAAATTTGCTGTTCTTGCCATTTGGAATCCTCTCATGCATTCAGAATATTTGCATTAACCTTGTTTTCACTTGGGAGTAGCAATGTCTGTCTGGAAGAGAAGTGATTTTGAGAGTCAACTAGGATGACTGTCCACTCATTGATTTTCAAGCAATGTGAAACAAAAGCAATCTAGGTGACACACCCAGGAACTCAAAGCTTTTTCATATCAGCTGGGAAGTCTAATATTAATACACTGTGTGTTGGGGGAAGGGGGCTGGGAATGCGCCTCCTGGTTTTTCCACTGAAGTTAGTGAATTTTTTTTTTTTTGCATGAAATTTCATGTTGTTCCACACCATGCCCTTGACTATTTCTAGAGCTTAATGCATTTCTGAAATTTCAATGTTGTGAAATTCGCCAGTGTGTATCATTAAGTACCTTATCAGTTAGCTCTTTTCTGGATATGATAAAGTCACGATGCCACTTACCTTCACAAACCAACAACTTGTCATTATAGAAGAATCCCACTGGACATTCACATCGGAAGCTGCCAACCATGTTGATGCACACTCCATTTTCACAGACCCCTGGGATCTCCCGGCACTCATCAATATCTAGAGACAGAGTAGTTATTCGTGAGTGACAGGACAGCACATGACCCCTGTGCAGGGTAAGACAAGATGCAAAGTTCTTGTGTGTGTGTGTGTGTGTGTGTGTGTGTGTGTGTGTGCATGTGTTGGGGTGATGATGATGGCAATAGGGGACATTAATGAACAGCAAATTGAGGTAACTAAACCACTTTCCAGACATATGAGTCTAACTGGATTTAAAATATATCTTTTGGGTTTTGCTTCAGAATGTCAATTTTGTACAGGTAGAGGGCATCCTTGTATCCTCTGGGCACTGTGGATACACCAGATGAGTAAAATAGAAGGGATGGTCAAGGGTAAACAGTCTCCACACAAGTGTGTCTGTATTTAGGGAAAAGGGAGAGGTGAGCTGGTAAAGAACCGCAGAGGAGCACATGGTCATATGGAACTCTGATCTTTCAAATTCCAGTTTAACTCCCCCTTCCTATTTCATGTGGCTTTAGAAAGGAGGTAAGTCAGGTGTGGGGATGTCAGCTAGGCCAGGGCTGACAATGAAGACGAGGTCAGCACTGAGGAAGAACTGTCACAGTAGACTGTGTGCCTCCTCAGGCTGGGAGTTGGGCTTGGTTTTCCATCACTGTGTTACGGTTCCTTAGCACTCTACATGACAGGTAGTAAGTGCTCAATTCAAATTTGTTCAATTAAGAGCAAGTGTCTGGCAGTGTGTTGGTGAGCACTAAAACAAGACCAAGAGTGAGAACATGGCCAGGACCCAGGCTTCTAAGGCAGGGCTGGCCAGCTATGGAGAGAGACTTTGGGCACCTCACCAGCCTGGCTGCGTCCCCAGCCTGGAGTGGTCCCATCTCTGTCTTACCCACTCTGAACTCCTGACCACTGAAGTGCCCTCTAGGATAAGAGTAGTAATAGTAATAATAATGGTAATAGTATTAATAGTAACAGCATCTCATTTGCTGCATGCTTGGTACATTTCTCAAGCATTCAACCTGTATTTATTGGCTGAATTATCACAGCTACCCTATGAGATGGTCTCGGTACTATGACTATTCTAACTAAGAGATGATGCCAGTGAGGCCAAGCCAGACTATATAATTTGCCCAAGACCAAGCAGCCAATGAGAGGCAGAATCAGGATTTGACACTGGGACTCAGTTAACAGGCCACCCCGCCTCCCTTTTCATATAAGAAGATCGTATTAGGGTGATTTCCTACATCACCCTAATACAATCTTCACAGAACTGTCATCACTTTTGTTATCCTGGAGGGCCCTTCCACCAGCCCCTTGGCTGGGTTTGATGAAACACCTCAGCTGGGAGGTATGCAAAGCCTTGGTCTACAATCCAAAGTCTTCCAATTCACTAGTTTCTATGACTGTTGTTGAGATACTTTGTTTACTTATTATAGTCAGGAGCCTTTGCAAGGTACATGCTTTGCTAGCATACTTTGTGAGAAGATGATCATGGACTGAAGTGGAGCCTACAAGAGCTGCTGCAATTTTAGAAGAACCACACTCTATAACCCATCTGTTTTAAAGGAGAAATTTAATGTCATAGATTTATTTTAGACCCTTTTTTAAAAAAAGGGCTTGATTCTGTGTGAAGGCAGAATTGACCTATTTAATGAAAAGAAACAGCTTAGAATCTCAAAGGGTTCATTGCTATTTTGAATACAGGCAATTATGTCTTTAGATCTTTCACACCTTTGTCATTCATGTCATGAAAAAGCCATGTAAAGTTACATCACAACTGTGTATCATAAGTAAACAAAAAACAAATTCAGATGCCATTCATTCAGTGTGGGTTAGAACATGAAACATCATATTCACATTCATTTGTTTTAAATATAAGTGACATATTATTATCAAGTTTAACAATAACTGGCTGAGTCTAATTTCCAGCCATTGTTAGGTGTAAAATAGCAAAAGGATATACTAAAAATTATATTTTCTTTTCCTGTCAGGATTTTATTTGAACTTCAACTTAGAGAAGTTTATATTTTAAGACAAGATTAATAAACATGCTATAGTTTTAACCCTATATGAATGGACTCCACATGCCAACAATCATAAGATCTTCCAAAAGGAGAGTATAAAGCTTAAATAAAACAAAGCTTTTTAGTCATCTAAATATTCTGTCATGGTGGAATTTGGTAACAATAAGCATATAGCTAAACATTAGATGTCCAGTTTTCAAGAGCTAGAAGCAAACTAAGCCACGAGTCAGGACTGTGTTCTGGTCCCCACTCTGTTATTAATTAGCTGGGTGGCCTTGGGTGAGTCCCTTTCCCTCTTTGGGCCTCTTGTCTCCTCAAATATGAAGCAAGGCTTTTGGACTAGATGAAGTTTGAAGCCTTTCCAGCTCTCCTAGTGGACAACGCTAATGTTGTTTCTAGTCTTTGCTTACTGCCAACCTTGGAGGGCAGCCTTGCTGGGGTACACGCCTGGTCGGTCCGTGGAGAACCATTACCATTACAGACCACTTATCTTGTGATCACAGGTTCTAGGGAGATTAAAAGATCTGTTTTGGGAAGGGGAAAAACAAAGCAGCTGGGGCCAGGTGTTCCATGCCAATGTCATTTAGCAGTTTTTCTTTCCAAACCATGAAGTTTCTTTGGACGTGGACGAGACTGTGGAGCCATATGGATTTGGCACTAAGGGAGCCAGGCTGATTGCTGGACCAGACTCTTGTTTTCTTAAACAAGGTCACTGGAAAGGCTGATGTGGACTTTAGTTTACTTATTATGAATAAGGTGGAATAAAGCAAGTGGTGATGTTTGCTACTAGACACAACTGTGCAGACTTAAGAGGGCATCTAAGGATGCATATAAATCACACCAGGGAAAAACTCAGAGAATGCAATAGCTTTCCATCTATTTTTATGTTATTTGGTTTTAAACCACAAGGGCATTGCCTGCACTGGCTGACTGCTGTGCTATACTTCTGAATCTTGCACAAACATCTCTACCAATGTTGCGTTCTCTGCTTCATTTACCAGGTAGGGCCTCAGGCTGAAAAGATTTTTATTTCACATCTGACATTCTCAAAGCAGATGACCTGAGGAGATTCCATGTAAGATAAAATTGATCCACGAGAGGACTTCATGTAAATAATCTACATGTAAGGATTGGTGTGAAAAGTCACTTAACCTGGTCTTAGTCAGAAGGAAGGATTGGGAATTACAGTCAAATCAAATGTCAACTGGCCCTACTCCCAGAAGCTCTCCCCTTGCTGATGCCTAAGGTTGGTTTAACTGTGCTTGATTGTCATTTTGGGAAAAGTTTTCCAATCCCCTTAATCATGAACAACAAATGCTGTTGCCAGTTAGGTGGAGCTGCACAGGGTGTTTGCACAGTTTGTTTCAAACTAAGAATCAGTGTTTCAATAAAGTGAAAGGCATTGTTTAACGGTTTTTTTTTCTTCTAAGGAAACAATGGGAACCGAGAAAATAATGGTGTACTCCTCTTGCTCACACAAAGGCAAAAACCAGAAAGTCCTGACAATGCCGTCACGACTCACCAACGGGCAAACCGGTGTAAATGTCGATGACAAAGCCTGGCCTTTGACTTCCACAGAGTGTAGCAAACTCATCTGCAATGAAGGTGGGATGGGAGGACAGGAGTCAGCAAAGAGCAATAACTAGACTGAAAAAAATTACTTTGTAAGCATTCTTGAAAGGTATTTGTCTGTAGTTTGAAGAATTTAAAATAAAAAGTAAACCTGAAAATTCCCACAGATATAATCTTGCCTGTAAGATAAATATGGAAGAAAAAAAATGATCTCATGTTGACGTGATAATGAAGGAGAAGTAGAGACCCCCAGATCACATGCCACTCGTTCACATGAGTTTGCCTGTAGGAGTTTGGATTTTGATATGGGTGTTGCTCAGCTCTGAACTCAGGGACTGGTTAAGAGTGCCTCTCTCTACTCTGCATTAAGAGAGCTAGGGTTTGAGGAACACATACAAAAGCCATTTTCTCAGTAGATTATAGGAGACCATAGCAAATCTAGCCACGTTCTTGACATCACATCGATTAATGACTAATTTGGGTCAATCAACCAACCTTTACCATTTTTTTTTCAGTTTTTGGAGCTGGATTTCATTTGGTACAGCTCTGTCATATTCCCTCCCTCTCCCTCTCTCCTTTTCTGTCTTTCTCTCACTTGAATCAGTCAAATTTAACAGATAATAAAGGATGAACTAAATTCTATTGGCAGTCCCTTCTAACTATGAGATTTTGTAATTCCAGATCATGACTGTAACTGGTAAGGTATGGTATCAATATAAGCTTCAGATGACCACTGCCTTATTGGTCACACTCAGTGAAAATTAGTATAAGATTTCTGGAAGTATTTTAATCAAAATATAGCATGTTATTCTCCTTGTGTTTTGTTTCCTTAATCTGTGAGTGTTCACTTCCAACACTGTAATGCCAGCTGACATTGGTCATCCAAAGAAATTACAGGGACTCTTAAAATATGTGCAGATTTCACAGTTAACGAAAAGCCATGACCAGATTTGGTGAATATCCAATATCAAGAAGAAATCTTGCATTTTACACAAGAGTACGTAGATATTAAAAACTCAGGCAACCATTTCTAAAAGTAAATGTTAGTCTATATTAAGGGTTTCCAAAGTGGTCTCCAGAGGAATATGCAATAATCCATTAGGATAAAAAAGAAAATACTAGGACTTCTATCTTTGGAAAAATCTAATCTTTAAAAAAATTAATTTTGTGCACACTTTATATTAGAACAGCTCAGAAAAATAATAAATGCATTTTTCAATATAATTGAAAACAAATACATATACACATACATAGACCTATACACGTAGACTTTTACATATAAATGCACACCAGGTGTGTATAAGCTCCAGATTTTTTACCAACAGGTAAGTATCATCTAAAGTTGTAAAGACCATTGCTCAAGATCAAGGGTCAGCAAACTTTTTAATAAAAGGACACAGAGTAAAATATCTTAGGCTTTGCAGGCTGTACAGTCAGTCAAAACTATTTAATGCTGCCATGAAAGCAGCAGTAGACAATACAGAAATAAATTAGTGTGCTCTAATAAAGTTTTATTTATGGGCAACAAAACCTGAAGTTCATATAACTTTCATATTATGAAATACTCTTCTCCTGTTTTTTTTCTAACCATTTAAAGTGTAGACATCCTTCTTAGCTTGCAGGCCATTCAAAAGTAGATGCTGGGATGGATTTGGTCCATTGGGTGTATTTTGCCAAGCCCTGGTCTAGAAACATTTTGCAGGGTAGAGGTAAATCGGAATTCTAAGTGGTGGTTATTATATTATTTCTGGAGTAAACAATGGATGGAATAATACATTTTACTAAAAAAGAATTTTCTGCTGCATACAAGGTCAGGTAGTGCCAAATAACAGATTTAATATTTTATATATCACTGTGGAAAATGGGGTAGGATTCCCTTTACAGAATCCCCTAATCAATTCCTGGCATGATAATTTCAATTCACCCAAATTATAATCTTGGCAAATGATGTCATCATCATATACATAATGCATAGTGTATACCATATGATATAAGAACAGTATACTAATGTCTTCATTTCCTCAAAGGATGCAATTTAGCCCCCGTCCCTTTTTTGAAGACAAATAACATTATTTAGTTCTTTCTCTATGAGAATATAAGAAGAAATTTATCTTGGATCTCAATATCAAGAAAAGTTGCACTTTCCTTTCATTTTGAGTTTTCTTTATGGTCATTGAGAATTTTGTACTTGATCACGTCTCCCTTTTCATAGGATCTGCTAGAAAGTTTGGGGCTAAAGTTATTGCTTATTTCAGGGCAAGTGTGTAGGAATTCCCGGCTTGGATTTTGTGTGTTAGTCCTGCTCCTGGCTCTACCTTTCTTACTCTTGTTTGTCATTTGCCTTATGCTTATTTCTTGTTTAACATTTACATTTTTGTAGGCTGCCTTTAATCATTTTTGGAATGAGTTTAGCTTTAAACAAGTAGAAAGACAAGGAATTATGTTTCCTTTATTGTCACATTGATTTGTCTAATGTTTCCAGTCTTTTAGTTACATGAAGAATTCAGTAACAATGAGAACATTGTTTATAGTTTATATTTTTGTGATATGCTGAGTTTACAAGTCTGGTTATGTGTTAGGGTATACATTAGAAAACATATTCTGTGACTCAATGTTCGGCTGGAATGACCAGCATCAATTGCGAATTTAAATCATGAGCCAGTTTTTTTCCCCTGTAAAGATAAACAATGCATGCTTTGCTTCCTTCACTAAGACTGATTTCCCCAACAATTCATGGGTAACTTTTCAACCTATATTTTTGATAATGGAGAAACTAAAACTCACCTGTACTTGGGATAGGACACTGTTCACAGGGCTTATTCCAGGCCCGGCCAATGTTGTAGGAACAGCAGCACATCTTCTTGGTCATGTTGAATAACAGTTCTCCATCACAGGTCTGGTTGTCAGCATAGTAGTTTCTGTAGCACAAACTTCTTCTCATATCTAGAAGGGAGGTTAAAAAAAAAAGGATTGGAGGGTTGGTGATGCCATGTGGGAAATCACAACAAATTTCTAAGTGGATACTCAACAAGCAAGTTTCATTTGAGTTGTATTGTAGCTTGACTTTGATAAGGGCACAAAAAACTTACTCTTACACAACGTTCTAGCTACCTACGCTGCTACAAGAAAAAGAATTTCAGAAGTATATTCCCTGATATTTCATGCCACAGAACTAAGTCATTATGTAGCTGTAGCATTAATAAACTTCAAATGACTCTCTGCCCAGTCTCCTAGTAACAATTCTCTACTGCCATTTGGCAGTAAGTTTCTCATTTTCGACTTATGATGTTTTAATACTGTAGGTCAGTGCTGTAAATATAATTGTACAAAGATACACCCAAAAGTCAAACAAAAGAAGTACTATTAACTGTTGTTTGGGATTTTCCAACATTACATTTTAGAGAAAACTCCCAACCACCCACCCGTGGTGGTGAAAAAATGCCAAGTTATGATTTACAGGGGAAGAGGCTCCTAACAAGACAGTGAAGGGATGCCAGCACTCAGTCTGATGAGTAACACCTCCCTAAGGTGATGAACTTGTGAGCTCTCTTCCTCTTTGTCGATGAGAACTAAACATGCATTACTGAGAAAAGCCTGGACTTACCCATGCAATTATTTCCCCCATTCACTTGCATGTAGTCTGGAGGACAGATACAGGTGTAGTTGCCAACGGTGTTGTAACATGTCCCTGGACCACAGATTCCAGGAGTCTCACATTCATTCACATCTATAATCCAAAGAGAAAGTGGTATGTGAATATGAAAACTTTACATTTTGGAACGGCTTGATACTTAATGTCAATATGAATGTTGACAATAAAGGAGAAAATCTATAGGGTATTTTCAAATAAGATAACAAAAATAGGTATTTCATTCATCCGTGTCCTCTCTCTGTGCAAATGTGTGCCTTTTGAGGAAAGAAGGTTTTAGAAAAGGAGACTCCGTCTCAAAAAAAAAAAAAAAAAAAAAGGAACTCTTGGCTGGACATGGTGGCTCACGCCTGTAATCCCAGCATTTCGGGAGGCCAAGGTAGGTGGATCACTTGAGGTCAGGAGTTCCAGACCAGCCTGGCCAACATGGTGAAACCCCATTTCTACTAAAAATACAAAAATTAGCCAGGCGTGGTGGTGCACACCTGTAGTCCCAGCTACTCTACTCGGAAGGCTGAGGCAGGAGAACTGCTTGAACCCTAGATACAGAGGTTGCAGTGAGCCAAGATCATGCCATTGCACTCCAGCCTGGGCAACAGAGCAAGACTCTGTCTCAAAACGAACAACAACAAAACAAAACAAAAACAAAAAAGAAAAGGAACTCTTGCCTTCTGACATGAGACATATCAAATATTATAATGAATCTCCTAATAAGTGAACCTATAACATCCTCAAAGGTAGGCAGAGATAGAAATATAGAGAAATTAAAATATCAAATATCCCTTAGGAAGACAAGCACACTTCTCACGTTCACAAAATCTATGATAGGGTATATAGTATCCCGAAGTCATTAACAGCTGGCTTCATGAATCTGCATTGGTAAGGCAGCATGGAGCATATTTCACATCCTCTCCCCACTTCCAAATGAAGGAGTTGATTCTAATCTTTGTTAACTCCATGGGTCTTAGAGCTGTCCCATATACCCTATGACATTCAACTAATACTCAGTGAGGTTGCCATTTGTCTGGGTGACCTAGTAAGACATTTAAAGAGCCAGGGGAATATTTCTTATGCAGAGCACAAGGAGGTCTTTTCCCTAAACAGTTGTGTGATTCCTCCATGTAGATGAAAACCATGGCTCATGGCCAAAGTGCTCTGAAACCTAGAAGTGGATAATATTCTCCACCTTTCCAGTAACACAGAATGAACAAGGGCCACCACTCATAGCATAAAGCCAAAGGGCCGCCTTCTAGGAGAAGCTTATTTGAATACATGAGCACCAAGGACAAGTGGTGAAGGATTAAAAGAAGAGGGCCCAGAACTCCCCCAAATAGAGAAGTAGCACTGAAATGGGACCTGTGCCACTCTCGTAAAAAATGGCTTTTCTGAAGAGCACGGAAAACTCTTTTGTAAGCATACATGAGACTATGGTTCAGCAGAATAAGATACTGTTTTTCTCAGGAAAAGAGGGAGATTTAGGACTTACCAGAAATGACATCATCTGAGTAACATGAGTCCAAATTGCCACATGTGTGACATATTTACCTGGCTATGCTCGTGTTTAGACCATTGTGTTACACTGCTAAATTCTGTTTTCCTGGTAACCATATTCTGGTTTTGCAGGTCAGTTCTCAATATCTGCAAGACCTTATCATCCTACAAGGACCATTTACCATCACACACTCGTGTATCTTCATTCAGGTAGTAGCCGGTTGGACAGCGGCACTGGAAACTCCCAAAGGTGTTGATACATTTTCCTCCTTGGCACAGCCCTGGTAGCTCCTGGCACTCATCAATATCTATCAAAATCAGAACAAAGGCATTCCTTTAGCATTGTAAATAAGCCCAAGGAAATTCAAGTTGTGTGCACTTTAAGACAAAGGAAACACAATTACCTTCCAATATAACGGTGATAGGATTTGGTCGGAAACCTTCCCCTCCAGGACAAAGAATTTTGTACTCGGCTATTGAAACAAAAATTCAAATTGAGTTGTTTTGAATCTAAAGTTTTTAGAAATGGTATCCTCAAGAGGAATACTGACATATCCCATTGAAAATGTTCATTTTCAGGAATCTTTAGTTGTTACTCTGCATGTCTGAAGTAAGGTAACACCTTTGTGTACACTTCCCATTTTCCAGTGGTTTTTATTATGTGTCCCCAAGGCAAGGCCACTGCCCTCAGTCCTTGATCTCTAACCACTCCCTGGTCTTACATGCGTGTGGACCATTTATCCCGTACCTTCATTCATCCCTTGTTTCTTTTTACAGATTTTCTTTCCCTTTTTATTTTCTGAAAAACTTCATCTTCATTTTTATGTTCTGTTCAGCCTTACTTTCTGGGAATTACAGCTTCCCTTAATAACCTTAATTGGCTTGTTTCCAAAACCCTTTCCAAATAGAGCCTTAGGAAAAGCTGTTCTCTGTTGATTCCCATCCCAATTCTCTCCTTAATGACTAGAGACCTTTCTTGTGCCTCCGTTTCTACGGGTAGCACTATTGATTCTCCTGGTTTCCAAAAACAACTTTCTACAGTGTCCTTGGGTTTCCCCCATTCATTCTCTCATCCAAGTATTTTTACCCAGAACCATTTATTTCAGTGCCGTGCACCAGCACGGTGATATGTACAGGCCATGTGAATAAGAATGTCTGTAACCTGCTGCATCATCCCAGTGAGGATCTAAGATCAGTTCTTTCATAATATCATGGTCGATCCAGATCTGCTAATCCCTGTCCTGGCTTCCTGAAATTATACGTACATACGCCTCTATGTATATATTCCAGTTCTAACTCTGGTCCAGATCTGGTGTGGCATGGATATCTATTGTTTTGCTACTCATTATTAATCTACAAAGCTGACTCCCCCAATTAAGTATTTTAGTTCGCCCCCTTCGACACCAATGAAATGAACAGTTCTCCTCTTTTACTTGTTCTCCGCTTTCTGCAATCATTCACACTTTTTGAGTTTCTTCCTTCATGTCACAATCTTCTTGAAGGCTCAATGAAGAAACGCACAAAGCCCCACCCTCTCCCAAGCAGCACTGACCTCTGTTTCTGAAGAGAAGAGAGAAGGAGAAGGAGGAGCCAGCTGAGCACTCACCCCTGTGCTGGGTGCTCTGCATGAGTGATTTCATTTAATCCTATGAGGTATTTTATGAATGCTAAGGAACTTGCCCGAGGTTACACGGGTGACAAGTAGTGGAGTCCTAATTCACACCAGGTGTGCTCTTTGTACCAACACAGCACTGTGTCTCCTCTTTCTTCTGTTTCTGAGGCCTATTTTGAATTATAGCGCTTATGTTTAGGTCATAATTTGCCGACTGTGCTGTATTCTCCTGAAGGGCAGAATCCAGTCTAATTCATCTTTGCACATCCAGAGTACACACTCTAGGTACTCAACAAATATTTTTAGAAGAACTGAATACATGACCCTTCAGCAAAAAAAGAATCCATACCTATCCCAATATATGCTATAAGCAGTAGCCACTGACTTTTGCCAAAGAAGCTACATCTAATTCTGAATCATAATACAGGACCCACTTGGAAAAATGAAAACCCTTTTAATATTTTTAGGAGACATAGTTTGTATGTCCTTACAGTCACATGCTAAAGCTTTCTTTCAAGCCACACCATAAGAAAGGAATAATTTTCCATTTTGTAGTTGCTTCTAATTGCTTCTCTTCAAACCCAGGGACACTGAGTCTGGCCTAGAGCTTTCAAAACTAGTCAACAGATGAGAGGAGGAGAGATAATCAATGTGTCCCTGGAAGGTAAGCAACATGGTGTAAGTAACCGAATCTGGAAAATCTTTAAAGTAATGCTATCTGCTTTTCACTTACACAGAAGTGAGATGTTACCTGCCCTACCTGATCTTTTGGTGGGAGCCAACCAGGAATATTTTCTGACTCTCTAACTGGGAACAAGGTCCCCTCTACAGGGCTGAGAGGACTTATCTTTCTTCTCTGATCTACGAGTAGAAAAGGTTTACCTTCTGATCTAGAAAGGAGAACTGGCTGGGGTTGAAATAATAATAAATAGGAGGCCGTCCACTTACATGTGTTCACAGCAGGGCACATCTCACAAGGAGTACCCCAGGCTTTCCCCAGAGAACAGCAGCAGGAAGCTTTGGAAACACCAACTCCAATTTCATTGCTGCAGGCTGTATCTCCATTGTCTCCTCGAGGTCGAATATCCAAATAGCAATTTCCAGAGCGGGTGTCTATTTACCGTACACAAACACAAAAGCATCAGGCAGAATCTTTCTACTGGGGTTGAAAATTCAAACCCATTTCAGGAACTGTCCAAACACCGTAATTTACTTTTACTGAGAAGTTAAAAAGTGCCGATGAACATTATACACTACCGAGAATCTTCCCTATGGAAAAGATATCTGAACACAAAGCAGAGATAGGAAACGTTTAAATTTCTGTATCATTCATTTTGCAAACTGTGAGAATGGAATGTTTGGTGCTGTTTTCAAAATAATACACAGTATGCTTGCTTCTCTGAAAAGTTTTTAAGGTCTTACCAACACAGCCAACTCGAGTTGGGTTCAGTTCAAAATCAGGTGGGCAGTCACAGGTATAGCTGCCTGGAGTGTTGACACAGTTTCCACTGATGCACGTGGTTGGATCCAGGCATTCATTAACATCTAAAACCGAACAGCGAGCAGTGGAGTTAGCACCTGAGCCAGTGTAGGCAGATATCGCCATAAAAGAACAGGGCCCAATCTACAGCTCCAAACAAGAATTTTAAAGCTACTAGTTATAACTGCATCTAGAAATGCAGTCTTCCACTTCAGAAATAGAACCCCTCAGGAAGGAAATATGGTATAGTCTTTGGTTGTCCTCCCCCGGAACACATTTACCATTCAAATTTGTCATCAGGATAAAATATAACTTTGGAACTAGGAAAAATATTCCAGTCAAGGTAACTGAAGGCAAAACACTGCTGTGATCTGGGTCGAACAAAAATTCAGACGCCGTTTTTAAGAAAATATATTGAGTATATGTGGCTTGTTATTTCATCAAATTAGAGCAAGATGTCCCAGGAACCCCTCAGAAGGGCAACTCTTGCTGCTTTCCCTGACACACACGTGAGGCTTGGCGTGTTCCCTGAGGTTGACAAGGAGTCTCTCTCCCATCATCCACGCTGAGTTGAGTATTTCCCTTTCAGTTTCTATTCCAAAAATATGTACAGAATTCCAGATATTTAGGACATGGGTTTTGGCAAATTCCACTCTGTACAATTCCTTTTGTCTGTTTTGAACACTCGTGAAATACTCAAGAATAGACGAACGGCTTCTGTGAGGAGGGACTGGAGAAGGACGACACCTTTGCCTTGGTCCTCCCCTTGGATCTGGCAACCCTCCTGTGGGTTGCGCTGCAGAAGATTTTTTTGTTCAAACTGCATGTGAATTTGGATGGACAGGGCCAGAGTAACATAAATGAGATTAGACAGAACGATGTTGATAGTGATCTGGGGCACATAGGAGAGGGGACAGGCCACGGAGAGGGGACTTCCTGAGGCATGCAAGAGACCCAGCCTGGTCTCATCATAGTTTTAAGGAAAACCAAGGGAAGAATGTGTGGCTGGAAAGGAATACTCCATCCAGAGCATTTGCAGGGTGGTGGTGGTGGTGGTCATGATCTGGAGAGCCCCTGAGTCATGGTTTGTTTAGGTGGTTGAAAAGACCAGATTTTTTCCTGAAATTTGAACTCATACAGAACATAAGTTGTTTCTTCAGTATCCTCGAACAGAGGGGTGAATTAGGAAGGGGAAATGCAAATGGCTTTCAAAGTCTTAATGCCAAAGAGAACCGAGTGGCAGTCTGCTGGGTGCCTCCAGTTTTTCAAAGCTTTTTATAATGTTCCCTGAGAGTCCCTGGCTCAACAAGAAAATGATTTATACACTAGAGATAGGTGGCTGAGCTCTGTGTACCAGGTACTCTGGTGACCACGCGCAGGGCAGGGGTAGGAAGGAGTGGGGTGGGTATTGCAACGACAAAGTACAAGGAGAAAACCCATGATCCTAGGGCATGGCCTCCAAAAGGAAACTCTCCGACAATGTACCCAAGTAGAAAAGGAAATGGCTGGGAAGCTACACAGCTGGAGTACCCCTAGAACATTCCTTTGTAGCCACAAACTCAATTTCAAGGCTACAAACTCTGCTCCTTCAATTGTCTTCGACTCTTCCCTCCAGATCCTCACCTCCAATCAGTTCCAGTTCCACCTCCAATCACCTCTCAATCAGGTGTGAGAAAATGTGTCTGTGATTCTTACTACTTCCCCCTAGATTTTCTTGTCCTCTGTGATGGCCCTTGTGTAGCCCCAGGGAGGCTCCACTAGCTGGGTCCCCCGGGACACCAGGGAGCCGATTTTGATGCGAGCAGAGGTCTTACCTGTGCAGTTCCCGCCGCTTCTGTCCAGTTCGTAGCCTATCTCACACTCACAGCGGAACAGGCCTGGGAGGTTGTGGCAAGTTCCAAAGACACAGATGTTTGGAAGGGAGCACTCATCAATATCTTGGGGGAGGGAGAAAAAAAGCAAAGCAGTTAATTTATATTTTTCTAAAAACATCTGCCAAATATCATTAGGCAACTAATGCAAACATTAAGAAAATGCAGACTACCTAACACAAATCTGGGCACTTCTCCTATAGACTTTTAGATGATTTGTCATACACAGGGAAGTCTCGTAGGTGAGAGGTTACTTTTCCTCAGTCCCTATTACATGCCAAGCAGCAGGCTGAGTATTTTACAGATACGTATCTCATTTGTAGTTTTCCCCGTAGGTCCACATCAGTTCCGTAAAGTAAGAGCCAAGCAAGCCACCTTACACTAGATTTGCGTGTGTGTTTTTTTAATCTATCTATCTAGTCACTGTTTTTGTTATGAATTAAAATTTCACAAGCCACAATGTCTTTTGGGGAACTGTCATAATTAGCTGCATAATCTCCAGTGTCCCTAGTCCTATGGCTTGTGTTTGCCTTTGTTGATGAAGATTGAAAAACCGCACACGCTTCTTCCAGGCCCCTGTCTCTGCCTCCTGTTAACATTCTTCGTGTGCAGTTGACACATAGTCACATTTTCAGGCTTGAGACTAGCTTTAAATAGCCATGACCACTCCGCCAGCCATGATTTATATTAAGAACAAACAAACAAACAAAACCTTCCCTTATAGCAATAAGAGAAGCACAACTTTCACTGTGACTATTCATGTTACCAGAGGTGGCACAGTACCTGTTTTCCTTGGATATTTGGAGTAACAAAAGTAAACAAGGCATTAGGCACATGATCAAGAGCATAATCTGGTTTCTTGACTCCAAGGAGTTTTATATCAAACTCCGCATATTTAATATAAACTGTATAAAGAACACCCAATGGTTCCATAACAAAGAAAAGTATTTACATAAAAATACGTGAGGGAATGAGTATGCACGTCATAGCTAATGACTGATTTTGAGTTCACGGCTTGTTAACAAGGAACAACTATTAACTAATACATTCATCAGGTCTTGTTTAAACTCCTACTGACAATCGTTATCATTTGTTTATTTCTACTGAAATCTTCTTCTCAATGAAGGGGAATGTGCTTAAATTTGACAAATGTGGGTAAACGGAAGAATCTTGTGTTTCCTAATGGGATCCAGCCTTAGCTAACAGGTTCCCAGGACTCTTTCTGTCTGACTAACACTTATCAGAATGACAGAGCCTAAAGCTGAGAGATACCAGGCCATATGGCAGTATCCCAAGCATCCCCTATTGAACAGATTTGGAAACCTGTCCCATGTTCATATATGTTAGATATTTAGAGCAAATGTGAGACATACCATTCTATGTATGGACAAGACTATTTGCTCTGCTTTTATTTCTAGAAACCAAATACAGTGGAGATTAAAACCTGTGTTTCCATATTTAGTGATAATCCCATAAACAGGACATTATCAGGGAACTTGCACTTTGAGCTCTTTTCCCCCTCAGTAGGGATAAATGGGTTGTGTCCCCCTCAGTAGGGATAAATGGGTTGCATCTCCCTCGGTAGGGATAAATGGGTTGCATCTCCCTCGGCAGGGATAAATGGGTTGCACTGAGTTAACCACACCTGGTTACCCTCACTGACCAATGGGTATACCCTTGCAGACCATATGGCCAAGGCTGGATGTACAGCTTGTGGCCAGTCAGCTGAGGTTTTCTATGCACCAAGAGAAATGGTCAGCTGGAAACCTAACCCCTCTACAAACTGAACTGACCAGCTTAGACATGAAGCTAAAACACACCTCAGTTAAAAAAAAAAAAAAAAAAAAAGCATCAGGAATGTTTAAATAACCTAATCTCATCAAGCCCGACAAGGCTCCCAGCGGCTTCCCCATCAGTTACCTTCACAGGCTTTCCCGTCAGCACTGGGCACGAAGCCCATGTCGCATTCACAGCGGTATCCTCCCGGGGCATTGAGGCACTGGCCGTTGCCACAGAGATTCAGATTCTCAGAGCACTCATCAAGGTCTACAGCCGGAAAGAAACACACGTTACTCTTCCTCGGTTAGGGGCTTTCGAATTCCTCAGGTCTAACAACTTTCCAGTGTGGCAATGTTTTGGCATAACTTCAATGTGACACATTTAAAGTCATTTATTTTTCTCTTTGGAAGGCTAATCTTGAATATGCAATTTACATGGGGCTGATTCAGAATCCTGAATAATGATTTACCCTGAATGAGGTAAAATGAATAAGCCGAAGGAATCATGCAAACCAAGGCCTGTTCAAGAAGGGTCATCCGCATGGAGGGCACACCCATGATGGGAAATGACACATCATGTTTGTGTCTATTTCTCAAGTTTCAGGCTTAGCTTAGATGGGCACCAAAAGTGCAAAAGAATGGCAACCATAGGGGAGAAGAAAAATTTCATCTGCTTAATCTCTACCTAGTTTTCTTGATAATCACAGGCATTTAAATATCAAACACATAAACCACACATGTCTAATACATGGAATTTGAATAGGTTCTCAAAATGATGGGAGGTTTTTGATGACAAAACATCAATAAGTTAGGCAAAAATGATTTCCTCTGAGATAAAACTTTCAGTGAATTAAAAAAAAAAATTCCAGGTAAATCACTTAATGGGCCTTAGCCTCTATTGTGCTTAAATGACTTTTTATGAACAAAGTGCTCAGGATAAATTAATGCTTTAAATTATAGGAACAGCTACGCGACCTAATGGCCAAAGGATCTTACTATTTTATTTAACTCCAGAGCTCTGATATAAAAAGTGCTGTCTGTAAATACATGCACATGTAAGTATACGTATAATTTATGTAATGACAAGTCTAATCATGTATGTTTAAATGCGTATAGCAGTTTATGTTAATTCTATGACTATTAATTAGAGCCAAAAAGAAAATTTCATTCATATATTATTGCAAAACCAGAAGTGAATGAATTCCATAGCAGGTTTGAAATTTTTACTTATACCAATATGGAATGTTGATGATGATGATGATGATGATGGCCTGTTGGAGAAAAATATATACTGTTCTTCTAATCTAGAACATCTAATCCCTTCTCCTTATATAGCTTCCTTCCTTCCTTTCTGTGTTGTTACAGAAAGGAAGTCGTTGATGAGAAATAGGCCAAAAACATAAAGGCCAGGCATATAAAAAGAAGTATGATTTGTTTAAATTAAGGACATCATTATATACAGCTATATAATGATATATATGCCAATTGTAAATATTATAAGGCCTAGCTGACTTGAGGTGGAGAATGGTATGACTTTTTTGGTATCATTTTGTGTTAGAGCACAGATCACTGTAAATGAAGTGATAATGGCACCTAAACATCCATCTATCTATCTATCTATCTATCTATCTATCTATCTATCTATCTATCTATCTATCCATCCATCCATCTATGTATCTATCGAGAAGCTTTTGAGGTCTCCCTAATTGACCTGGTTCCAATTTTTTTTTTTTTTCCCCACAGAGCTCTAGTGTCAAATGATGAATCTTTTCTATTAAGTGGCCTAGTCTTCAAAAAAGAATTGCTAGCCTGTGAAATTTGGAATGCCTTGCTTCTCTGACTAGTGTCGACACGTTTGTTTCTAGTGTGAACACACCTGTACAAGTGAAGCCATCGCCTGTGTATCCTTCCTTGCACAGACAGCGGTAAGATCCCATGGTATTCTTGCAGTCTGCATGCTGGCTGCACATATGGGTTCCATTGGAACATTCATCCAGATCTTATGGAAAAAGGTTATATCGTTATTAACAGAAAGTGTGGCATTTAAAACCAATGATACACAAATTAAAATAACTTTACAGAATTAATATTTTCATATGTGTAATCTATGCAGTCCTTGATAAGCAATCTCTGTTACTTTCCTACTCACCAGTGCACTTAATGCCATCTCCAATCCACCCAGGACTGCAGCTACATTTGAAGCTTCCTGCTGTGTTGGTACACACAGCATGTCTGCCACAGTTGTGTGCTCCAATTTCACATTCATTGATGTCTGGAAAAATGAGCAGCGATTTAGAAAAAGGCTCAGCACAAATGTCTTTTGGTTTTTAAAATAAGTAATATTCAAAAGTTGACTTGCCTTCAAACTTCCCATGGTATAGTATAGATTGGTTTTGCATCCATATATAAACTCTACATATATTAAACAGCTTTAAGTTTCAAATTATAAAGATATAACAATATGATTGTACTAGCTACTATTAACTCTAATTATTTTCCATATTTTAATGTGAGTTTCCAGTCACTGCAAAGTGACCTTTTACAGCTGAAGACCATAAAAAATGAGTTGCTTAATTTTCTATGGTTTTAATACTCCTTGTCATATATTTTCTATTGCTAATATTCTTAGTAAGTGAACTATGGTGTAATGATGCACATTATTTTCATATCTTGTATAGACAAAAAATACAAACCTGTTGCCATGTTAGAAAATTTTTGCATTATATTCTATATATAAAATATATTTTATTCTTAAATTTAAAAGTTATTTAATTATGCTTTATTTCTATAAAAGCTTTACTTTAGGTATTGCTAATTTAAGCATTTGCAGAAAATGTTCCTTAAGGCAGTATATAAGCCATCTTTTCCCTAGCTTTAGAGTCCTAGCACATCGGAGAGCCTAGCTTTCTTGTATATTTCATGTAAAACTCAAGTTAATCCAATGGGGATTTTGTCCGAATATAAGGAGTACCAGATTAGGGTCACATTACTAAAAGACTCCAAATTTTCCAAAATGCTCTATTCTCCAAAATTTCATTGTCAACTTTAGCCAAGATAGACTCTCTAATATAAATATGTTACAGAAAAGAATATAAAGTATTAAGTGAAAATTTCCTGAGATGAGCCTATTCTATAATGGGTTACCCTCATAATCAACTTTGTCATTAACTAAGAACAAAAACTCATAAATATGGTACTCTATATGGAAATCAATATCTAACACCAATCTTAGGTCAAGAAGAACAACTTTGCCATACAAAACACTGCAAGAATTTCCAGTGAACACTTGAAGAGTGGCGTGAAAAAGAAACTGGGTAAGTAATTCATGTTTGCCGTTTTGTTTACTTATGAAGCCCAATTAAATGATTTGAAAGTGTTTGCAAACATGCCCCCTCCCCTCCCTTCCCCTCCTCTCCTCTCCCCTCCCCTCTCCTTTCCTTTCATTTCCTTTCATGGAGTTTTGCTCTTGTCGCCCAGGCTGCAGTGCAATGGTATGATCTTGGTTCACTGCAACCTCCAGCTCCTGGGTTTAAGCAATTCTCCTGGCTCAGCCTCCCTAGTAGCTGGAATTACAGGCGCCTGCCACCACGCCGGCTATTTTTTTTATTTTTTTATTTTTAGTAGAGATGGGTTTTCACCATGTTGGTCAGGCTGGTCTTGAACTCCTAACCTCAGGTGATCCGCCCACCTTGGCCTCCCAAAGTGCAGGGATTACAAGTGTGAGCCATTGCGCCTGGCAGAGCTCATTTCTTTAGTCATATCAGGATTTTATTCTAAGCCTTGCTTTATGGAGTTCCCAAAATATTGGCGAATATTAAGTGACTTATAGAAATACTCACTAATATCTTCTACTAAGCATAATTTTCAGAGATGACCACAACCTATTAATCTAGTAATTCTGTAATCTTTTTCTTTCCAATTTTCTAATGACCAAAGGTACACTTATTTTATGAGTATTATCATTTTCATATGGCTTTTTACCTTCCATGTTTAACCTTGCAATTAAGAAAATGATCATTTCTTTTTAAAGGACAGTCTCTTTTAAAAATCATCAATAATATGCTAACAGAAATTTATAATTTAAGAAAGTGTTTTCAGTTCTATGGCAATGTTTTCAAGGTGAAAAGAAACTATATTTACAAGAGGCTGTGTATCATGGGCTTTCGGGTAATAGGAGAGAGTAACTCAGAGGCCAATATTCAATTCTCCATTTTGTGAATATTTGTATAAGTTATTATCTCAATGCTTTACACTCCCAGTATGTAACAATTGGAGAGACTTCAAGCAGTCATAAAGTATAAAAGCATCTCCAAATAAAAGGTTTTTGCATGTGGGTGTGTGTGCATGTATGCACCAACCATTATTCGTTAATTGTTTCTATGGCAGACTTGGACTGTAATTCATCATAAAAGCAAACAGAAGGGGAAAGTGAGCCATAAGGAAAACAAGCAAACAAAATTGCTGTATTGAAACACTCTTCAATAATGTGAAGGAAACAGAGTATATGTTTGCCAAAAATCTCTCTTTCTGTAAAAATGTTCTCTTTCCTGCACAAGTTCACTGCAAACAGAAAATTCCTTTTTAAGATTAAGAATAGCATAAGCCAAGAAAAGCAAAGAAATTCAAATTTAAAGGTGACACCACAACCTTCTCAACCTCACCAAACCTTTGTCACAAAGACTCAAAGGTCCTCTTGCATGGCTGTCTTGAAGGGTAAGGGTGCGGTGTGAGCAGATCCTGCTCACAGGCTCTGCGTATGTCCCATGCAAGTCTGATATCCAAGTACAGGCTTGTGCTCGGGGCTGCTGTGGCCTCCTCTTATAGTCACACAGAGAGAGGCTGTATCACCCACACAAACACCTGCCTTCCCCGCCATCTGGGCATCCGTCTCCTGGATTCTAACCTGGCAGAGCTGTGCACTGCAGAAACTCCTTGATTAGGCATTGAGGAAGAGGGCGTTACCATGAATGGAGAGGCCAAACGTGAAGGCTACTTGGATTTCTTAATTTGGATCTAAATTTGAGCCAACACTATTAACTGAACACCCATGGAATTTTCAAAGGCTGACAACCAGCGAAGGAAAATCAGCAGTGATAAGAAACTGGAAGGAAATGAACACAAATTCTCACTGACTGTTGGTGGCTGAAATATATGATTCTCTCCTATGGACCAAGACCCACCAGAGACATTTCTTTTGTGAAAGGAACCAGCTAGTTTCCAATAGAGAATTACCCAGAAATCCTGCTATTTTAACTGAAAACAAGTCTGATTTAATTCCACTTAATGGTATGCTTGCTTTATTCATGAACTAAGTAAGCACGTGATGGGAGGCAGGGTCTTAAAATTAGCCTGTGAAAGCCAGGACCACCCATCAAAGATGACACCTAGCAGGGCCTTAATTATGTAGAACAGGCAGCAGACGCCTTACATTGGGTCACAGAAAAATTGTAATCCAGCCCACTTAAGCCAAGGATAGAAAAGCTGTGTTCTACGTTTCAAGCAAATGTGTTCTCTCTCCATTAAATGGAACTTTCCCCCTTGGCAATACCCACGGTCTGAACAAAGCTTAAGGAGTAAAAAGAAACCCTTAGCATCTGTGTGGGCTGGGAATGTAAGTCAGTGGGTGGATTCTGAACATTGCTAAAGTGATTGGGGGAAAAAACATGTTTATTTGTTAAAATGGAAACACTCAGTAATGACAGGGAGCTGAAATACTCAGACAAAACTGTAATGGAGCCCAGAAACAAAATTGCCTTATGAAATAGCATACATATTTTCATAATTCTTTTCATTAAAAAATAATCTAAACAAATACATAGATAAATAAGTAGACATATTCCTTTTGTCTGCTTGTTTATCCAATTAGGCAAGACACATATCTCTACTTACATTAGTTGCCTGGAACATTATAAACAAAGCCATCACCAAGGTAACCTGATGGTGTTCTAAGTTGTGAATGACACGAATTTTAAACTGAAAGCAGCTAAAAGAGCCTTAGTGACATGGGATTCAAAAAACATTTTGCCCCAGATTTTTAAAAACATGTTTTCAAGTATACCAAACTTACTGTTTGGTTAAGCCATTTCCAATCAAATGTGATGTCCTTCCACAGGTCAGAGCTGTTACTCACCCAAGGAGAACATTTGAGTAACTGCAGAGCACCCTGGTGATTTGTTCAAGAGCATGAATGAGATTTACTAAGAACACAATTCAGGGTACTACTTTCCTTCAGATGAGACTATCACATGCCACGTTACTCTGGTATCAAAGAGGCATACAACTCAAGTCTTCCCACGTGCTAGCTGGATTTTATCAAACTGGCAAATCATTTTAGTCTGTAATTTTTAAAACTGGAGGAAGAGCTCAAGTGTTTCTTTGACTTCAAATCTATGTTCATGTGATTGACTCAAAGGCTGCTGTTCTTTTTTTTTTTTTTTTTTGAGACGGAGTCTCGCTCTGTCGCCCAGGCTGGAGTGCTGTGGCCGGATCTCAGCTCACTGCAAGCTCCGCCTCCCAGGTTCACGCCATTCTCCTGCCTCAGCCTCCCGAGTAGCTGGGACTACAGGCGCCTGCCACCTCGCCTGGCTAGTTTTTTGTATGTTTTAGTAGAGACGGGGTTTCACCGTGTTAGCCAGGATGGTCTCAATCTCCTGACCTCGTGATCCGCCCGTCTCGGCCTCCCAAAGTGCTGGGATTACAGGCTTGAGCCACCGCGCCTGGCCAGGCTGCTGTTCTTAATGTAAAGCTAGTGTCACTTCATGCGACTGTAGTGCACAGCTCTGTCATCATGGTCTTAGTATCTGTGCAAATTCAACTACGAAACACAAGCCTTTCTATATAAAGAGGAAGATTTTCCTTCTTTAAACTGATTTCAAGCATGAATCGGTAAACAGTAGCATAAAATTTTTGCTAGACTGTTACATTCTCAAATGAAACAAAATAATGGACAATAGATAAAGACTAGAAGCAATGGCTTTCATTAAAATGACCTCTAGACACTGTGTCTACGTTTCATTTAATTTGACAATAGCTTTTATTTATTGACCAGCACTGCGCCAACAGCATTGTATACGTTATATCTAATGTACCTAAAACTACATTAAATAACATGAAAATTTAAGCTTTCTTCAGGGTAAGGCCTAAAATAATCAGCCACTACACATGACCCAGTTAGTTAGAATTTGGAGCACTGAATTCTAGAGACCTCTTTCTTACAGGGAATGAAGGCTGTTCCATGAGATTAACTTCTCCTTTCTTTTTTATTTTATTTTATTTTATTATTTATTTATTTTTATTATTACACTTTAAGTTCTAGGGTACATGTGCACAATGTGCAGGTTTGTTACATATGTATACATGTGCCATGTTGGTGTGCTACCATTTGACCCAGCCATCCCATTACTGGGTATATACCCAAAGGATTATAAATCATGCTGCTATAAAGACACATGCACATATATGTTTATTGAAGCACTATTCACAATAGCAAAGACTGGGAACCAACCCAAATGTCCATCAGTGACAGACTGGATTAAGAAAATGTGGCACACATACAACTTCTCCTTTCTTAAGCATCACTGCCTCTGGGTTGAATTTCAATGTGCTCAGCTTAGCCAAACAATGGTATTATCCTCTTATTAGTTAAAACATAATACAGAACTATCTTACGTTTCTTTTCACTACTGCCAGACCATCATCCCTGACCAAGTCCTATATTTATAATGGAAGCTAAAAATAAAGCTTGAACCATAGACACACAAAGCAAAGCACCATTTGTACCAAGAAGCCACATGGGGAGTTGAGAGTTTAAACACTGTGCCATTTATCAGAATGGACCCCTAGCCAGGCTTCATGTAAGGAGTAGCATAGTGAAAATGAAAACATTCCAGCTTCATGCTTCTTCTCATAATTTGGCTAGCATCTGTTATTTCTGAACCAACAATAATATTATTGCCCTTATCCTACATATCAATAAATGTGAAATAGCATTATTGGCCAGTTTGAAACAATAATAAATATATTTTGGTGTTTTCTTGAAATATGTTGACATAATTAAGAGGAGGAGCTGCACATTTGCCACACAGCCAATCTGCAAATATTTTAATGTTTGTTTTAAGTCATAAGAGCTTGCCAAACTGGTTTTTGGAATTAAAGACTGTTATTTACAAAGAAATTATTCAGTTACCTAATTCAAGCTCACCATGGTTTCCACTATGTTTTAAATTATGTTATATGCCATAATCTGTTAAATTAATATAAGTAACTAGAGTAAAACTTTATCATATCATTCCATGGACTTAATGTCATTGCCTCATATTTGAAAATACCAACTAAACACTTATAAACTGAACACAATGTCATTACCACAGAGTAACTTCTTCCATTTGGCATTTAATAGGATAGTCTCCTACAAATATTGTGAAAACATTTTCTCATGTGCTATTGGTAATAGACAAACAACACTGCAAATGGTTCCATTATCACTTCATAAGATTTGCTAAGCCCCACGAACGAAGATTCACTGGGACTAACACAACTTAATACATCAAAAGTGCTCCTAGTGAGAATTGATGAAATATATGAATTGTAGGATGTGTTCCTTTAAAGAGCAATTCCAGTTATAAACCGTAATGTAAATGAAGTGTTGGCAAAGGAGGTTATAGGAAAAGGCCTGCTTCGGTAAAGGACCATGAATATTTGGTAATTAGCATGTTCAGTAATTTGATATGAAAATGTGATTTTTAACTTCATAAAAAATGTGTTATTTACAGTGTCAATTTATTCAATACACCTTTCTTCCCCCAACAGGTCAAGAAAAAACCTTCAACTTGGATCCAATATAAATGATGACAAGTTTCAAAGAAGTGGTAGCTAAATTAATGAAAAATGTTATGCAAAATGCTTTTTAATGTAGTTAAAATGTATGAGTTTTAAAACGTGTATCAATCTATAATTACGACACCAATCTCTTAACTACTTAATATTTTATTGTTCTACTTGAACAAACACACCTGTACAGCCAGTTTTTCCTTTTTTGCCAGAATAGCCCATATCACAGTGGCAGATAAATGAGCCTTTCGTGTTTTCACAGGTTCCACTTAGGCAGATATTTGGATTCAGGTCACACTCATTGACATCTGTAAAACATAGATATTATTAATACATGTAGCTATTTGATATCATTGCGTACTTTCCCCCCGAGATAAAATAACTATGACAAATAAATTAGAAAAGGTAAAATGTTCTCACTCAGAAAAACACTGTTAAATTTTAGAGGCCAATTTACATTTGCGCTTCATTCTTTACATTGTAAGCTCATCATTCACACTGGCTTTCATCTGGCCCATAAGCAGCCGGCCAGGTAATCAAACAAACGGATGGACTCTGTGCTGAGTTTAGAGCTCGTTTATGTGACAGTCTAGAAAACTTTTTCGAACAGCATACTTTGTTGCAGGATGAAAAGTTTAATTCAGTCTGCATGATGCTAATAATTTAGTTTTCATATTTCGAAAGAAAGGACAGATGAACTGGTTGCCTTAGTGTAAGCAGTTAAGGATTTCACTTCTTTTCCAAATTAAAAATTATTTATTTTTTATGATACTCATTTTAATTTCTAGGACTTCCAAAATTTTCAGCAAAGGCTTTCAGAAGATAAATGTGATAAAAATTTAAATATAATCAATACTAGAGTCTTGCTTCTGGCCAAGATAGAGTAACAGGGATTAAAATTGCATTCTCAAATGAAACAACCAAAAAGTGGACAACAGATACTTTTAAAAATGGTTTTCTAGACATTGGACATTAGGCCACAAAGGACAGTGATCCCTGAGAGAAAGAAAACAAACGAGGTGAATTCTACAATTGCCCCAGATTACTGAAGAGGGGAGTTTTAACTCCATGGCATAAGGCGGGGGTACCAGATGGAACCAGGCAGTGTCCCTGAGTTGAGGAGATGAATCTGGGTATCTGGAAGGCTGAGGTAGTTAGGGTTCATAGGGCAGAGTAAAGGACAGGAGAGAGCTACACGGAAGAAAGCAATGCCAGAGACCTGCCAAGAGTCTTCCTCAAGCATTCAGATGAGTAGTGACCAGCACATTCATGTAAAGAAACAAATTACTCAAGGCTGGGGAAAGCACTACCCAAGAAAATGAGAGGGAAGAATCCTCAAAGTTCACAGGGGGTCTGGAATTGTGCCTGTTCCCACTAGTCAGACTGGAAAACCTCATAATTCACAGGGAATCGGGTAGAATATCCAGAAGGGTCTTACTTCACTAACAGAGCAAAATTACCCCCTAGACTAACATAGCTTAAAAGCTTAAAAGCAAGACTTTGAAAGGGATCTATGTGTTTCCAAGTAATTTATACCTCAGAACAAAGTTCAAAAATATTTCTAGGAATACAAAAATATCTAGCACTCAGCAAGACAAAATTTACAATATCTGGCATCCAATCAAAAATTACCAGTCACTCAAGGAAGCAGGAAAATATAACCTAAAATAAGGAAGAAATTCAATTTATTCAAATGACCCAGAACTAATGCAGATGATAGAATTAGTAGACAAATACACTAAAAGTTATTATAACTGCATTCTGTGTGTTCAAACAGCTAGAGGAATTATTGAACTTATTATGCAGAGACCCAGAAGATATGAAAAAATACCCAAGTCGAACTATTAGAGGTGAAAACTACAACATCTGAGATGAAAAATACACTGTACGTGAGGAAAGTCAGATTAGATATCATAGAAAAAAAGTTTATCAAATTTGAAGGCAGAACAATAGAAACTACACAAAACAAATAGATCAGTTCTAAAGTTTACTGCATTCTTGTCAGAGGTCAATTTTGTTTACCTTTAGTCAAGCATTTAAAAAGCCTACACTCTAGTCACAACAGAATGAGGGTTAAGTGGACAAAAGTAACCGATAGGCATAAAAAAAAAGTCCATCTGGAGCTGACGAATGGTCAGTCAGTCCACATAACATAGCTGACAAGAGTACCATTTAATAGTCACAAGAAAGCTCTCTTTGGAATGCTGGTTAAAATATGAGTATTGTGCCCCTAAATAGCCTTACTTTTCCTATGGAATCTTTCTATCAATGACCCAAACTAACTTTATGTAATTTAACAGTGCTTATAACTAACAAGACAACATGAAACATTCTGTTTTCTTTGCTTACCGACACAAGTCTTCATGTCTTCAGATGCCATGAATCCATCATAACACAAGCACCTGTACTCTCCAGGGATATTTGTGCACTGACCACCATCACAGATATTGGGATTATCTTCACACTCATCGATGTCTGCAAAGAATGAAACCAACAACCACAGGTTGTTGATATTGGTTCCATTATTCATGGAGAAAACATTAACTGACCCAAGCCAAATAAACTTAGCCTACTAGCATAAGACTATTAACACTCAAATCCAAATGAAGCTTTGCATAAATTAGTCCATTGGGCTATCCTTGGTGAAAAAAGGAAAAAATAATTTTCAATATTTATAATATACTGTTCAAGGGCAAAGTCCACACCTGCTTAAAAGGCTTTTATTTAAAATCTTTATCTCATTTAATTTACCATTCAAAAATCATTATAAATCTTATTTTCCTTATTGTCAAATTATAAATGCCTGAAGTCTATCAAGTGTTTTAGCAATATTTTAAGGTAAGAAACACTTGAAATAACCATACCTACTTAGATGCTCTTAGTAATAATATTTACTTTCAACAATTTTTTTTTTTTTGAGATGGAGTCTCACTCTGTTACCAGGCTGGAGTGCAGTGGTGTGATCTTGGCTCACTGCAACCTCCGCCTCCCGGGTTCAAGTGATTCTCCTGCCTCAGCCTCCCGAGTGGCTGGGATTACAGGCATGTGCCACCACATCCAACTAGTTTTGCATTTTTAGTAGAAATGGGGTTTCACCATGTTGGTCAGGCTGGTCTTGAACTCCCAACCTCAGGTGATCTGCCTGCCTCAGCCTCCCAAAGTACTGGGATTACAGATGTGAGCCACCGTGCCTAGCCTTATTTTCAACAATTTTTATAGCCAAATTTATATCTAGATTTTTAAGGGACATTTTTCTAGGTCAGTAAAATAATTTTGGCTCCTAAATCCAAATTCTCTTCTTAAGCCAAGCCAAAATCAAAGCCTATGTTATTACCCACTTTGTTTCTCACCTCTACCTGGCTCATAGCTCTCGCAGCCAGGGTGATACAAAAGGAAGTGTAAATTAGACCACTGGTTCTCAAACTTTAGCATGCATCCAAATCATTTGGAGAGCTTGTGAAACACAAATTACTGAGATCTACCCCAGTAGTTTGTGATACAGTAGATCTGGAATGGGGCCTGAGATTTTACATTTTTTAACAAGTTCTCAGGTGATGCTGTTGCTGATGGTTCAAGGAATAAACCTGGAGTTGCACTGAATTAGGCCAAAACATCAAAAGTCTGGTCAATGAAGGAAAATGTATTTTATATTCCACTTATTATGTGCCAGGTACTATGGTAAGCTCTGTAAATACTATTTTATGCAGGCAATTTGAACTCCGTTTTATAGATGAGGATTCTAATACTAGGTATCTTGATCAAGGATACAGTTAAAATATATGACAAACAAGGGTTTGAACTCAAGCCTGCTTGACTCCAAAGCCTGGGCCCTAAACTACTTTACTTAGGAACCTACTGACAGATTCAACTTGAGGCTAGAACCTACTCACCGGTGCATGATCTCTGGTCAGGCATTAGTGCAAATCCCGGCTGACAGCTACATTCATAGCTGCCTTCAGAGTTTGTGCAGAAGGTTTCACAACCACCATTCATTATGCTGCATTCATCAATGTCTAAGAGAAAGGAAAATAAAATCACCTTCTGGTATGGTTTGGATGTCTGTCCCCTCCAATACTCACGTTGAAATTTAATTGTCATTGTAACACTATTGAAGAGGCAGGACCTTTAAAAGAGGCAATCATCCTATGAGGGCTCTACCCTCATGGTGGGATCAGTGCTGTAATAAAAGAGCAAGTTCAGCCCCCTCTTGCTCTCTTTCACCCTCATGCTCTCTGCCATGGGATAATGTAGGAAGAAGGACCATGCAGAATCCTGGCATCTTGATATTGGATTTCCCACCCTCCAGAACTGTGAACTAATAATTTCTGTTCATTATAAATTACCCAGTTTCAGGTATTCTGTTCTAGTATCACAAAAATGGGTTAACACACCTCCCTCTGTGTTTATGGGCATGGCACATTTTTAAAGTTTCCAGGCATAGGTCAAAAAAAGGGGGAAAAGCACTTTTTAAGGCAACTGGCAGTCACTGTTTGATTCCTTCAACAAACATTAATGACATACCTACTATGTGCTAGAGATGAGAATCTAATAATGAATGGGACAGACACAATCCATGCCTTAGAGATGAGAATCTAATAATGAATGGGACACACACAATCCATGCCTTCAAAATGATTACACTGCGGCCAGGAGACAGATGAACAATTAATTGCACCATGCATGATGTGCCATTTGCAATGCAGGAGAAGTATTGGGTGCTAGGAGAACACATCTCAGTTATGATAATAGGCACGTGGATGAAATTCTCTTAGTCACAGATTCACTTATAAACTTGAAATTCAGTTTGATTGGCTGAGGTTCCAATCTTTTTCAATAACCTGAGTTGAAGTTCTGAGTTGTCCTGGGCCATGTTTCAGAAAAATTTGGGCTGATTTATGGTTTTGGGTGGAAACCATGTGAGACTTGGCAGTTCCACATGGTGTACACCCCAAACCAGGCAAAAACTGGCAGTTTCTACAAAGTTTCACTTTGACTCGGGGCACAATAAAGCCACAGGACTGTCTGTGCCACTCTTCACAGCACGACTAAACCTACAGAGGGCTGACCACAAAGCAAAATTCTTGTCCCACAAAAACCCATCTTTAAGGAGTGCCAGGCATAGCCTCAACTGCAGTGTAAGATATGAACATTCCATGGTCTTCTTTCCAATAGCTATTTTTTGAAATCTTTTAGCCGATCTAAACCGCCTAAGGGCAGAGATTTCACCTCAGCTTTTTTGTCTTTTCCACAGCACTCACCGTGTTTAGTTTATTTCAGGTGGTCAGTTACCATTTGTTAATGTGCATTGGTATGCGTGTGCGTAGACAAAGCACATGCTACTACTGTTCCCCATCCAAACGGCATGGGTCAAATTATGCTTATTAGAGCTAAAACATCCTATGTCCTTCATTTAACTGGCTCTTTAAACAGACAATGGAGGTGAGATCCAAAGATCTTGAGCCGCTATAAAAAGAATATTGCAGTGAAACAAGAAAGATAAGTAAAAGTAGTGATGAAAACAAAACTCAGAGTACACTGACTGTTTTAGGAAGAGATGAAATAAAATAAAATAAAATATAGAACTTACCAACACAAAATAGCCTATCGGGAGTTGAATGGTAGCCAGGGTTGCAGGTACACTGATACTTCCCTATGAGGTTCACGCAGCGGCCATTGGGGCACAGGTGCGCACTCAGCTCACACTCATTGATGTCTGTTGGGAAAATAAGAAGAACAAACACCCAAACATAAGCTTCCGACTCCGGCAGCGATGTCGTTCAAACAACTGACCTCAAGTCAATGGTGTGAAAGTCTCCCTCCTTACCGATACACGCAGAGATGTTGGGGGACAGCTGATGGCCAGGCGGGCATTCACAGCGGTAACTTCCCTCTGTGTTATGGCAAACACCACCTCGGCACAGGAGAGGATCTCTCTGACACTCATCGATATCTGCGAAATGGAAATGACCACGTGAAAGGTGGAGGCCTCATCTCCTCTACCAGACCAGAGCACCCCCTCCCCCGCCCGTGGCTGGGTGTCCATCTTGACCTCCTTGTCTCAAGGTGGGACAACTCTCTGGTGCTATTCATGCACCAGAGCTTCCTGCAGGATCAGACTAAAGCCAAAATGCAGCCAAACTCTTGGTTTATTTTCTCCTCCTGCACTACCCTGCTTTCCTCACTTCCTGACAAGCACCTTCTGAGAGAACTTGCTCACAGAAAGAAATAACACGTTTGCAAGAATCTCCATTTCAAACTTTGTTTCTAGGAAACCAGACCTAAAGCAACGAGCTTATCAATTGCCTATTCTAGAAGTGCTGGACAGACATCCTGTAAAGGGACCTCTACTACAGCTTCTGTTTCAATTGTCCTCTCTTCCCCCTGGGTATCCATTCTAGGTGTTGAACTCACTTCTCAAGGAGCCACAACTGGTCTCCACCATCATCCACAAACCCACAGCATGAATTCCCTCATTCTTTCTACCTCAGTCTCCCTCTGTTGCAGACTGATTCCTAACTCACTGGTATGGAGCCCAGTGCACTGGGGCAGCAGGAAGAAGCTGGGACATAGGCTATGAGCCATCAAAGCTTCATGGAATCCTTCTCTTTCTGTGTTGATCAAATGATTCCAAACTTACCCATGCAGTTCTTCATCATCATGAATCCACTTTCATAGCCTTCGTCACACTTGCATTCGAAGTCCCCAGGGGTGTTCACACACTGGCCTCTGCCACAGAGGTCAGGAGATATGCGGCATTCGTCAATGTCTGCAGGAAAACAGAAAGTGGCAGCAAATGAGTCCCAGGACAGCCTTACTTCTTGCGGCAATATGTTAAAGATAAAGAGTTTTAAAGGACGTCCCCCCTCCTGGCCCTTGAGGCTCATTCACTGACCTGTGCAGTTCCTTTCTTCCGAATCCAGAGCAAAGCCGCTGTCACACCTGCACTTAAAGCTGCCGATGGTGTTTCTGCACTTGCCGTGGGTGCAGAGGCTGGGAATCATCTTGCACTCATTGATATCTTTAAGAATAAGAACATGTGGGGCAAAATAAGTTGATGAGCAACCAGTCAGGAGGTCTCAGTGCCCACCATTTTAAATCCTGAAGGTTGGAAGTTCTTAATTTAAGGTCTTGGCAATACACATTTCAAAGAATGTGTGATGATCCATGAGATATATGACTTTGTAAACATTTCTAGCCTTTTAAATTTCTACATTTTATAAAGCATTGTTAAAGCAGCAAAGAATGTGTCTATTCAGACTTCTAGGGCCCAGCACACTGCCTGATACATAGTGAATATTTAACCACTACTTGCTGAATGAATAGATAATATGTTCTAAACCACTAGTATCTATATTTAAAGCACATAGAACATTATTAGAATATATTATCCTACAGCTATCAATTGACTGTGTAGCAGAATGACATATTCACTTAATACTGTTTGGTGCTTTTTTGGATATGCCAAAAAAAAATTTTCAAAGATATAATTTATAATTTAAATTATTTGCCAATAATTTATACAATTTAGAAATATTTTCTCAATGTTATCTTAAGTCTTCTTTCTTTCTTTCTTTTCTCTCTCTCTCTCTCTTTCTTTCTTTCTTTCTTTTTTTCAGACAGGATCTGCTCTGTCATCCAGGCTGGAGTGCAGTGGTGTACTTGGTTCACTGCAACCTCTACCTCCTGGATTCAAGCAATTCTTGTGCCTCAGCCACCTGAGTAGCAGGGATTACAGGTGTGCACCACCATGCCTAGCCTTTTTTTTTTTTTTTTTGTAGACATGGGGTTTCATCATGTTGCCCAGGCTGGTCTTGAACTCCTGGACTCAAGTAATCTGCCCACCTTGGCCTCCCAAAGTGCTGGGATTATAGGCATGAACCACCGTGTCCAGCTCAAGATCTCATTAACATAATTTAAAGAGTTTCTTGTAGACTAGAAGACTCTGCATACATGTAACATGTGACCTGAGTTTCCTAACACAGGGGCCTTTTTCCAAAACAAGACCAAACACTTAAGAAATATGCAAGTTCATTTCTACATGTGAGACAGAACTGGGAGATTAAATCTCCAGAACACCAAGTCCTTCTTCAGCAATTAATTACCACAGCCTTTGGAAGCAAATTAAAAGTTCCTTTGAATTTACATAACCGACATTTAAGAGGGCCATGTAGAAACTACCTCTCCATACAGAACAATTTTAACCCCCAGGACTTCTTGGACCAAACAGTTAAAAAAAAAGTTCATACTTTTCTAAACAAAGATAATTATATAATTCAGAAAGCAAAAAGTGCATGCTGGGATGATCAAGTAGAGTGCTGAGATCATGAAAATGCATCCTGTTGGTCTAAAAAGGAAGGCAATTGGCCATGGAAAACATAACACTGTACCTTTGAAGAAAGGCTTTCCATTTGTAATTTCTTTTGTGGCAAATCCGGGTCCTCTGGGACACAGCTCCTCGTACTCAGGAGTATTTCTCATGGGACACTCCTCGCATTCCTCAGTACCCCAGGCTGCCCCAACGGAGCAGCAGCAGGCATCCATGCGGTGGCGGCCAGCAATAGGCAGGGTGCACTCCTCGTCCTCATACCTCAGGAAGCAGGTTTCCAGGCGGATATCTGTCAGAGGGAACCAAGGGAGGTTAAATAGAGCTACATGGCTTCCACTGCCCCAAACTGCCAACACTCTTATTAGGCAAAGTACTGCATATGTAATAATTTGCTGTACACTTATTGACTGGAATTAATTTTATTCCTCAAAAAAAAAAAAAAAAAAAAAAACCCAGGCTCTGGGGTAGGTATCCTCACCTAATAAAGACTCTCTTTGTCAGCCCATGTTTGTACTTCCTATTTCTGAAAAGTTCCCTTTCTACATAAGGAATGGTATTCTGAGAGATCCGATGATGCTCTTTCAGGAGATGTTTTCTCCTGTACAGAAATTCCTATCACCGATGCATGCACGCCATCTTGGCATATCCTCCACAGCTAAAGACCAGCTGTACTCTTTATTGTTGGAGAATGTTTGCCCTAGTGCAATCACCTTTTCCTCAGACCCACTTCATTTTTGGAAAGGTGGAATGGTGAACTCTGCAAAGAGGACTGTCTTACTTGAGATTGAAGAGAAAAATGCAAAGAAAAGCCATTCACTTCTCTTCTCAAATATTTCTTTCTTGTCTTACTTGAGACTGAAGAGAAAAATGCAAAGAAAAGCCATTCACTTTTCTTCTCAAATATTTCCTTCACCTCAACACGTGCTTATGGGTACATTCTTCAAGATACATGTGGGATACCTCTAGCCCCAAACCCAAATTCATGGGTTATGAAGAAGAATAGAAAGCCTAGCCAAGCAGAGGTCAGAAGAGCTGGATTTCGGTCCTGTTCTGTAACCCAGTGGATTGTCCTCAATAAATTATCCTAAACCTGAATTTCCACGTCTGTTATAGGATGTTGCACTCATCTCTCTTAAGGTTCTGTGAAGCCCAAATGAGATTATACATCTGAAAGCAATGAAGTGTAACTGAAACGTGAGATGTATCCTCCTTCTCTTTCTCCTTCACGATGGGGCCATTAACAATTTACCTAACTCCCTGGGTTTCCTCTAATGTTAGAAAGTTTTTGAAGTCTTCTGGACAGCCTTATATTCAGGCTGCCCATATTAAGATAAATTATTTTAAAATGAACCCAAAATTAAACACTGAAGCATCTTTCAAATGAAGAACCTAGAAGAAGATTCTCATTAAATACCGATTCCTCCTAAACAAAGGAACTAAGACTCAGAATAGCATTAACTGACATCCTTAATTACAAAAATACTTTTGGCTTTGAATTCCTGCTTCCATTCCATATTATTTTTTATACTATAAACTATAAAGTTCAATATTTAAAGGTTTGTTCATTCTAACTGGTAAGTGATCAAAATCCTTCACTGCATACCACTTTTTAAACTACCTACAGTAGTCTTCACTGAGCATGCACTTCAGAGTAATGTGGTTTCAGATGTGAAATACAGGTAAGCATCATTTCCAGAGTCATGGACTCAGAGACCAGTGATCCAAGGGATATACTCTAGGCAGAGGCAGAAGCCATAGTAGTAACACCAGAATAAGTCTGCCAGACCTTAGATGCATGACTGTGGGATCTCAAACTTGCTGCTATCACGAGCCCATAGGGGCTTAGGACTTAGAGTTCTAAGGATTAAGGATTCTTAGGGTTGGGGTGAGACAATTTGGCTTGAGGAACCCACTTGGGCTCTAACAGTTGGCATAGAGTATCCCACTATGACTAGCAGTGATACCTGCCCTGGGCTTTCTCAGGTTCATTTTTCAGGGGACTGGCATCTTCACTCCTGATATCCACAGGTGTTTCTGCAAGGACCTGTCCTTTTGGCCAATGTCAGGATATGCTTAGAAGACATGGGCTACAGTTTCCAAATACGTGCAAATATTGTTCTTTTCTCCACCACTCAGCTTGTATTTGATAGTTCATGGCATATGGGGCCGATTTAAGAGTTCTGGAAAAGTAACTGTGATGCTAGTGATTTAAGGAATAGCTGCATATCAACAAAAACTACAGTTGCTCCTTACTATTTGAAAGACTGTCAACGGAGCGGCCATGGATCCTAGCGGACATGATGAATTTTGGAGTGTGTGTCTGTACCTGAAGCTAAGTGCTCAGCTATATCTTGTTAACTGCATTTTTAATAATCTTTAGTACATTATTATTAGAAAAATAATGAGCTCAGTATTTACCAAGACAGATCCTTCCTGTGGCATCCAAAGTCATTCCACTGGGACACTGACACTTGAATGACCCCCTAGTGTTAACACACAGGCCATTTTTGCACACTCCTGGGAACACTTCACATTCATCTATATCTAAAAAGAAAAAAAAAAGCATAAAGTTAATATATCTTTATAATATCATTCTACCTTATTCTACTCATGGAGTCATAATTATTCCCCATTTTGAACCTAGTAAGTTGATAAAACTAGTTTGCCTACAAATAGTTCGTGTAGAATTTCTAGGGTCCCTGAATAGCAACCAGAATGAGCCCACCTATTACTAAAGATGTAAGAGTTTCTCCACTGGTTTCAGGGAGTAACTTTTGAGTTGCAGAGACAGGCAGCTGGTGTGAGTTCTTGGAGATAGCTCTGGTAGCTGTGGACATTTCAGGTAAGGTTCCCAGCAATATAATTTGCTTTATGAGACCAGATGTCTGGAAATGAGTAGAGAAGCAAAAACCTGATTTTTCAAACTAGCAAAGAAGAAACAGCTTGAAGGTCAGCATAGAAAAATATCCCACCAAGGAATATGTGGGCCAATGAAGGGTGTCTTTTAAGAAGTGCTGATAAATCACCAGACAATGTACAATCAATTCTAACTCAGCCATGGTCTCAGGCTGTTCTGTCCATGCTTTGGTCTCAGCTTGGGCTGAGGAGAATGAAAAGATACTCATGTTCATTCATTCATCATTCATCCAATCTCTCTCAAATGTATCAGTCCTTCCCAGCTCGCTTAATGGAGAGCAATATGTTCTCTGTACTTAATTTGGAAAAGTATTCACCACCAAGTTAATCAAAAGAAAGGCACTTACTTGTCAATGCCAAAAAAAAAAAAAAAAAAAAGGCGGGGGGAACATTAGCTAAGAAACTCATATACACTGTGTCTCTATTTAGAAGAAATAACTTTCCACACCAGGACTGTTGAAAAAGTATTCTGAATCTTTCCTTGTAAGAGAGATCAATGGGGAGAGGGTGGAATCTACCTTTTTGGGTTTTTTGTTTTGTTTTGGCCACTTGTACAACAAAATATGCTGCTGAGGTCAGATAAGTTATTAACAGCGGGTCTGGACCAGAGAAAGGCCAAAGGATTCAGTCATCATTTGGAAAGCAAGACCTTGGGTGGGGGTTGTAGTGTGCCTCTTTGTTTTAACAGGGAAAAAACTTCATTTCATCCCACATATGGGACTAATTGCTGTTTTTAAAATTTTTCAGCTGCTGTGTCATGTCAGGTTGTGTTAGTCACCATGACCTATGTCTATCTGAAACTCCACGAGAAAGAATCACAGCAAACTGAAGAAACTCCGTGCAGACTTTCAACAAAGAGAAAACAGAATGTGTCCTTCTAAATCATCCATGACTGTGAAACAAACAAACAAAAAATGCCAGGACAAACCAAAGAAACACACATTTTACAGACTCATCAGAAACTTCCTGTTTTTCTCTTCCTGACAGCATTGTGAAAGTGCAGTCTCTCTAAACTGTGATCAACCTAAAACATTTTAAGCTACCCACCCTGTCCTTCGGACATAGCGGTCTGACACTAGCAATAGTATATATACACTTGTGAAATTAACAGCTGTTCCATTTTGTAGTTCTCATTTTTTTTCTTTCTCTGCTGCATATTTCTCCCTGTTAAGTTACATGACAGCTTTATCCAGTCCAAGTTAATACAAACATTCATTATGCACACAAAAATGTATGGTTTATAAGTAATCAGAAATACCTTCACACTGTGTTCCTTTAATTCTTGAGTACCCTTTACCACATATGGGATCTGTAATAAAAAGCGAAAAACAAAACAGAAAATTAATTTGAGATAACAATATCCAGACTTTGCAGTTCTGACATAGTATAAGAAACATGAAAGATGACCTGGAACATGAAGTAGATTGTGTTGCTATAAGTATGAGATAACAAAATGTTTCTGAGATTGCATAGGTGAGGAAGAACAACAATGAAATGTCTCCTCAAATAAAGCTCAATTCCACTAAGATATTCTAAAAGACACAGAAGTACCCTATAGATCATGTTAAAGTGATAGCTAAGAGGGAAACTGAAGGTAGATTTCTCTCTTGCTGTTCACCTGAAAATAGGAATCACACTATAGAATTACTTTAACATGAATTTGGAAAACTCGGTCTATAATTTGGAGATCTCATGCCCTCCAGCATTCACATAAATTTATACATTTATATATCTAAACAGTAAATCAGCAAAACCATGAGCAAGGTTCTCAAACCTCAAATTCCCAACAGATTTAAACGTTCACCAGAAATCCTCCTGAAGTTTAGTCATGAATACTGGTTTCTTTACATCAATTAGCTTTTTGAAAGAGAATCTGTACCTATAAAAAGCTCAGAACCCCTAACCACAAGGTTCCAAAGAGAGCCGGTAGGCACTGGTGCTCCAGGGAAGCAACACTAACTAACCACATTACAATGTGGAGATAGAAAATAATAAATTAACAAAATCACATAAAAATTGACACTTCTTATTTCCCATCCAGCAATATGGTTGGGGTCATCAGGATTAAATCTTTCAAAATTCTCATGTGAGCCGAAACGAAGTACTAGGCTTCCCCTTTTTAGGCAAAGACCAGTGGAGTGGTGTAGGAACCACAGCATGGGTTTCTCTTACCAACTTGGCATAGGGTGCACGGGCTTCCCCACGCAGCACCGAGGGAGGAGCAGCACTGGGACTTTAAGGTGGCTCCATTGATGTTGATCTCACACCGCCCATCGATGACAGTCTGCCAGCAAGTTCCCTTGATGGTTTCTGCAGATGAGGGAATAATATTTAATGAATCAATATAAAAATTCAAACATACACCTTGGAATCATAGGAAAAAATAGCATTTGAAACAGAATAATGAAGTTTTTAATGTTCATCCATACTTAAACTCTTTTGCAGGAAAAGCTGATATTGACTATAACAACATTGATAAACATAGAAAAATCATTCTCAGAAAGATAAATACCTATGCAGATGGTTTTTGTTGGATCCAAAGTACTTTCAGAAGAACATTCACAAATAAAAGAGCCTGGGCTGTTCTTGCAGACTCCATTAATGCAAGGACTTGATTCGCATTCATCAATGTCTGAAACAAAAACAGGTCTACATTACTGCTAAAATTTAGTCTTGGGCCTAAAAGAGTACTTCAACTTTGGCCTCAATTGCTACTACATATCCTTCATCCCACATAGTAAAGCTGGCCTAATAGTTTTTCCTACACTAGATGGAATGCCAAAATAACTCTATAGTATAGACTAGTACATCTCTATAGTATAGAATATGGGACTAGGCTGAACCTTTCTTTTTATTCAGAATATCTGCAGTAAATGTGTACGTGATTTCTGAATTAACAGCTCAAATAGCAGACACATAACACTTTCTTTATCTATTAAATGATGGCAATTAAAATGCCAATTGCAAGTAAATACCATAAGTGGCTTACAAAGTACATACTAGTGCCATTTAGAACCACAGTATTTCAACTAAATTGGCATAACTGTCTAAAATACAGGAGACTCTAATTTAGTCTTACGGTTTTCTGATGGCATTCCAAAAGATAGCAAAGTGCACAGTATAAGAACAAAGATCTGGTTTACCTTCACATGTTTTTAGGTCAGGTTTGTAGATAAATCCTTTGGGGCAGGTACAGACAAAACTTCCAGGAGTATTTCTACATTGTCCATTGTCACAAAGGAGACTGTTCAGTACACATTCGTTAATATCTGGAATGATATGAAGTCAATGAAAATGAACACTTCAAAGGGTCCAGACTTTGCCTGTACCTTCTTGGCTCTTTTACATTAGATCTTTAAAGTAATAATGATATGATCGATTCAAGTAAAAAGGCAAAATTCTTGTATCATTAGCTTTTACCTAAACGATCTCATTTTAGGAAAACAGAGGCTTCACCTGGTTTTATTTTATTTTATTTTATGTTTTGAGACAGAGTCTCGCTCTGTCACCCAGGCTGGAGTGCACTGGCACGATCTCGGTTCACTGCAAGCTCCACCTCCTGGGTTCACACCATTCTCCTGCCTCAGCCTCCTGAGTAGCTGGGACTACAGGCGCCCGCCACCAGGCCCAGCTAATTTTTTTGTATTTTTAGTAGAGATGAGGTTTCACCGTGTTCGCCAGGATGGTCTCCATCTCCTGAGCTCGTGATCCGCCTGCCTTGGCCTCCCAAAGTGCTGGGATTATAGGCATGGGCCACCGTGCCCGGCTGACCTGGTTTTAAACTAAATATCTAAACTGAGTATCTACGAAGCCTAAAGTCATTACACTATTTAATTCACTTATTTCTTTAGCAGGAAGAAAATATGGATTTGTTGGAAATCATTATCTTTATATAGTTACATTATATAATTAAATTTATATAATTTAATTCATTTTGTCAAATTAAAAGGATTAACCTTATTGATTTAAAGAACTAAATAAATACTTAAAAAGTATGGTCCATCTTTGACATGTGTTAGTTCCAGAATAGGTGTTTCTTCCTTATAATAATTCAAACTGTCTCCAGGTACGATTATAAAGTAATCTGTAGCATTTATGATTGTCATGAAGAATTTAGATTCATGATTCAGGGAGCTCAGGAAAACTGCTTGCTTTCAGCTGAATAATATGCCTGTCTGAAGCAAAACCCAACTTTAAGGGTTTAACTTAACAGAGAGTGGGTATTCCTGAAAATAAGCTGTGTTTTCTCTGATTACGTCTAATAAATGCTTGGGAGAAGAGCTGCTTCTCTCTCAGTAAAAATAAGGTTGACTTTGTAGTCACGTGAGAATGGTTCAGAATCTCTGTATCTCATATCTAAGGAGCTTCTCTTTGAAGGAGTGAAATCTGATACATCTTTATTTTAAGGAGCAAATCATTTCAAGGAATGAATCTGATACATTATTATTCATAAATTGTCAAGATTCAGTCATGTAAATTTTTGTTACTAAAGACATGCATATGCTGTGCTGACATTAGAAGTATAAAGTGTCCTTCTGCCTAGTCCTCTAAGCTACTCAAAGGCAGTTTTCTCCCAGCAATGAAAGAAGGAATGCATTATGCAGAAAATGTTTCAGAAAACAGGTAAAACTTCTTACCAACACAGTTCTTCCCGGTCGAATCCACTTCATATCCTGAATTGCATATACATTTATAGGTCCCACGAAGGTTTTCACAGATTCCATTTGGGCAAATATCAGGATCTAGTGCACATTCATTTATATCTGCACCACAGACAAGTTCAAAATCAATTAACATTATAAAATAAACATTGAATGAATTGTTAAAAATATAACACTACAATACATGTAATGACCTTAGGAGCTACTGGAGGAAAAAAATCGATTCACTGGAAAGAGAACACTCGATCTCTTTTTCTCACTGTAAGATATTCTGAGTCAAATCTTTCTCTCACAAGTTCCTGAGAGGAACTTGGCGTCTCAGCTGGAACTACAAGATAACCAATCCCTGATCAAGTCGAAGGAGACCTCCTGGACTTCTCCAAGTCCAAGCACCAAGATGGAAAAATGGATCAACAGCAGGTCCCAAGTCCCTACAACTGGTCTCCCACCACCAGCCCTTCTTTCTTCCATCTACCCTCTACACTGCAACCATTCTTACCATCCTAAAAACAAGCTGATTATATCATTCTCATGGTTCAAACTTTCATAGGGTCAACAATATCCTCAAGATTAAACTAAAATACAAATTTTTTGTTTACTTATCCCAAACTTCACACTTTTCTGTGAACATATAATGCCCTCTTCGCTCTGTGTCAGGAACGCCTGCAGCAGGCCTATTTACAGGTCAAAAGCCAGCTCCAACACCACATGCTCTGAAAAAGCCTCCGCCGCTCTGCCCACCTGAGGTGGGGCCCTCCCTCTTCTGCATCCTCACAACTGAGGAGTCAAGGCAGGTGCAGAATGACAATCAGTGAATGGATAGTCCCAAATCCTGGTGCCTGACTCTTCTATAAATTAGGGTTGACTTTTTTTTTCTTCCAAGTCCCTATCACAACTTACTTATTTCCCATTAACTCCTTATTCATTATAAGTTTCCTTACCTCTCGTCTTTCCTCCTCTGAATATCCCCTCCACATTTTCATTCACACACAATGATGAAACTAATCATGCTGATTGAACTGACAATCAATTCAGCCAGTCCACATTCTTTCAGATCTCCCTGAATCAAACTGCGTAGCTTTATATTAATAAAATAATCCCTTCCTCTTTTTTGTCACCTATTTTCATACTTGTTCCAATTCTCCCTTTTAACTTTAATTCCTTGCATGGCACCGATATTTCTCTAGCTAAATATTTCATTCTCTTCCAACTCAGTTAACTGCTGTCACTGTTCCCTATTGCCATCTTATAATACTGAGCACTTAACAGTTAAGAATCCTTCAGAATGCAGATGGAGAATGGTTCCACCAGCCCATCATCCTGAGTTGTACTTGACAGTGGAAGATCCACAGGAGAGTCAGGCTGCCCCTTCTCAAGCATGAGCAACAAAAGTCATTATATGTCATCTGCGAGCACCCATCAACCACAATGGGAGAGCACCTGACCCCTTCAGTGGCCAAGCCCCACAGCCACACCCAGAAATCCTAGAGCCCACAGTGCCCTGGCTGCTCTGCCACTGAAGGCTTCTGAGCATCCCAGATACACGGCACAGCGATGGCCAGAGAGGGAGTCAGGTCAGACCCGTGTGAAGGGATCAATGAAAAACCCACAGGAAAGCCTGATGCTGCCTCTGCACATACTGAAGGTAGTAAATTTTGAAAGGAATCCTTACCACTGCCTGCTGACGTCATCCCCGGCCCGCTGCTGCAGAGCGCCTGATATTCCGCTGCAATAAATTAACAGATAGTAAATGATTCCCTTGTTTGCAGAATAGGTCGATCCTGCCCTTGGTTTTGCACACACCATTTCCTCCAAAGTGAGTAGAACCAAAATTAAGTGGTAACGGAAAAGGAGGTATCTCCCCAGGGAGTCACCTTTACACCAGGCTCCCATTTTAAAGGCTACGCATCATCGAGGAAAACAACTTTTAAGGATACAGGCAAGTTACAGCAATTCCTTGTGCAAAGCCCTTTCGGAAAAGGTGTTTTTCCTATAACTTGATTTTGTTCACCAGGGAACACTTTACACTTATGGTGAAATGTGCCTGTTAAAATGTGGTTTCTTAACTGTTAATAAAACTTTCTCCCACCATCTTGGGGATAATTTTGTTTCTCACTGCTAGCTGTTTTTTCAGTACAATTGGTTCTTAACATTTCCTCATTTCTCTCTGCAAATTCTCTAGCCTCCTCTCACAAGTGCAACAACAGAATACCTACTCTTACATTTAAGTGTATTTTTAAAGTTAATATTTATCAGGATACTGGATTCATTCTCTATGATATATCCATAGAGAAAGTATTGTTTAATGTTAAAACTGTGAGATTTTAATTGAAGAAACTGAAGTACACAGAATATGTCCCCAAATCTGAGATAGAATCAAAATTCTACTTCTTAAAATTAATACTATGTTTTACATACAATTCCAACAATACTTAACGTAAGAGTGAATGATGAAAATGTAGAACTAACTGGAATCACACTATCCAAGGAAAGGAAACTAGTGTCCCCTTAGTTGCCAATGGTTTCTGGCGCAAACAGTCTCATGGTCAAATGTAAATCATCTGTGCTTAAGTGGAAGGAGAACAGGATATCAGAGCCGGGGCTTATTGTAGAGGCTGACTGCACCTCACTGCTGAAGCAAATAGTTCCTATCTTCTGCATGCCAGAGAATTGCATCCTGATGACAGTGGACGTAAATGAGTTATACAACCAAAAATGATCATGTCTTCTAACAAATGTGAATTTGAGAAAGCAGTGAGGATTTAATTTTCAAATCGTCTTAGAAGGGGCCAAAAAACCAACAGATGGGAAGGTGTGTTTGAAAGTCAGGTCTGGGAACAAGAAGAAATCCATCCTTTTTATTCTGTTATATCAGCAAAAAACTAAAATATGTACGAAATACTGTAATAAAACAAGAAAACCAAAATCATGCCAGTTTCCTAAAAAGGACTTTTAGAGATAATGACAATTTTGCTGAAGTTTGGCCTAAATGGAAGCAAATTATTGTCACCATTGTTTTCCATTTAGGCAGGATCCGGTTCTAGACCATTTTTTGTAGTGAGTTCAAATAAACATGGGTTTGAATACCAATGACAATGCTAATTGCTGGCAGTTTTGGAAGCAGCCCTTTTCCTCTGTTAGTTTCTTCTCCCATAAATGTGGAACGATAATTCCCATTTCACCTGGTGGCTGCACAGAATTAACACTACATGTTTAATGATTTAACATGTACTGTGCACAGCTCAGGCCCTGAATAAAAAATAAGTAAAGAAAAGTATTATAAACCCATATTAAGGGATAGGTATTGATGAGCTAACTCAGCGTAGTGCCATAGAGACAGTGGCATGAGGGATCCACGAGAAAATTCCCCAGAATTACCCTCCTGTGGGTTTAACTGATCAATCACACTCCCATGGGTTTAACTGATCCATTTCTGTGAAATGTCATTATCAGAAGGCTGAGGACACAAGAGGGCTTGCTGAACAATGTGAATGAGCTCCAGCAACCAGTGAGAAACAGCTTCGTATGCAACTTGCCTGACTTGCAGACCACAAAGATGAACTTCGGATTTTGTATATTTGGAGTCTCTCCCTCAACTGACAGAAGACATTCCTTTTGAGTATTTTCAGTACTTTAAACAGCCTACCCCCCATTCTTGAAATGAGGGATTTTCCTACATTGGGATGGTTCATGACCAAAGAGGTGGAGAAACCAAATGCATGAAACTACTTCCATGTGTGGACCTTTTCTGGGTAAATTCATTCAACTATAAGACAGAAGTTAGTGGAACCGGGTCTTACATTTAACTCTCGTTAAGCTTTACTCTTGCTATGGTTTGAATGTGTCCTCCAAAGGTCATGTGCTGGAAACTTAATCCCCAATGCAATAGGAATACTGCGAGGTGAGGCCTAATAAGAAGTGATTAGATCATGAGGACTCTACCCTCATGAATGGATTAATGTCATTATCATGGGAGTGAGTGAGTTATCATGAGAGTGACGTTGTTATAAAAGCACATTCAGTCCTCTCTAGCTTTCTCTCACTCCTCCATGCTCTGTTGCCCTTCCACTTTCAGCTGTGAAGTGACTTGGCAAGAAGGCCCCCGACAGATGCTGGCGCCTTGACATTGGACTTCCCAGGCTCCAGAACTGTGAGAAATTAATGCATTTTCTTTATACATTATTCAATTTGTGGTACTGTGTTACTGCAACAAAAACTGGACTAAGACAACTGCTTAAAGAAATCTGGTCTTTTGGTCACCTTTTTATAAACCCACATAATTTCCCTATGGATCTTAAGAATTCTTTGGAAGTGCACTTGGTCCAGAGGAAAATGTAAAGGCAAATAACTATATGCACCAAGGCTCCTGGATTCTAAGTCTTGGCTCTTCCAATCATTCAACATGTGAACAAGTCACCTGTACTATTGTGTGCCAGCTTTCATGATACTTGTCTGCACTGCAAATTCAAAGTAGGTAAGAAAAGTATTTTCAAAAGTTAAAGTAACATGCAAAAGGATGATATTAATAATAGACAACTATAAAGTTATAGGAAAGTGTCTTTGATAGAATTATATTTGTATATAATAAAATTATTATAAACACATTGAACTGATTGGTGATCATACATAAAACAATTTCTATATTATTCACTGGGTGAAGTCATTAGCCAGAACAAAGTTTGCTTTCTTTAAACTGGCATCCCTCATTTGTTTTTTCTTTCTTTATTGAGACAGAGTCTCGCTCCGTCGCCCAGGCTGGAGAACAGTGGTGCTATCTCAGCTCACTGAAACCTCCACCTCCTGGATTCAAGTGATTCTCCTGCCTCAGCCTGAGTATCTGGGATTATAGGCACGCACCACCACACGTGGCTTTTTGTTTGTTTGTTTGTTTGTATTTTTAGTGGAGATGAGATTTCACCATGTCAGCCAGGCTGGTCTTGAACTCCTGACCTCAAGTGATCCACCTGCTTTGGTCTCCCAAAGTGCTGGGATTACAGGTGTGAGGCACCACTCCTGGCCCCCCATTTCTTTTAAAGGCTTCCATTTAACTTTCTCTAACTTTTCATCATATATTTTAATTTCTAACTGTTACTTTCAAATACTATTATTTTTAAAATAACAAATCTTTTAAAATTACGATTTACTCTTTAATTTGTTTCCTTTAGGGCAGAAATAAACTGACTAAATCCTATATGTAAAACCAACCAATCAGAGCCACATATTGTCAATATTATGTCTAACTTTAGTTCAGGACATTAGAGGTCCACTGCCAAGTGACCTTAAAATTGCGTTTAAATACTGGTGGAACATTGTTTTAATTTCAGTAAAGTATTCTTGTTTTATAAATAGAAATAATTTACAACTGGACAGGACCTTTTGGATTATCTAAGGCAACTCATTTTGTAGATGAGATGTCTAAGGATAGCTTTTCTGCATTATTCTATTTTATAATTATGTTTATTAATATAAGCCACCTCAAATCCTTTCGAAAAGTAGGTGAGGAAAATTCAGAAATAAGCAAAATACACAAATAACTAAATCACCTAATTAAGTAATTTGGCTGCCTGTTGATGGAGGAACAGAATTCTGACTCGCTATCCAGTTCTCTTTTAATTAGGCCATGTCACTTCCACTGGAGAAAAATACTTTTCTTCTCTCAGGTTAAATCAAATCATTAAAGAAAACCACACCGGGCCGGGCACGGTGGCTCATGCCTGTAATCCCAGCACTTTGGGAGGCCAAGGCGGGTGGATCATGAGGTCAGGAGTTCAAGACCAGCCGGGCCAATATGGTGAAACCTCGTCTCTACTAAAAATACAAAAATTAGCCGAGCGTGGTGGCGCACACCTGTAATCCCAGCTACTCAGGAAGTTGAGGCAGAAGAATTGCTTGAACCCGGGAGGCGGAGGTGGCAGTGAACTGAGATCATGCCACTGCACTCCAGCCTGGGCGACAGAGCAAGATTCCATCTCAAACCAAAAAAAAAAAAAAAAAAGAAAGGACGAAAAAGAAAACCATACCAAAATCAATACGTGGGATGTAAACAAAACTTACAAATGGTCTTTTGGAAAGCTATTGGAAATAGCCAAGTAATATGACAGTTATTTACCTTTATGCTGTGTAAAAGTCTGCTTTTATAATAGTTTCTGCAAAATGCAAACATCATGAAACAACTTGAGAAAACAAGGCAAGGTGCATGTATTGCAAAGAGCTTGAGTATTATTGAGGTAGGGGAGTTTATATGGGAGGCACAAATGCAATACCTATTCCAAATGATTATGAGGCTTAGATAACTACCTGTGACTAGACACTGGCTAGCCTCTGCCAAGACCCCAAGAAGGCACATGGCATACCCGGAGAGCAAAATGTCATCTTTCCCTGTGAATTCCACAAATGCAAAGACCTCAATGGTGGCAGAAGGCTGGCAGTACGAGGGCATCCCCATGATACCACATACCTGAATTCTGTGCAGGACACGGCTGGCAAGGTTCCCCAAATGCATACTCAGTGCTGGCACAACAGCATTCAGATTTCGTGACAGCACCAAACAAAGGTTTGATACACTGGCCTCTCTTGTATCCACCATAACATGTACTCCGCATGTGCGTGTCTAAACAGGAAGAAGCATCTGTCATCACACTGTCACTTCAAACAGAGCAGAACCCCCCAAGTCAAAGTTGAAGAGGGCTTTGTTTATCCATCATCCCTGGTGTAACTCACAGGGAATGCCTCTGATATGAGGGCTCCATTTGAAGAAAAAATAAACAAAAATAGAGAAACACAACACATTCAGCTTCTAAGCATTGGAAACCAATGGCCAGATTGTTTCAGTTTTCTAGGGACTATCATGGTTTACCAAAATGTGAGGCACTTTAATGCTGGAATTATATCTCATTTATTTTGTCTTTCTCAGGCCTGTGCAGAGCAGGCACTTAATAAACGTTGAATTAATAATGGATGAATGTTGAATCTCACATCCTGCTAAATAAGACCTTTATTAGAAATGTGGCCTATCCCAAAATAAACATGCAATTACTGAATGTCTGAATTAGGTATACTTTCCAAAAAGGAGAAAGTTTAATCTGTAAAAGGTTTGTTATATAAACCTGTAGATGTTGGTCAACTAAGCTGTGTTATCTTTACCACCAGGAAGCGTGTTTCCAGCTATGCCCAATCCTTTTTCAGTTCAAATGGCTTACTGAGTACCTTTCTTAAAAATAATCTGGATAAAACTAGTATCAATTTTTCAACAAGTCTCATACTTTTTAGAAAGTCTTATAAAACTATTATCATAAGGTTTCTGGATGATCCATATTCTCCTTTGCATTCTATACTGCCCATGGACATCAATTCTCTATTAAAATGTTCATCATGAGATAACAGCATATGCACATCAATTTCAATGACTAATATCAACAAAGGAGGGCTGGAGAAAACTGAAGACAGCTATGGGATTAGGGAAGAACAGGGGGAAGGATAGGTGGGTATTCTCTTGCTTTTCACTTAGCTCATCTTTCTAATCCTCGAATTAATGTTCAATTTACACAAGAAGAGAACTGACCCTGTTGATTTGTTGCTCTGCAAATATTCTTTATATCTTATCTGCTACAGTAGACAGCGTTTGTTACTAGTGGGCTTTATTGAGTGACAGAGGTTGAATCTCTCTCCTAAGTCTAGCCATGATGTTTTCTTACCAACACACACACGTCCATCCAGACCCACAGCCAGTCCAGGGAAGCATTCACATCTGTAGGAGCCGTCAGTGTTGACGCAACGCCCATTCATGCAGATCCCAGGGGTTTCACACTCGTTAATGTCTGTGGCAGAGAAAGGCACTTATTAAAAATGAAGTGATGTTTATCTAAAATTATAACATATTGACAATTATGTTTTAATACTTGAAAATGGGGAAGATAGGAAATAACATGCAGCATCTGCAACAAAAGCTCAAATGGCATTCTCATTTTCCTCTGAAAGAACAGTAACAAAATCAAGAGAAATCAACTGTTGGAACGTATTTTCCATAAAAAGCAACTTTAATATATTCTCCCAAGAGATTTTTGTATCCAAAATAATCACAAAGGCAAAAACAGAATCGGAGGAAGGAGAACAATGGCTGCTAGAAGACAAAGCGTTTTGTGTAATGCATAATCAGGGTAGCTCTTCCAGGGCTCTCAGAAATCTAGGGTAATAATAAACTACAGGAGGACTTTCCTTTTGGTATTCATCACAAAGACTGGCATCCCTTCTAGTATCACCCATGTCTTAGCTCTCTGGGACAATTCACCTAAAATTAAAGGATAAACAACTAAAACCTTGATGGAACGCCAAAGAAAAAGAACAGAAAATAAATATAGATTACTTCGATGACCATTCTGGGCCAGTAACAGCACTGTATGTAATTGGAACCCAGCAAAGAAAAATCTTTCTTAAACTTTACAAATACTTTATGGTATTTTATGTGTATACTCAAGGAGGTCTGGTAAAATACTTTATTGGACACATATTAATAATAGCGGAGGGTTTTTTTCCCTTTAATATGGGGAAGTACAAAAGGCACCAAAATTGTGGTTTGGAAAACATACAACACTTAGAAGCAAATGATTTTAGGTCAGGCATGGTGGCTCACACCTGTAATCCCAGCACTTTGGGAGGCCGAGGTTGGGAGATCACTTGAGGCCAGGAGTTCAAGATCAGCCTGGCCAACATGGTGAAACTCCATCTCTATTAAAAATACAAAAATGAGCTGGGCATGATGGCAGGTGCCTGTAATCCCAGCTACTTGGGAGGCTGAGGTGCAAGAATTGCTTGAACCCAGGAGGCAGAGGTTGCAGTGAGCTGAGATCACGCCACTGCACTCCATCCAGCCTGGGAGACAGAGTGAGACTGTGTCTTAGAAAAAAAAAAAAAAAGAAAAAGAAAAAAAGCAAATGATTTTATAACAACTCCTTTTACAATATACAACTAGTGTATGTGACTATTAACTTTCTCCTGACCTTAAAAAGGCAAATTGAGAGTAAAACACCTTCGTGTTTCACTTAGCTTGTGTTGTTTGGCACAAAATATATTCGGGTGGTCCAAGGTTCTGTGTACAGATTGTATTTGAAACAGCAGTTATATTTAAATACAGGAACTCAAATTGGTTAGTTATTCTGGTCACCTTTTTGTTCAAACTGTGACACACAATAAAACGTGGAGACTACAACCTGAAAGGTAACACAAAGAGCTTTTAATAAGAATGGAGATGTGAAGTAGATCCGAAGGAAGGTAACTTTGGTCAAATTTAGTGGCCTCAACTTTCAGAGAGTGAACAGAGAAGCCATGTTGTTGATCAGATGAGTTAACTGCGGAGATTGAATTAGCATTGTTGATTCAGCTTTGAACAGTCACATCTTTGTGGGCTCAGGACTAAGTGCTCAGGGCTAAGAGAAAATCTTATCCCATGGCATAAAGAGAAAGATTATAAAAAGGAAGAAATTCAGTGCACATGGGATTAATTTCTGTCTTTTTTCATCCTTCAGTCTTATTACAGTGTGTGTACCCTATGCTCTATAAGCTAGAAAAAAGAAGACATTGATAATAATACAGAGCTATGGAGCTCTCTCTCTCTCTCAGATCCTTAAGCCAGAATGCTAAAGTCAGAACAAACCATCCATATCATCAGCACTTTCAAATTAATAGAACAATCAATTTATTGATAGGATACTATTTCACTGGTTGCCAATGGTGGCCAAACCTGGTTTCATCTGTGAGGTCACAGCATTATCTGTTGGCCATACTTAATGCAGAGACGCTGTGGCCTGGGTCAGCAGGAGCCTAGAGGCACTAAAAGTGAATCTTAGTGTGCTCTGTGTATCAACAAGAAGATTATGTATTCTCCTAGGTCTGCTCACAAAGGGGTTTTCATATTTCTTTCTATTATTTTTTTTGGAAGCCCAATTCCAAATATTCCAGCAATCATTCTCTTCCCTTTTCTTTTTTACTTGTACAGTGCTAAATTTGCGCAATTTGACACTTTGTTTTATGCTATTTTATACTGTAGAATATTTCTATGTGTTAATCCTGTCTTCTCATATAAGTTCCTCCCACCACAGGGCTCAAAAGTACAGAAACCACCTTCCTACTTCAAATTTGAAACACCCAACTGTTTTCTCTTGCTGGGAAGACAGATTTGCACAATATTAAGAGCCATTGATGTGAAGGTCATAGAGAATGTAGGTAAACAACCAAGGGCTCGAAGTTCTTTTCAGCCTGGAGAAAATGCACATCTTGCCAAGGACTTAATACAAGGCTTTCTTCCATAACACGTTTACCAAAGCTGTCCACTAGGGGCACACAGAGAAGAGGCACCATAGGACTTTATCCTGCTTTTCTCTACCTTGAATAGCTTGACCCTCTACACTTTTGCATCTGAAACTATGCCCAGAAGCTCTAAGTGCAGCATTTTAGCAGATTTTCTGGACCTGTTTTGAGTATGAGGTTCTTTAAGAAGTCTGGTTCCAACTCAGATCCTGGACCAAGTGCAATAATCACTGATCCCTGCATAAGACAGGAGACACTAAGCACAAATTTGTCTCCAGCAACTTTTCTTAGGACCCCAATTCTCAACAGCAAAAATAAAAATCCTCATTTTTGCTTCAATACCTGGAGCAATGAGATTATTTCAAAATGGTTTACCAAACTAAAAAATGGTTGTTGGTTGTTTATTTATTCTGCTTAATCCTGTTTCCCTTCTTGCTTACCTAACTTGATAACGCCTAAATAAATTATCCTTAAAAAAAAATCTGTATCTTAAGATGCCTGGAGGAAATTATGAGGAAGAGATCATTGCAAATAACATTCTACACCTATTCTGTCCAGGTAAAGATGTAAGAGGTGGCAAATAACAGCCATCAAGAAGCCTAACCACCATTATTCCCTAACTGGAAAGAAGAGGTAGAACTCAGCTTCTTTAGAACAATGCCCACATCTGTTGGAAGACCAACAGGCAGTTTGGATTATTTATTTGCTACATAGCTTTTGACTCCTTTGAGAATACTGTTTCTGAAATAACAACAATCTTAAGGGCATAAACTGTAGCTCTTTGGATGGTTGGATTTAAGAAGGAGGTTCAGTCAGGTTTCCCAAACCAAAATTCAAGGTACTGTAAGTGGGGAGAATCAGTAAAGAAAGGCAGTACCTCTAAACAACAAAAAGAGGAGAAAAGGCAGGCGAAGAACATGATCTAAGGTTTCACAGCACAAACCTTTGCAATAACGCCCATCTGATGCCAGCTGGAATCCAGGTTTGCAAATACATTTAAAACTGCCATCTTCATTGATACACATTCCATTAAGGCACATGTTCCTTATGCTGCATTCATCCATATCTGAAAAATACGAAACGTACATTTTCTTAAGACCAGAAGAGTAAGCTTACGAAGGAAACCAATCTGGATGAAAATAATTCTGTTTCTTCATATTTCTTTCTTTTTGTTATTACAGTCTAAGGCTAATTTTCATCCAAATAATATCACCTAAGGAAGGAGAAGATGGGACATAAGAAATACATATCTCAAGTTCTTGAGTTTTGGCAGGTGCATGTAAACTTTAGGGCCAGATTTATAGGTATATCTATTTATAAAATATATAAAATTTGACTCCATAGAAGTTATCAGGGTCCTTTTTAGGAATAATAGATTACAAACTGAAAAATGTGCTAATAGCCTAGTGGGTATATTTATTTCACAGAATCATATTACTTCTAATGCTCTGAAAATGAAAATAAGTCAAAACTAAGATCAGAGGAATTTGAAATGTATTTAGGCTACATCCTAATTCTTTTAAAGATGAAAGCCAGAAGATAACTTGTAGTTTGAAGCAATTTTAAATAGAGGCAGGTAAAAAGTGGACTTTTAAAATACATGGCTCAACTATGGATTATAGATGTGCCAGTGAACCTTTAAGATACCTTAAACATTGGGGATCGTTCTTTAAATTCATCAGTATGTTATTTTATTTAATATTAAAGCTGTCTTGGGAGGCACTTGCTCTTCTAGACACAGTGTTTTCACTTATAGGCTTTAGAAAGACCAAAGTAATTTATTATATATACATATTTTAGATATATATAATATATATATTTTAGACATATATAATGTATATTTATTTTAGATGTATATTTATATCTTAGATATGTATTATTTCTATTTAAATATGTATTTTATGAATATTATCTATATATTACATATTTAGAAAAACATATATACATAATATATATATTACATATATAGAAAATATATATAATATGTATTTTACATTATATATATTTTAGATATATATTTCACATACTGATTAGTAGCATTTTATTACTAGGCAGACACTTTAAGCAAAAAGATTATAAATGGCTAGATAATACATGGACTTAGGTATGTCCTATTTTTTAAAAATGTATAAATTCTGATTGTATAAAATTAGGAAGCATGACATTGTGCCACAAAAGTTTCATCATCACCAGGGATCTTTAAAGGGCAAGCTCTCCTAGCAAATTAAAATGTTATTTGATTCACATAAATGTAAATTAAGAAATGAATATTGTGGAAAATCAGGCTTCCCTCCCAGATAAAATAAATAAAACATATCTGATACTTTGACATTTCACTCGTTATTTGGTCTTGTTAAAGACCTCTGATACTGAAATTGCAATGGAAGGAGAGGACTAACATTAGTATACTATTATTACCTTCACAGTTCTTCCCATCTCGTGTAACGTGAAAGCCTGCGTTACACACGCAATGAAAACTGCCATCTGTGTTGATGCAGCGTCCGTTATTGCAGATCCGGCCATTCTGTAAACACTCATCAATGTCTAAAACCAAAGTTTAAAAAGAAGAAATAGCTTTATTTAGGGGAGTTAAAATTATTTTATTTCCCCCTCCCTCCATTTGCAAACTCATGATCTTAGCTTTTGGTTTTAATTACTTAATAATATTCTCCAACATAAACTGGTTATCAAATAATGTGATATTTAGGGTTATCAGAGTTGAAAAGACATGATAAAAAACCTGTATAATTGCATTAGAGCTAACTCTAATTTCTAATAAGACTCCTTAAATCTGAAGTCTGTAAACAAAATAGATTCTTCTTCACCATTTTCCAAGCACATTTATTTAACCAGTATAAATCATTATTTATACTGAAATTTGGCTGGCATCTTTAAATACATAATTTTAAAAGACATATTTTATAGCTATCTCACAACAATACCAAAAAACGCTACTTTTTAAAATAATCACCTTAATTCTGCCTGAAAACCATCAATCATATCTCTAAAACGTTCGTCTTCTTTATGGTAATTCTGGTTTACGTGCAGGGTTATTGCTGATAGATTCTTAGTCTTTTAAAAAACAACTTTACGAGTATTCTATCTACCAAATAAAATATTGATTCTGTGAGGGTAGTTTTCCTTTTTTCCTACTGTGGTTAGTATTGTGCCAAAGTACACAATAAAGCTTGATACAGAAGTGTTAAAAAAACAATAACTCAAACAACCTGTATCTGATTTCTCACTTAAAGATGAATAATCAACCCAAAGTGGATAGCATGGTACCCTGGATTATCTGTTTTTCTCAGTTTCTAGAAGCTACAAACCTGGATAAACATCAAAGAGGATGAACACAAACCTCTTTGTCTACACAGGCACAAAATCACTTCCAGGGCTTATTCCCAGAAGATAGGGACTGGGAAACTATGTGGAGTTGGGTGGGAACATTCCTATCTATGCAGAGTTGAGGCCACATTTGTCTGAGTATAAGCGCCCTAAATATCCCCTGCACAATGAGCACGTGCGTTTATGGCACCTCAGTTACGCTGACTGTCTACCCCGCGTCTGCATGATGTCTTGTGGTTGGCCCTCAGATGCACTTTCTTTCTGGGCAGATCCTGCAGTGGTTTCCACACAAGTCATTGGACGAGCTGAGGCAGTCTGGGCTTTTCTTCTGTCTGATCTTTGTGCCAACAACCTACGATCTTTTTCTCTCTCATTTATTTCTTAATCCTTGCTAAAAATCAGACTTGCTCCACACTCCAAAAAAATGGTAAAAACCACATATTCTTGAGCAGACTTTTTTTTTTTTTTTTAAGGATCCTATAATTTTTTGAGGCCCAAGTTGAAAATAAACAGGATAAAGAGTTCACCTTTTTCTCTCCTCATCGATTTCAGAATGCCACGGGGTTCCCCATTGCCTTATAAGACAAATTTAAAGCTGGCCATTCAAAGTTCTCCTCTACTGTGTCTCTGCCCGTCCTTCTGTCCGCTTCTATTCGGCCCCTCACATACTTCCCAGCTATGTGCACAGCCTTTTGGACCATTCTGTGGCAACTTTCATCCACAAAATCATGTGAACACATTCTCAACTTCTTATTTTCAGGATAACCTTAGCGCTAGCTCTTAAAGAAGTCAGTGCTTGAAGTATTCAGGTCATCCTCAGTCTCCAATACTAAGTCTCAGATTGATAACAACCACATACATGCGTTTATACTGGCTGGCCCTTGCCCCAGCTGAGTGCTCTCAATAACCACTTCTCTTGGCTTATTTAACAGTGCAGTCTCTGGACATTGATTTCGTTTTATTTTCTATTATTGCAAAATGCTTAATACGCTATTTGTACATGTTAATTATTTTAAACAACAGTCATAATATTAAGAAGGTTCTCAATTCAGTTAAGTGTTCAACCTATCCACATTTATAATTAATTAATAGAAATGTTAGCAAGTTCAAAGGCCTTGTTCCAGTTTTTCTGCTTAAAATGGTCATTTATATGTAGTGCACTAAAATACACTGATGGCAAGAAATCTCTACGTGAGAACCAAATTCAAAAATTTTGAAACCAGTTCACTGATAAAAATTAAAACTTCTATAGGTCTTCAACTCACGAAGAGCTTTTGCTAAAAGAGGCAAATAAAATTAACTCTTGTCAATGGCTACCAATTTTCTAAAGTGATATAAACCTCACTATCTTTTATTTAACTTCTAAATAAGTTAAGGGATAAGTTAAGGGATACAGGGATACATGTGTAAGTTCAGGGATACATGTGCAGGTTTGTTAAATAGGTAAACTTCTTTCACGGGGATTTGTTGTACAGATTATTTCATTACCCAGGTATTAAGCCTACTACCTATTGGTTATTTTCCCTGATCCTCTCCGTCCTCCAACCCTCCACCCTCCAATAGGTTCCAGTGTGTGCTGGTGCCTTCTGGGTGTCCATGTGTCATCATTTAGCTCCTACTTAAAAGTGAGAACATGTGGTATTTAGTTTTCTGTTCCTATGTTAGTTTACTAAGTATAATGACCTCCAGCTTCATCCATGTCCCTGCAAAGGACATGATCTCATTCTTTTTTATGGCTGCATAATATTCCATGGTATAAATGTACCACATTTTCTTTATCCAGTCTATCACTGATGGCCCCTTTTATTTAACTTTAATAGAGTATTTGCCTATTTTTTTCTGTCTTTACTGATTAATGATACAGTTCATTTTGTGCTCAATTTAGAGATAGAGATGGAGATAGACGTTTGGGCTCCCTGACAGGGATCATTATTTATTTGTTTTAGAAACTTAGTACATTAAAGTCATTTAATAAAAGGCATATTGGATGGCTTAATAAATTAGTTAATAAACCTGATGGGAAATTTTTTATGAGGGACATTTATAGCAGTGCTTCTCAAACTTCAATGTACATACAGATCGCTGGGGGATCTTGTTAAAATACAAAGTCTCCAACAGTATGTCTGTGGTGGAACCTGAGATCCTGCCTTTCCAAGCAGCTCTAGGTGATGCTGCTGCTGACCACACTAAAAAGCAGCAAGGGCTTAGAGCGACATCCTTAGCTTTTAGAACTTTCCATGAAGAAATTAATCGCCCATAATTTCAACTGAAATTTTCCTTAGTTGATGCGTCACAAAGGACAATCCCACTCTCTACTTCTCACATGAAAACTTAAGAGGCAATAATAGTGACGAGACATCAGTACTGAAAATAAGATTTTTCCTGCAGGCATGGATGCATCTTATAAAATAACTTCAATGCTTGCCAGATTTTATGACACTGTCTTTCAGAATGACAATAGGTGGAACTAAGTTCAAAAAAGCCATGGAACTCTATTAGTCTCTTCCGGCATGGGTTATTTAAACTCCATGGAACTCGTCTGAAGTCAACCCCCAGTTAGCATATATGTCCCACATTCCACGCCAGGACCATACCTCGGCATTCTGTCCGTGTGAGTGTGCTCTGATATCCAGCTCGGCACTGACAAGTGTATGAACCCTGGTTGTTGATACACTCACCACCAGCACAGGGGTTTTTCTCACATTCATCAACATCTGCAAAGCACAATGTATTTTAGTGCAAAATTAGATAGCAATACCTCATAATTCTAAGATGTTCTTGGTTCCTTTTACACATATAAAACATTTTCCTTTTGAGAAATAAATAACATAATAAAAGGATCTTTTTTCTTTCCACTACAATATGTCATTAGCCATTCAAAGACTGGTTGAGCAGTTAAAGTGTATTATTTTCATGTGTCATTTTGCGGAGAAAAATTCCAAACAAGTAGCAACTCAACAATCTGATCTAATAAACATTTTCTCTTCCTTAAGTCTGATCGAAGAGAACCAAACAGACTAACATTTCAGAAGTGGCTTGTGGATAGGATTCCAAGTATCTCTTGAAGCTCTATTTTTTCTAATGAAAAGAAGGTCTAACCATATCCAAGCATTCCCTGCTGAGTTCCACTAAAATGTCAGAACAAAACATGAAGCAACTGTTGTTTAAAGGGCAGTTCTCAATCACCATAGAGTCGACCCCATCCCCAGATGTGTTCAATACACAAGCTCACACTAGTTTTACAGTCACTTAGAATTATCAGTACATTTAGAGATAAACTGGTTTATATGACCATACTTGCAAACAGGAGGAAGCTAAAATTTAGCGAAGATAACCCAGTTGTCCACATGCTTCTTAGTGGCAGATACAGATCTGACCTCACATTCCCCAACCCTGAGTTAAATGTTTCCACTTCTACTCAGATCTGGATGACCTCTAGAAGGGGTGTTCACATCACCAGGAAATTAAATAGTTCGGGAAAGTAAGAACTCATCATTTCTGACCAATCATAAATTTACAATTATAAAATTAGAATTCATAACAGAACCAAGAGGTGAGTTTATTTTAAAAACAAGTTGATAGGAACTGAGCATTCTTATCCAATCCAACAAATTGATTACTCTTGTATTACATTTTCTCCCTTCACCAGCTTAAATGCCTCATCAGCAATTTAAAATTTCTTTCTTCCATTTAAAGTAATTAGTCTAAGAGAGTTGGTAAGCTACACATTTAGACTAGTATAATGTGCAAAATTCCATAATTTGGGGATATTTTTAATGTTTTCTTTTAATGGTTAGGCTTTTGGTAGGTTGTCTTAAATTGGAGTTACCAGAAACGAATTGAGTATCTTTTACAATGAAAGTTAAAAGTAACTTTAATAGGCAGAATAATGACCTCCCAAATATGCTCATGCCCTAATTCCCAGAACCTATGGATATGTTATATAGCTAGCAAAGGGGAATTAAAGTTGTAGATAGAATTAAGGTTGGTAATCAGTGATCTTGAGATGGAGAGGGTCTCCTGGATTATACAGGTGGCCAAATGCAGTCACAAATATCCTTAAATGTGGAAGAGGGAATTGCAAGAGAGAGTCAGAGAGAGAGAGAGAAAGAGATTTGAAGATGCAACGCTGCTGGCTTTGAAGATGGAGGACGGGGCCATGAGCTAAGGACACAGGCAGCTGGTAGTAGCTGCAAAAGGCAAGGAGATGGATTCCTCCCAAGAGCCTCCAAAAGGCACACAGCCCTCCAAACACCTGGATGTTAGCCCAGTAAGACTTGTGTTGGGCTACTAACCTACAGAGCTGAAAGATAATATAAACTTGTATTGTATTAAGCCACCAAGTTTGGGGTAATTTGTTATAGCAGCAATCGAAAACCAGCAGAGTCAAGGAACAGAATTGCAACAGACCCGTGGTGCCAACCTAGGATGGATCACGTACCAATACACTCCCCACGGAGGTCCAGCTGGAACCCTTTGTTGCACTCACACCGGTAACTCCCAGGAGTTGGAATGCAGCGTCCATTTTGACAGAGATAGCGGACCAACTGGCAGTAATCAGTGACGTTGACTGGCAGCACCCCTAGAAGAACATTAAGCCCCAATAAAATTATTTTAACGATGGTACCTTTCATCAGTACTTAATCTGACAATAATGAATAAGATGTTGAATCAGAAAGGAAAGAGGACACTCTTTGGGCAAAGGTCGTCTAGTGACAACAGAACATATTTCCACCCTGCCAACAGAGATCACATTGCACTACGTGTGCATAGGGGAGCTAGCAACTCAGCTGCAGGCTGCTTTTCCCTGCCCTCTTCACCACCTCACTCTCAAACCTCTAGTTTGCAGAAATAACAAAGGCACAGAGAGATTGGTATTGAACTACTTATGAAACTGCCTTGCAAGCTCTATAACCTAAAGTATAATTTTATATCCTCTCCATTAACCCTTTCCGTGAATCAGATTTAACTATCGCCCATAACTCTCCCATAGTTGCCTGAAAACATCCATAACAAAAGGACATTAATCTCTGGAGAATAGGAAGCCTCCCGTTTTTCTCTATGCAATAGGAAAATTGAGATATATAGATGATATAGATACAGATAACATATGTAAACCAAAAATTAATATAACAATTTATAAACTTATTTAATGACTAAAGCAGCATAAATAAATAATAAAAAATGTTAACTTGAACAATGCAAGAAAAATAACTAGATGATTTTTGAATTCTTACTTGGTGGTTCCCGAGATGGATATGGATATTCCACTGGTGGTCGAGGGACCGGAATTTGAGGTCCAGGAGGAAAGCCAGGAGGAACAGGGAGAACTGGAGGAATGGGGCCAAGGGGTGGGGGAGGATATTCTGGTCTCCCAGGAATTACCATAGGAACAGAGCACAGCTTGTTGAAATCCTCTAGAAAAACACAACAAAACAAAACACAACAGCTGAGCTGTAGCTTATGATCATAGGCCCACAGAAGTCATCCTTATTTTTTTAAAGGTATTTTTGAGTAAAATTGATCCTCAAAACTCACAGGTCAATTGGAGAAAAGAAAAAGGAGCAACTGACTGGATTTCCATTTTTAATACCTGCAGCAGCAACCACTCTGGAACAATATTTCAAAACCAAAGCCATATTCCTCCCAAAACCTTGGAGTCTTTATTTGTATCAACATTCACCTCGTGGAAAACATAAAGTATTACTTTCTCCATCCAGTCCCACCTGTGGATCCCACAGGGCTCCACAGAATACATTAAAAAGTTTGGATTTTATTTTATGCACAGTGTAAAACCACTGGATATCTTCAACAGGGGCGGGACATGATCAGATGACCATTTTCAGAAGATCATGCTTACAATTACAACATATGAAGAACATTACTGCGGGGAGGCAAGGCTGTCACAGAAGACCAAGGGGGAGATGATGATGTCTGGATGGGGGAGGCAGTGATTGAATCAGACAGAAGTGGACAAATCTGAAGCACATTTTAGAGATAAATGTATAGTGCTCAGTGAAGTAATAAGTGTCAGAGCTCATGAGACAAGAAGTCAAGAATGACTCCTAGTTTTCTGGTTGAGCAATTGGGTGAATGTTGGCGCCCTTCCCTGGATGGGAAAAATCATGGTGGTAGCAGGTTTGGTGGGTAGAAGCCAAGTTCCATTTTGAACATATGAGTTTTGAGATATCAGACATCCAAGTGGAGCTATCACTTCGCAGTTGTAAAAGACAGTGTGAAGCTTAGAGGAATCAAGGCTAGATGTGAGTTTCAGAGTCATCAGTACAGACAGGTGATATTCAAAGCCATGGGGATGGATGAGCTCATGTAAGGGTGGTGTGGAAGGGGAACAGAAGGGAGTACAAGGACAGAACCCTGAAGAATACTGATTCATAAAAGAAAGCATTATCAATGGAGAAGTGGTCCATAAGGGGAGGAGAAATACCAAGGGGTGGTGGGTCTGGTATTAATGCTGCATAGTGACCCTCTGAATGAGGACATCCTGACTTCATCATCTGCTTCCCTATGATTCTGCATTTTCAGGATGATTACTATTTTTCACAGCGTCAGGTCTTTATCAAATAAACCATCTTTAGGTTTTGACACATTTGTTCTGGGCTTCCAAAAAGCTGTTTTTAAGCAGTATCCAGGTTTCCAAGGCTGTATTTATTTTATTCATTTTCATGTTGCCTACAAATAGCCATGTTTTATCACAGTTGCCTTCTGTAAGTAGCCTATGTGACTCTTACATTTCATTTCTTTCCTCTCTTGCTAGGATGTTGGTAATTTTATTTTCCCAGTTGTACAGCGATTTTCTCATGGATACCTTCTATGCTAGTTTTAGCCATTAATAGAAATTAGACTAATATTTTTCTTTTCCTTACAGACTACAATTTAACTTATTTTCAGATAGTAACATGTCTTACTGAAATGCATTCATATTTCAACCCCATGGGACATTCTGCCAATTTATATGAGGTTAAATATGCCTAGCTACTATGAACGGTACTTTCTGGTCCGTTTCTAAAGTTTCTTCATTCTTATTTGACATTTCCAGCTCAGGTCAAGTTTATGTTTTCAGAGAATTCTCTTATAGCATTTTAATTATGATTTCACTGGAATTTCAAATCACAGAGATACTGACATACTCGAATGTATTTGTAAAGGAATTCTATGTTGTTCATGCTTCCCTGACTCAGGATGTCACAATCCTGCTTGTCAACCAACAATGACTCTTCCTATAGATTGATCATCTGTATGTGCCATATCCATCATTCTCTGGGAACCTGCTCTTACCAAATTCCCATCACTAAGACTGTGTAGTCTTTGAAGTCAGGGATCATCTCTAACTCATGACTAGTTCCCACTCTCAGCCTTGCCCTGCAAATTGCACATAATAAGAATTCATTAACTATGTGCTGGATTTAATTGAATGACAATTATATTACAGAACTCACTTTGCTTCTAAGCATTTGTAGGTACCAATTCAGCCTTTCTTTTTAAGACTTTTTGAATTTATGTAAAAGAAATAACTTATCAGCCTTTGTGCTAATTAGGTGGGTATTTTATTTTAAGAATGCCATTAAATTCATCTTAACCCCTCTAGGAAAGTGCATCAGACTGAATCCTATATTTCTTCCTATTTTTTACAGATTAGTAATCTTCTCATTGCCCCTTTACATTCAGGATCAGCAACATGGCGCTAATTTTGTTCAGCTGATGTCCATCTTTCCTATCTCCACTGAACCCAAGATGATGCTGATTTATTTTTTAAAGAGTAAAAAGCTGGCCAATCTAAAATCCTTCCTGCGTCACTCTCTGTAAGAGCCCAGATCTCTAGCACTGGTACTGGAGCATTTGGACAAACAAAAACCTACCTGCAAATTATTTTGCTCTATAAATCTGTTTTGCCCAAGGCTTCTCAGGGCTGTGCATCTCTCAGTGGTATACCTGGGAGAACAGCTCCCTGTAAAGCCACACACAGGAACCTGGTCGTCTTCTCCAACTGTCCCAAAGTAGGTCTTCCTGCAGGCACCTAAACCTGCTCTAGTCCTCTTCTCTATTCAACGCCTTAACACAGGAAGGAATCCACATCAAAGCTGCTGAGTTCCTAAGTTAACGTATGCATTTTAAAAGCCATTGTCCTGGCACCTAGGCCCTGACTTAGTAGGAAGTCATGTGCTTCTAAACAGTGATCCACTAAATGGTTCCCTACTGGACTAAAGAAGGTAAAGTTCATCTATGTATTTGTTTATTTATGTATTATTATTTTTAATTGACAAGTAAAAATTGTATATATTCATTGTGTACAACGTGATGTTTTGAAATATGCTCAACTGGTGGGAAAGATGTTGCCTAGTAAGTTGCTCTATTTGAATGCCTCCTATAGCAAGATTTTGCTGAATATTGTGGAAGTGTAAAAAGCATGAGAAATATGAGGCTACAATAATGAATGAGATTTCCTAATGAGATTGATCAACCAGTAAAAGAGCAATGTGTGAACACACATATAGGACTCATGCCATAGTCATACTACCAGCCAGAACCACAGGAGCACGAGGAAGAAGGGAGCACTTCCAGCTGCAGCTACCTGGAGACATTCATGGATTAGGTCATGTTTGAGTAGATCTTTAACAAGACTAGAGGACATATAACAGGCAAGGATGGCAGGAGTAGGGAGAAAGAGACTGAACTGGCAAGAAGTTTTAGAAAAAAAGTCAACTTGAATTTAGAAATGCTCAGATTGGGTGCAATGAAAACTCAATCATATAATTTAAACTACTATAAAGAACAAGAATTAAAAGGTGAACTGGGATCAGATTTGGGGACTCTAAATGCTGTGCTAAGTAGCAAATGTTCTTTGCAAGAAATGGAGTGAATTGGCCACTAAATATTGCCTGAGTTCGTCCTGGAGAAATATTTTTGGACATCTTTCTGGACTAACGAAAGTGTGCTGTATTTATATATTTGTTTAGTTATGTATTTTAAACTAACGAATACAAATTGTATGCATTCATTGTATACAACATGGTGTTTTGAAATATGCTCAATTAGTCAAAAGGTGTCTCCTTTTTCCTCCTAGACACAATTTTTTAAACTGAACTTCACTGACTCATACTTTGGGAAAGATACATGGCAATGGTGGATTTCAGAGACTAGTTAGGAGGCTGCAGGAACAGTCCAGACTAAGGAAAATATGCTTCTAATGGAAACAAAAAAATGGACAGATAAAAGAGATACTGTGAAGGAAAAAAAAATAAGCAGGACTTTGCAGGAAGGAAAGAGTCCAATGTTAAGAAAAAGGAAGTGTGTCTCCTGAACAACTTATCTGAAAAATTCTGAGAGCTGAGTTTTACCCTACTGAGCTTTTGAGTACTACATGAGAGCCAGTAAGTACTAAAATGAGAATAAGTACTTCCCCAAAACGTTTCTGTTAAGTAGTAATAAGCCAGCTAAGTCAAAAGCAGTACCTGAAAACAGTACTCTTCATACAGACCTCTGTTTTTTCTCTCTGCATTATGTGGGGAGATTTCCCTGGATGTCATCTCTTATATTTTTTGGAGTCTATTCATTTACCCCGGTTTCCATTATGTCTGCATCATGCACATTGTCACTGGGCTTGTGAGGATACTCTGCAGATAACAGGGCTCTTACCGGTTGCTCTGATGGGACACATCTCAGGGGCGACAGTGACCCCTGGAGACCAGCATCGGCCGGCATCACAGCAGCACTGCATTTTGGTTATGGACTGTGGCAGCTGGTTAGAGCAGCGTCCGTTTGTCAGTGCTGTGTAACAGTATCCTGGGCGAACATCTGAGGACAAAGAAACACATACACACACACATCACTGAGATGAGACTTGTAACAACATTCCCCGGCCACAGCAGCTCCACACTTCACACTTGGGCTACGGCAGGATTAATTCACACCTCTGCCCCCTGGAAGGGAAGCTGCGAGCGCTGCACGGGAACAATACTCAGTCAGAAATCCCTGGTCTCACACCTTTTACCCCTGTGTGCTGGTGCACGTGGCTGAAGTCCCACATTCCATACCCAAGGTGGGAACGAATGATTAAAACCATGTGTACCATAGGAAAAGAGAGGCTAAGAAAATCACCAGCAGTGACAGTTAATTATATATACATCTTTATATGTCTCTATGCTGAAGAGAGACTGGGTTTTCCTTGGTTTCAAACTACTTAATTCGAGTCATTTTAGGAAAATAGTTATGTAAATCTATTTTAAAACAACATTCAGTCTATATTTCTAAAAGATCTTTCTTATTTTTCAGTCTGTAACTGTGAGAGTCAGACATAAGTTTTTGTTTTGTTTTGTTTTGTTTAAAGAATGAGCCACTTTGCATTTAGATCCGATGCTTATTAGTCAAGATTTCCTTTTGTCTTGGGGCCCTAACAGATTTTATAAGGTACTAATTATTTATAACTTCAAAATGGCACATGATTCCAAGTTCTTAGTCCTATAGGATACAATAGCTCTAGAAGGATTTTGTTGTTGTTTTTGGCAGCAAGTGTCTTCTCAAAGCAACATGGTAAGACACTTTTCTACATCACTTCTATTGGGTTACATCATGTCTAAGTGTCATGATGTCCGACACACTGCAGTGCAACTCTGGGTTACCGAAAGAGTTTGTGACACAGGAAAAACCTAACGGCTTGCTACGCCTTTGAGATATTACCATGAAACAGTGAAGGCGGGTAGCAAAGTGCAAAACACTTTTACCTGCCTGACATGTGCCGAGGGTGTACCTCTCTTCAAGTAAACTGTATCTCTATAGAGATCATATAAAATTAAATTTTGAATAGTAAATAATATTGTCAATATGCTTGTTATTTAAAGCAGGGGTCTCCAACCCTCAGGGGCCCCCATCCCCAGTCCTGGTCTGTGGCGTGTGAAGAACTGGGCTGCACAGCAGGGGTGAGCGGCAGGTGAATGAGTGAAGCTTCATCTGTATGTACAGCTACTCCCCATTGCTGGTATTACCGCCTGAGCTCCACCTCTGTCAGATCAGTGGCAGCACTAGATTCTCATAGGAGGGTGAACCCTGTTGTGAACTGCGCATGCGAGGGTTCTAGGTTGCGTGTTCCCAATGAGAATCTAATGCCTGATGATCTGTCACTGTCTCCCATCACCCTCAGATGGGACCATCTAATTGTAGGAAAACAAAGCTCAGGGCTCCCTTTGATTCTACATTATGGTGAGTTGTATAATTATTTCACTATATACTACAATTTAATGATAATAGAAATAAAGTGCACAATAAATGTAATGTGCTTGAATAATCCTGAAACCATCCTCTCCTCCAAGTCCATGGAAAAATTGTCTTCCACAAAACCAGTCCCTTGTGCCAAAAAGGTTGGGGACCACTGATTTATAGGAATATAAAGGTTAAATCCTTTTGTAAAGCAAAGATCTTTCATAGCCAAAAATCCATCCCTGGGTTTCCTGTAAGTCTGAATGTTAAATTTCAAGTTTTCTCAAAGAGGGTCATACCTGCAATTGTTATCATCCACATCATTCTTAAGAACACAAAGCCCTCATGTCTTGAGGTTTCAATAAATTAATAAAATGAAATAAAATAAAAACAAGGCTAATTTAGAAACATTTAAATTATTAACATCAAGTGAGGAAGGCTAAAACAAACCTAGACAAACCATAAAAGAAAATTATGGGTCAGTTTTAAAGGATACAAGATTATTTCCGAAAAGTACTTAAAACCACTAGCCAGTATAAATGTGCTTTCCAGAATTTTTTTGTGGTTCCCGTTCCTGTACCTCTGGTCAGACTAATAGTTTCACCAAAGAGGCAGAACAAGTTTTATTCCAGCCTGGTCCAGGATAAATGGCTGGAGAGGGAGTATAGACAAGTATGCTCTCTGTGAAGCCTCAGGTGGCACCTCCCCCGTCAAGAGGGCAGAGAAATTGAACTTCCTACATTCTAATTTGCAATGCCTTAAAACCACTAATACTTTATATACTTGGGAATTAGTAAATATTTGGGGCATGGAAACCAAAGACTGTTGAGAATGGGAAGAGATATTCAAAACTGGCTTATATCCCAGCTTCAAATGAATTCGGTGGTCAAAACCCAGTGTAAACACTTGACCAAATTATGGAATTTGTACATATAATTTCCAGCATGGGCTATCTTTCAGAGCAAAACTAGGGCCTACAGTTGCCAACGACAAAACTTAATGGGCTAATGTCTATTATTTTGCTAATTAACTACGATACCATGTTATTGCCCATCTGGCTGACTTATATGTTAAATCAATGGGTCACAAACTCTTGAGCAAAATGGTGAATGCTAGGGGTAAAAAAAATTACAAATCAAGTTTGGGTTACTGGCAGTCCCTGATTTACAGATGGCACCTGCACATATAAAAATAATTTTTATAATTTCTTTTATTTGCTGAAGAAGTACCTTTGTTAAAAACACACATTTATATAACTTATAATTTTAATGAAAACCTACAGGCTAATAAGTAAAGGAAGTAAAAAACTGAAAATCAGAAACCATTTGGATGGAGGACCTGACCCCCAGGACACCTCAGCCTGAAGTTTTTCACTTCGTTAGGCAGCAGTGCCACATCAAGTTGCGGGGAAACCGTTGTGGTGATATGACATTTTGTACAGAGGGTAAGGGGTGGCTGTAGACTAACCTGAACACCTTCAGGAGCCAAGCTAAGGGGAGAAGAATGTCAGGATCTGGAGGACATAAAGGGACACATAAGGAACCACAAACACCTTCCATTTTAAAACTGCCCTGGCCAAGACACCTGGCAAGGAGGAGGAAATCTCACTCGTTTCTCCCCTTTTGAATCACTTGGCCCCTTATTCTCAGGACCCAGAAATCACATTATATCAAAGCAAATATATTACGGATTAAATAGGTGTTTGCAGGTCGTCCTAGCCTGTCAACAGGCCTCTCCTAACCTGTCATCAACATGGTTGTGTACAGCCAGGAGCTAGGAGTGGTGAGGCTCAAACTAGGGAAAGGACATCTTTATGACTCCTAGGAGTCGAAAAGAGAGAACACAACAATATAAAAAGACAACCCTCCAGGCAGTATTACAAATGCCACAGGAAGATCACAGAACGACAAATAAAATAATACTAAGAGAGCTTAGAACACAAAGGGAGCTCGGGGCTGGGAGGTCTGAGAGTCTCAGAATGTGGGGGCAGAAGGTACCAGTTGGAATTTTACGGTTAGAAGAAATGTACACGGAAGATATTGCACACCACTATCTACATAGTGGGTTTTCTATTGGCGAGACCAACTAATTCCAAACAACTGTCTTACGAACAAGCCTTGGATTTGTTTATACTGTTAGGGGCTATTTGTATTTTCTCATCACTAGGGATAAATTTGGGGGTCTCTGTTGCTTACGATGGAGGGAAATAGGAGCACTGGGGATGGCAGAAAGGTCACTTGGATCATTTTGTATGACAAGTTGCTAATTATGGGCACAACAGAGTTCCAAAGAAGAAACAGGGCTTGCCTAGGGATCTGGCAGGAAAGAGCGAACTGCATCCAGAGCTGAGGGGTAGGAGGCAATGAGGGAAGTCTGGGCTGTGCACTCAGGTCACAAGGGAATCCCAGATTCCTCTCTCACTACCCACTTAAACTATTGGGCCATTATTTATCTAGCCTCTCTCAATCTCAGCTGCTTCCCATCTACCGCTGTGAAATGAACATTAAGTCAGATAATTTACATAAAACACCTCATACCCCGTGATCCAGGTATCTTAGTTCCCTTCCCTTCCTCCTTTGTAAAAAGTTAGTATGGATATATTTGATAAAAAGAAAATAACTTTTAAAATGTGAACCATCTGATATGTAAATATATCTTAATCTTCATGTAGTTTGAGGCTTTCTTAAAGTCCTTAAATATCAGACTGTGCACTTTGGAACTTGAATTTTAACCTAGAACACTGCACTTTGAAAGAAGTCTTAACTGTTGTTAAATCCAGCAGCTGTCAACTCTATTTTTTTTTTTTTTTCCAGACAAAGTCTCGTTCTGTCGCCCAGGCTGGAGTGCAGTGGCGTGATCTCAGCTCACTGCAACCTCTACCTCCCGGCTTCAAGAGATTCTCCTGCCTCAGCCTCCCGAGTAACTGGGATTACAGGCGCCCGCCACCACGCCCGGCAAATTTTTGTATTTTTAGTAGAGACAGGGTTTCACCATGTTGGCCAGCCTGGTCTTGAACTCCTGATCTCAGGCAATCTGCCCGCCTTGGCCTCCCAAAGTGCTGGGATCACAGGTGTCAGCCACTGTGCCCAGCCAAATCTAATTTTTAAACAATAGAACCCCTTATTTAATTGATACCTGACATGGAAGCCTAACACTCACAGCAGATAAAGTGAAATTGCTATGCCTAGACTGTGTGTGGGGGAGTGTGGCGGGGACAAGAGCCCTTTTCACTCAGCCCTCTCCCTTTTCTCTGTGCTCTCCCCAATCCCTGCAGCGCTGGAGAGCTTTGAAACACTTGAAGGATCCACTGGACAGACTGAAAACCACTGATTTCTAAGTCCTAATGGAAAACTACTGAGGGTTTGAGCAAGAGTGTTATTTAATCAAAGCACTATTTTAGGAAGATAAATCTGACAAAATGGATTGTAGAGAAGCCAAGAAGCAGGGAGACCAATTAAGAGATTATTTAAAAAATTCAGACCAAATTAACATAGATTCCGGGGAATGACTGAAGGTGGGGGTAAAAAGAGAGAGACACCTGGGATGGCTTCAAGATTAAATGCTGCACGACTGCAACATTAATTAACAGACTGAAGATATCTGTAAGGTCTCCCGGATCATCCCTCTTTTATGGGAGGCAAAACGTCTCCAAAAAAGACCACAAGGTGCCTCTGTTTTTTAAGAGGGCAGTGAACTGTTAAACACTTTTCTAAAAATGTACATTTTACCTCAACTGATAAATTATATGTGCCCCTTAACAAGCTTGTCTAGAAAGTTGTTTGTTATGGAAGTGACATATACAAACCATGCATGCTGTTTGTAATTAAACCTACCTATGCATCTGGTACCATCTGGAGAGGTGTAAAAACCAGGAGGACATTTGCAAAAGTAACTGCTGACTGTGTTTGTACATTCGCCCCCATCACAGATCCCAGGAATGGTGCTGCATTCATCAATATCTGGAATATTAAAAAACAATCTCAGCATTTGTAGAACACAATATAAAACCGTTCATCAGTACGAGGATTCAGATGTAAATACTCGACAAATCATGTCCCTGGAAACAGCCATCTTTAAAAAGTACAAGCTGCATGGAGAACAGTCAATTCAAAGGTAGATGCTGCTTCTTTCAACACAGACTTACCCAAAAGATTTACCAAATTCAGCAGACTAGGGCAAAATGAAATCACCCCCCTTTAAAATCTAAAACTGTGTACTGTTGTTTCACCAAGTAACTATAGCATGCTAATGTTACAAATGTCATTTATTTTAAAATTTTGTTTTCCTTTTGTTTCCATGTTTTGCATTAAGTTAAACTCCCCGACTAATTATTTTATATTCCGCATCACTTCTTGCATTGCTTTTCAATCTATTTTCCACAACACAGATACTGAAATCTTACAGAGGAGATCTTGTGGTCTGAGTGCTGACCCCAACTTGGCCAATTTGGTGTTCTCAGTGGCACCCAAACTACCATTATGATGGTCTTCTGTGGTTGGTGAATGAACTGTGATGGACTGGGTGCTCTAACCAATGTCCCCTTCAAAGAGGGACTTGCTGCCTAGGAGGCTGGGAATACTGTCAACAGATGGTCTTTGGCTCTCAGCCCCTTCCGAGATAGCCTGAGTCGCAGAGAGCCCCCTTGCCCAAGGTCACACCCTTCCCAGGCACCCCACACCCAATAAGCAATTGTGGAGGAGGATCAAAGTCTGGTGCATCCTGCCCCAGTGGGAGACAACACTGACGGCCACTCCAATTCCCCAATTCCTTCTGGGGCCGGTGGAGGCTGTTGATGGGCTGCACCCCAGCTTGCCTTCTCTGCACGCTCTTGCCTCTTCCCCTTTTCTTCTGCCTCTTCCCCTTCTCTTCTGCAGGTGTTGATCCCAAGGACATCCTCTAATAAACATCCTGAATGCTACGGAGGCCAAAGCTGGGGTTAGCCCTCAGACCACTGGTCTCCATCAAGGAAGCAGTAAAATTCCCTTAGGACAAATTTGACCATTTCCTTCAAGGAGAGATTTTCAATGGCCTGACCCACACACTGACAAATGTCAACAGATACGGCACCAGCAGAAGAAGAGAAAAAAAATGAGAGCTTCCTTCTTAGGCTAGAAGTAAACTCAGGGCACAGGGAATCTGCCTGGCCTCCTCTCTGAGACCAGTAGAGCTTTCTGCACTGACCCTGGGAGAGGTGACATTTGACCCAGGCCTCCCGGCAGTATTATAATGGGCAGGCTGACACCATTAAAACTGAGAAAGGCTTATGACCCCCAATAAGAACATTTATTCTGTAGGCTAAGTACTCTCTTCATTTATAAAACAAAATAGAGTTCTAAGTGAACCAGATTCAAGTATCTTCTGACTCAGGTTCACCCTGTTAGTAAAAAAGGCAGCAATGACAGTGTTTACATGCAGTTTAACCTTTTTAAAACCAAAATCACCATTCTTCCAAGCTAGGCTAGAGGCTAAACCAAACAATATTTCACTGCTTATATTAGAGTCAATGCTAACATAAACAGCACTGTCATTGCAAAATTATGTAATGGTAAAGGTGCATATTCTATTCTGACAGACACAAATTTCACTAGAGTCTGTGAAAGGGTCAGGTAGAGAAACTGCCAAGGGCAGACAGAGCCTAGGGCAGACAGAGCCTAGGGTTACCCACGTAATATCTCAAGGCAGCCACACTTCTGCTTAACACAAACAAAAGGCAAGTATGTCAAAGACCCTACAGGATTCAAAGCTTCATTTAAGGATAGAGGAAGGTATAATTACAATTAAGAAGAATGTACTTTTTTCAAAGTGTCCCTAAAAGTTAATATCTGAGTCCTACAACACCTGCCAAAGATGACATGAGGAGACAATGTGGTATTATATTTTTTTCTCAGCCCATTAATATAAATGACAGCTACCATTCGTATTAAGGCCACATCAATATCCAAAAAGTTTAAGTGACAGCCTATGTCAGAAAATTTTATTTAAAAAATAGAATTAACATTGGCAGAATGGGGGAATCATCTTTTCCATGCTGGCTGAGTGAGATTTGGGCCCTTTATTGAAGATAACAATAACAACGACAATAATGATGAGAGTTTGCAGGTGCTGAGTGCTAGGCAGAGTCAAAATGCTTGATGAATGTCCAATCATCTAATTCTTACAATACAGGTAGGATTGTGGGCCTGATTCTATACCTCTGCTGCCCAGGTACACCTCTTGCATTACACTGAGGCCTTCAGAAAACTGACACGAATCAAACCTGAAACAACAGCAAAGAGGCTCATCATTTATAAAGCGAGGCTAAACCCAAGTCTCCAACTGGCAGGGGTTTTTAGGGTGGGTGTGGGGAATTTCCACCTAGGTACATGTCTTTGAAAGCCAGCAGGTCAGGAAATACGTCACACTGCACACCTCCCTGAGTTCACATAGATTAAGATAAAATGGGACTAGGCCAAATCATTACATTTGAAGGAGCTTAAATGACTTCAAATTCCCCCTAATATGTCCCCTTCTCAGTGACACACCCTTTTGCCTTCAGGTGGCTAGTGCCTTCCCCCTTTCCTAAACCATCTTGCTTCTCAGTGGCATGGCTTCGTAACAAATAAAAGCAAGAGTTCTATCTATTACCAGGCTGTGGTGGAAATTCCTGATGGCAAAGGCCAGAATAAGGTGTTTGAATTGGATTCGCTTACACTCTGAAACTCGTTCATATGAATTTATTATTTCTCCAAGTTCTTCCCACTCTGTGTTCGTCTCCTTTTAATTGAATTTCAGGCATCCCAAGTTAAGAGGGAACTTGAGAACGGTGACTTTCTCAGAGTTTCTACAAATCAGGCTGTGTCAAATGCCAGCCATGAAAGTAAACCAGGTGGGGAGGCCTGGTGGGGAGTGGCGCTTGGCTGGGAAGAGCTATTTCTATGCTCTGGACACTTCTCCCTGCTTCCTTGAGGCAGCAAAGGAGGCAGAGCTGCTGGGGAGTAGCTGTCCCATGGTAGCTGTCCACGACTCCACTGGCTTCTTGCTGTGACCTTAAGAAGAGACACAAATGGCAGATCTCTTCCTTCCTATTTGCCATCTGTCCTTTGTTTTTGCTCCTTCTCATCCTTCAGTCTCATCTGTTCTCCCAGAGCATTCTTCCCGTGCCTAGGCCCCTTTATCCTATGGCTCCTCTGGCAGAATGGGAGGAAAGAGTGTGGAGGGCAGATGGATGGAGCTTGGTGTCTGTTCTGGGACGGGCATCACCATCTATTACTCGGCTATCGAGAAGCTCCATCCAAGATTGTGGACGTGACAAGAGAAACCCCATCCTGACAGTTAACCTGATCCTGACTGCCTAGATACTAACACAATGAGAGAAAAAAATTAAAACCTATGGCAGCTGTTTAAAAGTAACATGTGACACACTAATGATCATGAATGCCACTGAGCCTGTGAGCTTAACTTTGATTGTACAAACTCAACCCAGTGTAAAATGTATCACTAAAAACTAAACAAGCTGACTCTTCCAGTCACGTTGACTATTTTATAGTCACACCATGTACGCCAGCTTTTATTCATGCTGCATCCGCTGTCTGATCACAACTTAAAAATGGAGTCTGAATTCTGGAACTGGAAAGAACCCCCAGATAGCATCTTGTTCAACCCCCTCATTTGAAAGTTGAACTAACTCAGAGATGGTAATTGACTTATCTAAGATCACACAAAGGATTAGAGACTTGACCAGAGGGCATCAAGGATGGGGGCCAGGCCTGCCTTATTTCCAGGGCTCTTTCACCTTCACCACAGAGATGTTTTTTTCAACTAATTGTATAGAGAGAGCCAGTTACCTTGAACAGTAAAAGTCTAGGGCCTGCAACCAGCTGAAGAGGACGGAGCTCCATCTGTGGTACTGGGTTAAGCTACCCCGGGAATTCTCCTTAGCTTCTGACAGGATAAGAGCCTCTAACAGTAAGTAGCCATGAGATAAATATGCCATTATTTTGGAAAGGGGAAGTCCTGAGGTTTTTGGCTCACATATTATGGAGTGCATGGATTTAAAAGCTACATTTTTTAAAAGGTCCAGTGCATCATGCAGTGCTATTATAATTGCTAAAGGCTGGGCTGACGATAATCTAAATCCCAAAATATTAGTGGTTAATTAGGAATCCAACAGACTTCTTCCAGAAATAAAACTTAATCCCTTAATTACACTCTTTATTTCTTAATTTCCTCTCATAGTAACCTATGCAAATACGGACTTGGTTTCCAAAGAAAAAGGTTCATGTGTTCTTTCAGCATGCATACTCTACAGTCATCGGAAAGATCAACAAAGGAAGGCGGGCATGAACTCTGTTTCCTTTTTTCTCAAATCACAGCTATAAATCTCAATCTTTTCCTTCTTATATGTATGAAAAGTTAATAATTGTTATTTAAATCCCTTTAGCTTGTTAATTTACATTTCAAAATGTTCTCCAATTATATGTATTTATAAAACACTTTTCCATAACTTTTTTTTTTTTTTTTAGTTTTTGGAAAGAGGGACATTTTAGGAAGGAAGTGAGAATTCTGCAAAAGGAAGATCTCATGGAAAGCAACTCGAATAATGGCATTCTCAGATCTGAGAGAGTGAGGGTTAGCATCTTGTGAATTTGCTAAAGTCAATTTGACGGAATTGGTTTTTTTTCTTGAAAAAGTTCTATAAAAAGTACTCAATTCCACCCCCCTCCAAGTCAAAAGGAAGATAACTTTAAAAAGCCACTCAAAGCAATGGCAAAGGTACCAGGACATTTTCACAAGGGCACAGAACCCCATGGTTATACTGATCATCTTTCCAGGGTACATATTCAGTGATTACAGACCAGACTTCCTGGGTTCCCTCTATTGACCATTGAGACACCAGCTGATGTCCAGAGTTATGCCATTTCCACAGTGAGACACTGTAACTGGAAAGGAGCAAGGACGTCGAAGAAGTGAACCCAGCTTGCCAAGAGCTCTCAGGGCACTTCCTGATTACTTTCCTACCAGAGTAAGACAAGTCAACCCTGCTCACACCAGTCTCCAGGCCAGAGAATGTATAGTACTAACAGGACATTCTCTTCTAGTATCAATTTTGCATTGATATTAGAAAAAGAAGGAAAAAACCATTATCTAAATTTAATGTAACAGTAGATGGCAAAGGAAAAAAAAATCTAGTTAAACTAGTCTGTTTTTATCTTGCCACTGACTTTCACATGTAGCTGGAAAATTTTTGTGTGTGTGGAAAAGGATTAAGTAATACTCAGACTGAATTTTTGGTCCACTGGATACACCACCATAATAGGTTTCTTAGCATCAATAAAAAGATTCGAATGATTTTTCTTTCAGTCTGAGCATTAAATTAGAATCTTCTGTCTAGTCCACATCCATAGACCATTACTGTTAATTGACTTGTCTGAGTGAAAAGCAAGAGACAAAATCAATTCTAGTCCAGGCTGGAAGCCATCATAACTTCAGAAAACAAAACACAGACTGGACAAGTCATAAGGACTATATTCCCCTCAATCTTGAAACTGATTATATATTCTGAAGCTGAATATATTAAACTGAGAAAGCCTAGAAGGTAAAACACAACCTATCATTGATGTGGGTTTTGCATGTGATCAACTTTAATGGCTTGTTAATGTCGTGTGTGTGTGTGTATATATATATGTGCATATATATGTGTGTGTGTATATATATGTGTATGTGTATATATATGTATATATATGGCCTGAAAATCTATTCCAGAATAATAACTTTCATCTAGAAAAGAAGACAATGTAATATGGCTCAGCAAGCACCAGAGTGTGAATTAAAGAAGTAAATTTGAGCAGTCTTGTCTGAATGGGCTCGGACAGAGCACTTAATACACCCAAGACACCATTCCTTAATATATAATGTAGAGTGTGGAACCAGCTGAGTTCTTTGCCCATTTCAGTGTCAACGTTCTCGGCTTCAAATTTAGATCTACAGTACAACTTCTAAAATACATTGGCCTATCGAGAGTCAACTTTATTGTTCTTTGAAACTTAAAATGTTATTTTAAGAAGCCTTTAGAAAGAACCATTTTTTCACAACTACCCCGAAAAACTATGTATAACATGTTCAAGAATGCAATAACAATTATAAATTCAATAATGATTTATAACCTAAAAACAACTCCAACTCATAAAGATAGTTCTATCAGAGCTAGATTCTTCAGTTTCAGGGCAAGTAGATATTAAATGTCTTACATGTAATTTATGAATTGCACCTTAAATTTAAAACTGTCTTTTGCTTGTCTGATATACAGTGGCAACCGACAAGGTTAATTATCCAGCCCAGACAAATAACTTAGAACGTACTCACTGCTGGAGTCTAGGGGCATAAATACAACAGCATCTGTTTTCAATAAAAATGCATCCATCTAAATGAAACCTCAAGGTGGGGTGAATTGAGAATGAAAGAAAAAGTTTTCTCTTCTGATCCTGATGAGAGATGTAGCCCTGAGAATGCTGTTACACTACTGTCAGACATTACTATATGTAAGTTACATGTACTCATCAAACAAACGAGAGTCCAATGCTGCCTACATATTTTCTAGATGCTCCCCTCTCACAAAGAAATTATGACTGTAACTGGAAGTCAGGCCTCATTTCAGCAAATAGCAGTAGCAGTAGTGGTGAATATAAACACATCCTCTCTATATATCTTTGCAGAAGTTCAATCTATAAACTAAATGCAAATATAAAAATTATCCCAAATTACTCTTCTGTTTGACTAACATTAAAAGCTTTTCATTTGATAGGCAATTATCATCCCCCAGAAAAGAAAATCATGAGCATGTACTAGGAGCATAAATATAAGGGTTGATTGATCAATCCTGCCTCCCCACACACAAAATCAAACATACCTTTGAACTCGAAAAACTTCGGAAGATATATTATTCTGAATGATATCTAATTACCAAATTTAAATTCATGTCTCTAGAACTATGCAAAAACATGTGTCTTGAACATTTTAAACCAAACGTTGGTTCAAAAATATTTCATGTTTTTAATACTTAATTTGATTCAGATGGACCTCTTGTTTTGGGTCTATAAAAGTAGAAAAAGCTGCAGGGTTTTTCTGGTCCAATAGCACAAAAGCATATTATTACTGTTAAAAATACTACATTTACACATTCACGGGGATAACAAAGACAGAAAGATTTAGGAATAATTTGCAAACAAGCTTGTTTCTAATGTTGAGTTTTGCCTGCCCCCACTACACCCCTCACAACAACTGCAAAGCATAAGATTTCTTACCTTCACATTTTTGTGACACTTCATTAAATTTGTGTCCAGCAGGGCATTTACACTCAAAAGACCCAACAGTATTAATGCAATTTCCTCCCTGACAGAGCCCGGGGATGGCCTGGCATTCGTCCACATCTGTCAGATTGCAGAAGACAGAGAGAAAAAAAAAACTCATATAAAATTCATTGCAGAATACAATGTGATAATTTGTCCACAATTATGTTACCATATTTATATCGGTGGTTATTTGTCCCTCACAATATTTGGAATATGACTAGGGAAACTATTTCTCACAATTGCATTATGTAAAACACATCGTTGGATTAATAATGTTCCATAAGAAGTCACAAGTATTTTTTGTTTCCCCACCTTCCATGTTTCCTAATGTAGAGGAGAGTGTACTAACTTTTGTGGGTTTTATCACATATGCAGCAAAATAGAAAGATATGTTTAAAAGGCCATTATTCACGGCCTCGTTTATATCTCCAGATTGGTAGTAATAATCAGAGTTATTCAAAAAATCTTGCAAATCAAAATGTAATACATTTCTACAATGAAACTATCTTTAAGAGTTGTACTGAATGATTTAGTTAAAACGGAATTTATTGAAGGTCACTCAGACTACACGAGACAGCTAATGTTTTTGCACAAATGAAGTGGAAATGTTCACTTCACATTCTGGAGAAGTGCCTTGCACAGTAAAAATTAAACAACTCAGAAAATTAGGCCAACAAGTGAGAGGGATCGCTAGATGAGCGTGCAGTTTCAGCTGCTGACTTACCTTGCTGGCAGAGTGGCTGCCAGAAGGCACCTTTGTAAAGGTCAGTGAGATCATGTCTCTCCCCAGCTTCACGTGCAAGTCCATACTACGTCCTAGGAAGTTCTACATGATTCCTCTGCTCTTTTACCCATTTTCCACCCTCCTATCTCTCCCACCACACTGGATTCCTCAAATATGCCACCTGCCACAGAGCTCTGTAATGGCTGCCCCTCTGCCTGGAATATTCTTCCTCCAGAGAGCTGCATGGCCCATGATGTCTCGTTCTCCAGGTCTCTGCCCCAATGCAACTTTAGCCACGAGCCCTTCCCTTGACAGTCCAACAGCAACACCTGGCTCCTGGCTCTAATCATCCTTCCTTCCCTGTTTATTTTTTTTCCACAGGACTAACCACCCACTGACCCAATACGTGTCTGTTTTGTTTCATAAATTGATTATCTTCAATATAAGCTTCCAGAAAGCAGGGACTTTGTCCATTTTCTTCACTGCTGCATAACCAGCACCTAAGGACTAACTTGGGTTCTTACGTGTAAGCCCAAATATTAACCTTCCAGGAGCAAAATTAATCATCTCATGCTCACTACATTCTGTTATAAAGGTTATAAAAGTACCTGTACATTCTCTCCATCTCTTTGTTCATAACAGAGAAAAGTCTGATTTAATAAAGAATCCCCAAGTAAACAGTCTAATGTATTCTTTTTGAAACCTGGAAGCCTAATGTGTTCTTTAGCTTCACTCTTCATTGAGTAAAGCAAAAAAGGGATTGCTGTTTATAAGATCTCAACCTGTGTTCTTGAGAAAAGTTGGCATGCAGTAAAAGGGATATTAAAGAAACAACAATTTAGTTTACTATAAAAGTATCACGTACTGTTTTAAATGAAATGTCTTAACCCACAAATAAATGATTATATGTGGAAAATCATTAGATTATGTTTTCCAGCCAATTTCAGTTTTGTCTTAGACCAGAATTTTCCATTCTCTTGATATGTTGAATGTATTTTTAGAAATATTTTTGAAAATCAAGATTTTTACACATGGGCAGAACTAGCTGTCTTGTTGATCATGATTTTTGGCCAACAGAAAATATAGACAAGGCAATTCTCCACTGGCTGTATACAGCCCCTCACGTCTGACCCAATGACTGGAAACACCAGCAAGGAGTGAGAGCCACAACCTGGTGGCAGAATCTCTTAGAAACAACAACAGCAACCACCACCACCACCACTGAAGATGAAGAATTTCACTCTCAAACTGGCAATATAACTGCCATTGTGATTCAATGGGTTTTCAAAACTCTTCTTATAAAAAAACCTTTTTTTTTTTTTTCTTGGACGTTGAATAGCAGAGTTAGGAAGAAACAGGAAGCAAATGCTGGAAAGATCCAGATTTATGAAACAAATAGTAAAGCTAAAGAGAAGGCGGTTCATTCTCCCCAAACCCCTCACCAATTCCATTAGCACCCTAACCTCTGACAATGGCTCACTGATGGGCAGCTGAGGCACTTAAAAGTCTAGCTCTCTGGTCACTGTCAATGAGTTCATGGGTATTAACTAACACTGTAATCCCAAGACCAACAAATTCTTCAAAACTCACTGGGACTTTCTAAAAATGAGAAAAATAAGAAGGCACCAATAAAAACCTAAACTTTTAATTTTATAAAATACTACAATCCATCCCTTGATAATTCTAGAGTTTCAAGGTGACTTATTTCTTCTCCTGACATTCAGAGGAATACATTTAAGGGCATCCAAAGGAGCTGTATGTTGTACACGGGAGCTGGAGGCCAGGAACGACAATATCAGAAGTGGAATTTATTGAAGTGGAATGTAATGGAGACCCACAAAACTGTGTGACTAAGCTCAAGTTCTGTTTTATTGCATATTACCCTTAGAATTAACATATAAAACAAAGCCAAAGCATTATCTATTTGTCTCAGAAAAGCATATCCTGAATTTTCTGAAAATATTGCAACTTGCTATAAAAAGTCCTGAGGCAGTCTAAAGGAAACAGATAGAGCCTGAGAGTTTTCAGTCCCATCAGTTTAGCGTGGAGCTGCCTCTGTTCACTTCCTCCTGTTTCCTGCCAGACATCCAGACAATAAAAGAATTTGTACAGCTGGAAGAACAGGAGTAAAAGCCAAAAACAGAGTAAGGGCTTCTACAGGAGGCAGGAGAAGCAGCTAGCAGGCGACATCTGGGGATATTTAAAACTGTGAAACAAATCCTAATTTATTTCGGACTTGTAAAAAAATGCACAATGTAGCATGCAAAATGTCGAGAGAAAGAGTTTTCTTCAGGTCAATTAAGCACAACCCATGAGAGAGAGGAACTCTAACAGTTTCAAATGAGGGAAAAAAATTAAGGAAAACATAAACTACCTTGTTCACAAACCTTGCTTTGTGTTTCTAGACAGCATTGCCATAATGCACAGCATTGCTGTAAACAGAATCACACCACCCCTGGAGTCAGAGGTACATGCAAACACCTCTGGGGTCAGAAAGGGGGAATGGTTGGCAAGAAAACATCCAGTAAGACTTCAGCTGCTCTCTCGAGAGCCACGTTCCTAATGCCTTAGTTGGATATCATGCAGTCAGCGAAATTGTGAAGTTATGTAGCTGACACTACTTTTCCATTCTCTTCAACTTCATTGGAGAAGGGCTCTCCAGAGCAAATAAGATTAATCCATTAATAATTCCATCAGCCCGGGGTTTACCTTGACAAGCTCCCGTGCGGATATTTGGAATGAAGCCACGGCGACAGGGGTGAGGCTGGGCAGGACACATCTCACAGGGGTGGCCCCAGGCTCGGCCGACTGTGGCACAGCAGAGCGTTTTTGTGCAGACAATCCCGCTGAGTTGTCCCTGGCACATCTGGTTGCTGATCACAGTAAAACATGGGCCTGTCCTGTAATCTGAAAATAAAGAATAAAAATCTGATGAAAATCCAGAAAAGCAGGAACCATCATGCAGAGGAACAGCTGCGCTCCATCTTGCTTGACTCCGAATTGAGAAATGAATTTCAGGGACAGAATGATGCATCACTGCCTCTGTGTAAGGCCTCGGATAGACCATTCTACTTCTGAACCCGATTTCCTAACCTACAAAATAGGGATGAAAACATCAGTTCTTACCCACTTTGAAAACGGCATTGTGAGCATCAGATGAGCTAATGGAAAACTCTTTACAACTGTGAATTGCTGTACAAATGTAACATGGTAATATTATTATCCACTCATTACTTAAGAAAACATATTGGTGCCTGCACTGAATCAGCTCTGATGCCTGATACAGATGCTTCAGTGACTAAAAGAGGCCAAATCCCTGCCCTCACAGAGCTTCCAGTCTATTGTTATTTAGGGCTGAGAAAGCAAAGAATTTTGAAGCTTGCAGTGAGGCAAGTCATGGCACCTTCTTCCTGGAAGTTCCTTCAACAAAAGAAACGGTTATCTGTTTCTTTTGAGTTGGGGTCATCTTGTTTCAAACACAAAACAAGCAAACTAACAGATGAGGATTTAAAATTTTGCTCATGCAAAACACATTAGGTATTTAACATAAAGGGTGAGGACACTCGTCTGAAATAATTGTAACCTCTAGGCAAAAGGACCATCTTAAAGCAAAACAGGGATAAGCTAAGACCATAAGAGAATTTGCAGTCAGAGCGGTCTACCACCAGTTATAAGATCTGCCTCTTTTCTTTCTTTCTTTCTTTCTCTTTTCCTACAGAGAGACAGCCAACAACAAACAAGAAAGATAAAGACGTGGTGAGCACAGAGGACCAAAGCCAGGTTGTCCTCACAGGTTGTCCCCTTGTGAGAGAAATCAGGGCCATGATACCCATTTCTGTGGTTCTACAATGACCTTGACAGACAAGGGAGGCTGGGCTGGGGTGGGACTCATGGGCTTCTATCCACTACCCAACATTTGCATGCTTCCAGGTCATTTTCAGAAGTGTTTAAGTGGAGTGATTCCTGTGAGTCTAAAAATGGACTCAATGACCCCAGTAAGTTCCTTTCACCTGTGAATGCAACCGTTTTATGAAAATCACTGGCTGTGCTAATGAAACTACTGGGATGCTTTCATTATTTTCTTCTTTCTTTAAGTAACTCATAGGACACAGCAGATATGCTATTTACTAAGGAAAAAAGGACAACTTTTCATTACAATACCAACAAGAGTGAACATTCTGGATCGTAACAATGTTTTGGCAATAGCTGAATTGTATCTGCTGGCATCCCTCTATCCTGTGTATTCTCTCTTGCTTTCTTTTTCTTGCATCTCCACTCCAACCCCTCCCTTGGAATTTCAACTCCATCTGCTCCCCATCACTACGTGCTCTTCCTCCCTCTCCTCTGCTATCTGCAGTGAACCACCTCTGTTCAATGGTGTTGCAGAAACAGCACTGCTCTGATGCCCATGCTGTAAGATCAACCTTCTGAAGGATTCCAAAAACAAAATTCCATGCCAGTCATATATATAAAGAAGACTACCATATCCAAGCTATGCAGCACTGGAGAGATAGACAGGATGGTCCAAACGCCGAGTCCCCAGCTCCCCAGCTCCCTCCCTCCATACCAGTGTTATGTCCCACTCACAGGATGCAAGATAATTTTAGATTTTAGTAGGCATATATTAATTTTAATGTGTAATATGAAACAGCATAAATATATCAGACTCATGATTTCACAGTTATGTCTGCTATGAGGATGACGAATTGAAAAACCTTTTAATTCAATTTTTAAAAAATATTAAATACTAGTACAGGTGATATGCAAACAGGCCAAAAATTGTGTGGGTGACATCTACATGCAACCAGACTCACCGTTCCAAAAGACAAGCCTGAGACCTTTGTGTTCCTCTTCTCTGTATGACCTGGCCCCACTCACCTTTCCAGCCCTTTCTCCTGACACTTTGTTTATCATTTGTCTTTTTTTTTACTTTGTTTATGCATTTATTACTCTACTGTTTTTTTAGTTTTATGTACTCAAGCTCTAGGTATACTTTAATATTTTACATTGTATGCCGTATTTATTCAAAACCTGCTATCTTCTTCCAGAGATACTGAATTCAAACAAAAATATAAACAAATATTAAATACTGAGCTGTTGAATAAATCTCAGTCCTCATTTCATTCTTTCAATGAAAAAAAGTCACTCAGCACTGCAGTAATTTGTAACAAAATCTCTTTAAAATGCAGTGGACATTTTAAAACTGTGTGGACAAAGTGATATACGTGATATACCAGAGTCATCTTTATTTTTTTGGTTCAATTCTCCCAAATAATACCTATAGGGATTTAATAAATACATCTTTGCTATTTGGTCTTTCTTTTCTATTTCAATATTTTACTATGTATTTTAATTCAAAATTAAGCATTTACTTATACAATTGAGAAAAGGCAGTAGCACATAAATAAAGGTAGTTACACCCAAAGAAACCCTTGATAACATATTGATTATATTATCGTACATAAGATTTTGTGTGTATGCATGTGTGTGTTTTATTTTTTAATCATAAAATAAGGATTATACTAAAAATATACTTTTGAATCTTGCTGGATTTTCTTCACTTAACATTGCCAAAGCTTTTCCCCATGTAATAAACACTATTCCACAATATGATTTTAATTGCTGCATAATTTTCCATCAAGTTATAACAGAATGTATTTAGTCATTTTCTTACTGTCTATCATTTAAATTGCCTCTAACTCTTCATTATTACACATACCATTCAGTGTACACTACAATGAATCCTTTTCAGGATAAAAACAGCCATCAAGATTTTTATGACTATATATATCCTACATCTGAGACTAGAAAGATCACAGCAGTATAATCTTTTATCAAAAAAAAAAAAAAAACTTTCTATGTTAGGTAACAAGAAAGAGAATTTAGGCTTGTTTCTTTCTGTTAATTTACTGAGACAAGTGCAAATGCTTTAATCAAACAGATTCATGTTAGCTTGCCATATTCAATCCTTCTTAAAAAGCATAATGCAACATGAATTTTAATTTATAATCCTCTCTTCAACACTGCTGGGATTTGTTTTTCCACCTCCTCTTGCCAACATACTCTATGGAATTATCTTATATATGAGGATTGTCAAGGTTCAGGATAGATACAAATATGGTGTTTTGTGAGTGACACCAGCAAAATCCAGGCACTCTACAAAATGCTAACACAAATCTGATTCAGTTCTGTCTGACACTGATTCATAACTTCAGATGTGAATTCCTCATTAGAAGATCTTCATTAAAAAAAAAAACAAAAAACCTTAAGACTTTTCCAGGGTCAATAACTTATTATTCTTATTTCAATACGAAATACATAGAATCGAGATGGTAGCTGTTAATTCTGACAACATATATTAGGTATTCCAACAGTTCACAGGGATCCAATTTATTAAGTATACTATATATTTGGCGAATAAGTATGTAGAAGAGAATCTATGGACTTAGCACATTTCTGTGCTAGATACCTATCACTATTGACAAAGTTATTTTGGAAACAAATTAGAACTGGCTTATTTGACAGGACAGATTAGCAAGTGGATATGAATGTATTTGTAGATCCATATTTTAAACAAAAATTGCTGATTGTAGAGGGAGAGGCATAATCTGGATGAAATAAAATTGGATCTAAAAATGTCTTGGAAGGTAAATGCTGTATTAACATGGTTTTCAAATGTCATTCCGATTTGGCGGCATGTGCTTTTCGTCCTGTACTTCATTTAGATTGCCAAGGTTATGCCGTTTTTAGTCCAATACTCCAACCGCAGAAAGAAATCTGCCCACACTCCCAATTCCTTACTAATAATCCAATTATTTACAATTATTCCCATAGCACTTACATGATATTAAGCTAAATTTACATACTCTTTTTTTTTTTTTCAGATAGTCTCAGCATTAGACAGGGAGTGTGCTTAACTCAAAGCTTGTGTAATGTCTGACTCATTCCTGGCTTCAGTGTAAATCATTATTCCTAATGCAACTAAAATATAGTATTAGAAATGCTTTCTATTTGCAAATTGCTCTACAATCACTTCCTTATAAGACCTTCATGAACTAGGGCAACAGGCCAAGTCATTCCAAAATTAAAGTGCAATTCTAATTGTTTTTAACTGGCTTACTCCAGTGTGGCTGCTTCATGGGAAATTCTGCATCTCCATGTTCCCATTCTGAGTGGTTAGCTCAAGGATTGCTCTCCAGTCCCATTAGATTTGGCCTCAAGGCTTGGGCTCTGACCAACATGTGTCTGCAGCCTCTGATCCTCAGCTCATGCCCAGCTCTGCAGCTCAGAATACTGTGGTCTACAGCATTATTTCACTTTCATTTGTAATCAGACTTCACCCTGAAGCAAATGCATCATTTACAGGGAAAGAATATTCTGTGGTACAATGAATTCTTGTCCCTCCTGCCCAGTCACTAAACCACAAACTGCAGGGAAGGCACAAGGATGTAATTTTGGGCACTAGGCTCCAATTATTTTAAATCCTTCTTTTCATAAAAATGACAAACAAAAGAATGAGATATCAATTTATCCATGACATAGAGGGTCACAGCACACTTATTTCTCCCAGGTAGGTTGGCCTGGGAAACATTAGGCTCCTAATGTGTGGAATTTCAATACAACTTTCTGAGGAAGGAGTTCAGAGAACTTTTAGTCTAAGGAAAATTAAAGTTAAGAAGTTCCATTATCATAATCAGCCTGCTAAATGCTGTTACTTCTTCTTACTCCAATCATTCTTAACCTTAGGACATAACAGAATCACTTGAGGGAGCTTTTGCAAAATGCCGATGCCTGGGTCCTACCCTGTCCTCGTCTCCCAGTTTTCCCCATGGAACCCTATTTAGTAGATGTGGCACAGGGCCCAGGCATACACGTCTTGCAAAAGCTCCCCAAGATGATGTTTGCCCTCTAAGACTCTAAGTTGTGTGTGTGTGTGTGTGTGTGTGTGTGTGTGTATTTTCTCTCTCTCTCTCTCTGTCTTTTCCTTTAATGAAGAGTGCTCATGTTCCATGATTAATTGGAGATGTCTGCAAGATAACAACTACTTATCTGAAAGTCTAACCTTAGAAACATCAGACAGCCCATAAACTGGGATCACTGCCACTCAACATAACCTAGTATTTCTCAACTAGAACTGACATCCTAATCATGGCAAAATACTATTCATTTCCACAGTGCTGCACTGATTATGAGGCACTTTATTACATTCTTTACTAATTATATTATAGTTAATTATACGAACTACCTGCTCATCAAAGCAAACAACAAAGTCAAAATTTAGGAAGGCTGATCATCCACTACTGCAGTGTCCTAATAGTTAATAGAATTCCCATTTCCAGTCTCTTTCCTTCCAGTTTTACAAAGCACACTGATATACATGATCTCATGCTGCTGTCAGGAACTCCCACACCCAGCCCCTGCCCACTGCTGCAGCTTGTATCTGAGTGGAACTCCAGGGGGATTCTCCAATTGGGGCCCGAATACAAGGCCTATTTAGCATCAGTAACACCAAAAGTCAACTCGTAATTTATTCCAGAATTGCACTATCAGAGAGACCATTTGAAATTCTTCCGAGACTCCTGATTTTATAAAATATAAAGTAGTGCACAATATCTATCAAGTTTCTTGTCAAAAATAGTCAAGGCTTAATCTAATCAAACTTCCACACCAAACTTCTAGCTGAAAGGGAATATAGGGATAGAGGAACAAGGTAAATTGCACCACAAGGAAACAACCAGAAAGCTCAGAACATGTGATATTTTCTAAGGCAACTGTTCAAAACTTTTCCAAAAGCAAATGACTTTCTCTTCACCAAAAGAAGTACAGAGATTATTTTAGATTAAAAATCATAATAATCAAAACTCAACTGGATACTGTTTCTAAAAGAGAAAATTTCAGAGATCTTATGTGGACTACATATTACATGACATTGCAGAGTTGCTGTTTTTCTAGGTGTGATAATGGTATTGTGGTTATATGCAAGAATGTCCTTAGTGCTTAGAGGTGACGTGTCATGATGTATGCAACTTAACTTTCAAATAAGTCAGCAACGTAAATAATAACAAATACATCTTTCAATATATATCTTGTATATTCTATATACATATATACATACAGATGTGTACATACACATAGAAAGCTATCACGTGTATAAAAGTGGGAACAGTTATTCAATGTAAGTGGAAAGTATATGTGTATACTTTATATTATTCCTTCAACTTTAATGTAAGTTTGAAATTTTTTATAATAAAATTTCAGGGGAAAGAAACCCCTTTCGCATCTACTTTTACTATGCAATGTTGCTTCTCCCATCTTATTCAAGCTACATGGCATTTTTAAAACGATGCAATAAGGTTTGAATATACTTTCCAATTCATGCATTTATATAAAATACTGCACACAAGATTACCTATTTAACATGGTTTATACAGTGTTATTAAAAGAATACAACCTTTTGGCAAAATTTACTAAAGTATATTATGCAAAATTGTTTAAGAAACTGTATCTGAGGTATGGCTTAATTGTTACTAAATGTTTTTAAAAAGCACTTTAGAAATAAACCATACAGAAAAAAACAAAACTATTTCTACATTAGTATTTTCCCTGATTTTAATTTCTTTATTCCATAAGTGAAAAGTATTACCACTATGACTTAAATGTAAATATCACTCAAAACTGCAGAAACAAGGTGATTTGTTGTACACCTTTTAATCTAACATGCAGACTAAGCAATTCATCAAAATCCAGGCCATAGTTCTGTGGGACCCAATTACGTGTGGCAGCAATTCAACTACAGCAAATTGTTACCACATTTTATTCTGTTCCATGATGAAGAAAGCAGTAAGAAATCTTGTTCAGAGTAAGAGGGTATCTCATTTTGAAATAATCATTTACCTGATATTATTTGTTCCTTTACTATAAATCCTGCAAGTTATTACTGACTTTCATCTTCCTGCAAAGTTATCTCTACTTTTACTAGAAAAAAAAAAAGACTTGGGGAATCGGTAAAGTCAAATCATGGTTTGGGTGACATGTTTACCATCAAGATAATAAAATCATAGAGAACGCTTTCATTCTTAATGGTCTGCAAATTCCACTTTAAAGAACCAGTTGGCTCTGATTTATTCCCTTTTAAAACGGCTTGTATGAAATGCCACGTTAAACCAAATACTGCCGTTTGACCACAGAGCATCAGCTATTAAACAGCAAGACAAAAACAGTAATATTATATAACAATTTATTTGTTCTTTTATATTTTTTCAAAGTCATGAAGCATAACATATTCTCTCCAATCCAAAAACAAGATTAATAGCCCAAGAGGAAAAGGCCTTAAGATTAAATACAAAAATTGTCAGGGGCAACATATTCTTAAATTAACCTGTATATCATAAAAGTACCTTGTAATATTGTTTATTTTCCAAAATAAGTTCCACAAAAGATGAATTAAGTTCATGAAGAATCCTAATAGAATGTTTTATCATTAAATTATTATTAGAAATGAGATTTTCAGTAGCAGGTCAATTTCAACACTGAACATTGTGCATATGGAGGGTAAAGGCCTATGTTTGTAAAGAGACAATAAAAATAAATTGATTTAAAATATCAATCAATTGCAGTACACTAATAGGAGGTACCCAGAGCAGTCAAATTCATAGACAGCAGTGCAATGATAGTTGCCAGGGATTTAGGGGAGGGAGGAATGGCGAGTTTTAGTTTGGGAACATGAAAAGGTTTTGGAGATGGATGGGGGTGACAGGTGCAAAACAATGTGAATGTGCTTAATGCCACCAAACTGTACACATAGAAATGGTTAAAATGGTAAATTTTATCTTATGTATATTTTAATACAATAAAAAGAAATTTCTAGCCGACACGGTGGCTCATGCCTATAATCCCAGCACTTTGGGAGGCCGAGGCAGGTGTATTGCTTGAGCCCAGGAGTTCAAGACCAGCCTGGGCAATATGGCAAAACCTCATCTTTACAAAAAATACAAAAAAATGTAGCTAGGTGTGGTGGTGGGCGCCTGTACTACCAGCTACTCAGAAGGCTGAGGCGTGAGGATCGTTTACTGTAGTGAGCCATGATCACACCACTGCTCTCAAGCCTGGGCAACAAAGTGACACCCGACATCAAAAAAAAAAAAAGAACAAGAAATTCTACAACACAAAATTAAATTAAACACTTTGACTTCAATACTTTACAGTTGTAAAGGCCTACACTTCACAACTGTAAAATAGAATCATAGGTTTCCTTATGCATTTGACAAATATTTATTGAGCCACTACCCCATATCAGTGAGTAGCACAGCATAAAAACCTCTGTTCACATGGAGTTTGCAATCTTGTGGAGGAGGCAGTGAATAAATAGATCAATATGTTATAATAATTTTAGATTTGAGGTTGACATTTAGTTACAAATGAAACAAGCATGCTGCTGTCATAGAGAATAATTGGGTACACCTACCTTGGTAAAAGTTATCAGAAAAGACTTCTTTGAGGAGGTGACATTTAAACCGAGGCCTAAAGGATGTGCAACATCTAAGTGCTTTCTAAGTATAGGAGACAGGAAGAACAGTGGCTCTGGGCTGGCAGATAGACTGGCTTCTCTAGGATTAAAAGAAAGCCGCTGTGACCAGAGCTTTGAGCGCCAAGGGGAGGGGGCATGCCATGAGGTTGGATCCTTTAGCAGGGGCTGGATTACGCAGAACATCTCAGAATATGATGAGGAGTCTGGATCTGGCTCAAAGCTCAATAAAAAGCCACTGAAAACACATGTGTTATTTGAGAAGTGTGCTCCTTTAAGGGCTCAGGAGTGGAAATGGAAAGGCTTTCAGGGAGGCTACTGGAGGATGTGAGGGGAAAGCTGGCGAGGGCTTGGCAAGGGTGGTGGCATAGAAAGGGTGGAAGGCCAGCAGGAAGGGGATGCCCTTGGGCCAAAGAACCAACAGCACGTGTGGATGGATCGGAAGGGAGGCGTGAGGGAAACAGAAAGGCTCCCGGGCTTCTGGCTTCCATCACTGAATAAATGGTCATTTGCTGAAATGCGGAAACTAGGGAAGATTAGGCTGTAAATACTAATAATCCATTAACAAGTTCTTCCCATTTTCACAATAAGGTACCTGGTGCAGAACAGGTGACCTGAATTAATGAGGCTGTCCATGAATAAAATGATATTATCTGTAAATCTTAATGCTATCAAAACAAACAAAAATAAAACCTGTGTATAATGTAATTATATCCTGACTTGTGTGTTTTTGCTTTTTTATAAATTTCCTTTCCTCCCCTTCCTTTTTGTGAGCAAGCATTTACTCCTATCATATTCAGATATTTATGTATAAACATTACGGTTGAGATTCTTACTTCAAACACATTTGGTGAATTTTCACAGAAAACCAAGTATGAAGTACCCACGGCCCAGACCAACAATATGTGATGGAATCCTGGCGTGGTGGGTGGGATTTCCTCCAGAGGAACTCCACTGCCCCTTTCATAAATGACAGGGCATGGGAATCCAAGACCACTAGCATTAGCTGCCAGCCCTGAGTTCATTCTACAGGAAATGGAGACACACCACATTCACATTCCATGATAGCATCAATTCTGAGAGATCTGGTGGAAAACTTAAAGCAGGGACAAAAGTTCAGCCATTATTAACCACAGCTGAGAAATGCCTCTTATAAATATGAACTTTCTGTAATATCAAGACAGATAAACGGCAGGGAGATGGTTTTGATACATTGGTTGGCAAATGTTATTTCTAGAATTGGCTTTTTATCAAATATCCATGTGCTACTAGATATGTGGTATATAGGTTGTTTGTATATCTTCTCTGCTACACACACACACACACACACACACACACACACACACACACACACACACAGAGTCACAGAAGCATACTAACACACTATCAAGGTGGCCCTCCTCTTCTCAGAACTTTTCTTTGGAAGAAAATGTCTGATGAATGAAAAATTCCTGAGACCGTTTCCAGCTCAGAGTCTGGCGCTGAACTCAGCTGAAGAAAGACAAGTTGGAAGAAAGTACAAGCATTACTCAGAACACGTGAGTGAACCGTGCAAAAGACAGGCAAGGGAGCTGAGGGGGTGGGAGAGGCAGCAGCACCAAAACCCAATTATGTAGATTTAATTCATCAACAAAAGAAGATTCCTGACAAAAATCAGTACGTGCTCAGATATCAAATACAACAGATGATTCATATTCTTAGACACCAAAGACTAAGGCGGCCGACCCTAGAATTGGGTTTTCACTGTTACTTTATGGTCGTTATTTTTCAGACCTGCTAAGTGGAGTGAGAACATGTCACTAATGGGACAATCATGGGGCCTCTTGGCAGCTCCACTGGAAACATACAGATTTTCATGTTCTGGGCCACTGGTGAAAGACAATTGTTTTATGGAACAGGCTAGCAGTTATGCAAATATTCATCCTGATTTTTGGAATTAACAGTTATTTCGCAGACACCCCAGGTACACATGATGTGAAGAGTTAAATCTTAATACTATCCTATAGGCAGATAGGCCACTCCAGTTCTAGCTAAGTGTTGCCCAGTGGAGTCAGTGGGAGAATGGTATATGCCTTAGAAACTTCCATTCTACAAAACTAGAAAAAAGATTTAAAGTTGCTCCTGAGACTATAAGGTCTACAACTATTAAATCGTGTACTGTCTGAACACTGACAGGACACTGTGTTACTCTGTTCCCTCTTACCACTTACTAGAGATTTACATCAGCTTGGCCAGACGCTGGGGTTTCATCTAAGGCAGCTAGTTAGATACGTGCGGAAAGTGTATATGGTTAGAAAATAATAAGAGACAGCATTAAAGTGGTTTAAAATGCCCCAAGAGGGAAGCCAAACACCACAATTTTCTCCAACTGTGGAAGAAAAAACAACTTGAGCCAGATTTTAGCTCTCTGGATGTATTAACAGGTCTATGTTTTATTCCCTTGGATATTTACGAAGCATGTTAACAATAATTAAAACGGAATTTTCCAAACCTTTAAGGGTAAAAGTTAGGAATAGAATATCAATGACCTTGGAAAGTGTTATAATTTAATATACATCATATTCACCATCCTGGGATTTCACTACTGATATTCAAAATTCACAACTCCCGCACGTTCTTAGGAACTATGCTCATGCAAATGCCTTCTATTCAAATGTATTTTCAACCTTCTGCAGTAGTTGTGCAGCTAAAAGTTAGTGCTGCTCGTCTATGGGCATTCAGATTTCTCTAGTCAGGAGTTCTTAACTTGAAGACCACAATCGGGACTCGGTAGGTCTAAAGGTGCCCCGAAACTATACATAAATCACATGTACAAGTTTGACGAATCTGAACACAGTTAAGTGAGCAATCACATATTCTCTTCCAGAAATCTGGAATTGGGATTGAGGAGCACTGGTGTTCACCTCTGCAGCTGGCTAGACCTCAGGTGACTTACCTTGGGAGCAGCGAGGTGGCATGTACATGACGCACAGAGCAGTCCAAGAGTTGGAGACAGCATTTGGTTTTTGCTTCCAGCCCTGGGTAAAGCCCTGCTACAGTACCTGCCCTTGGGTTTCTTATAACCTGGGATATCCCAGGTTCCTTAAAGCAAATCCCCCCTTCTGCTTCAGCTAGTTCCATTACTTGCAACCAATGCACTTGGAGTCAATACAGTGCATTCATTTATACCTTTTTGGAAGAAGAACGTGTTCTTGCATCAAATTCTTAAAAGTGTCCATGGCTCAAATAACCCCCTGCACAATTTAAAAAGAAGTAACTAATAAGAATTTGGCATTACTTAGATGACTTACTCTGATTTACTGAGTTTTATATGTTAATTCTCAAAGAAAAGCAAAAACAAAAGAAACAAACAAACAAAAAACTCTCCTAGTTAGTGACACAAACACAGACAAAAATCTTCTCCAGCCACAGAGTAGCAAGCGTTCTTAGGAACTATTTCTCTACGGAGCCACAGAGAAACATAAACCTGCGTGAAAGTCATCACTGCCCTCTATAAATTGATAGCTAATTTTTAGTAACACATACTGTCCTGGTTAACTTTCCCCAGACAGCAGCAGGCATTTGTGGATGATGTTACCTCGCCCATTTAGGCAGAACCCAGTGCAGGGCTAGAAGCGAAAGACAATATGCCTAAAAGGGAGGAGGCCTGCACACCAGTCTCAGCTCAGCAACCAATTTGCTGTGCGTCTCGAGTTAGACACGTCACTCTCTGATGGCATTCAAGTGGTCAAATCATGAACCATTCAGACGCCCTCGTGGCCTTTCCGCTGGCCTGAGCCAGGATGGCTGCAGCCAGGCCGAGAAGAGAAGGGTGTTTCCACGGTGCAGGAAAGGCAGAGCATGTAGAAAGATGTCTGACAGAAGCTTGTTTTGCCATTAGACTTGCTTCCCCCACATTTCTTATTTTGGGAAACGGCATCACCACAGCCCACATCACAGGGCCACAGACTCAGGGCAGCGGGGATCACAGAGTATCCCTCACATCCCTCAATCACCCGCAAACCTTGTCAAATTTATCACCTCAACGGCTTCTTTGTTGACCCTCCTTTGAAATCCAGTTGCCACTGCTTTACCTTGCTAGAGTGAACCTAACGTCAGTTAGACCCCAACATGCTCTGTGAAATGCTCCCTACTTGGCTCCCTCTGGCCTCTTCCCTAAATGCCTTCCCCCTCCATTGACACTGAGTGAACTGCAGTTCCTCAACTCACGGTTTGCTGTTTCTTCTCCACATGTCTTTGCAAATGCCATCTCCTCTACCTGGAATGCCTTTCTTCTCCCTATCTTTCACCCAAATTTCTCCACTTGGAAGTCTCCCCTGATGACTTACTCCTTCCCTCCTCTGTGGCACTAACCAAACTCCACGGTAAACTCTGACTTATATGATTGTCTTTCACCAGACTGTGAGCCTTAAGGACATATATTTTGTCTCTTTAAACTTTGCATCTCCATGGCCTAGAATATCCCCATGGGCCCATAACAAGCACTCAAGTATTTATGAATGAATAAATGAAGGAGGATGTACAATGACCTATCTTTAAGTCAGTCTAAATCCTTAGTCTTTTGAACTATTCATTCCCTTTGCTCAAGATATAATTAACTACTTATAATTCCATGAATCCATCACGCTTGATTTGAATTCTGGAACGCTGATTATCAATGTGACAGTGAACAAAGCTATCCTTTTGAGTCAATTTTCTCTGTTTCCCAGGGTTGTATGAGTAGTAAACAAATATATAAAATACCTACCATAGTCCCTGGTTCTTCTATTTTTCCTCTTCTCCCACACATACCATGGGTACACATAACCAATATATCCTGCTATTCTTAAAAACAAATGACATAAATGACCCACAATACACAGGACACACCTAATAATCCATTCTGAAGAGCTAAGAGATTTGTTCTAAGTTATCTCTACTCTCTTGCCTGGCCTTCTGCTATAAACAATAGTTGAAATTTGCAATATAGAGCAAAGATAAAGGTGACATGCAGATCAAGTCCAAGCCTGGATTCATGAAGACCTTGTTCTTTTTTCTTTTTTTAACTTTTAGTTTGAGTTCAGGGGTACAAGTGCAGATTTGTTACATAGGTACACTTGTGTCATAGGGGTTTGTTGTGCAGATTATTTCATCACCCAAGTATTAAGCCTAGTTCCCATTAGTTGTTTTCCCTAATCCTCTCCCTTCTCCCACCCTCCGCCCTCCAAAAGGCCCAGTCTGTGCTGTTCTCCTCTATGCGTCCATGTGTTCTCATCATTTAGTTTCCACTTATAAGTGAGAATATGTAGTATTTGGTTTCCGTTGCTGTGTTAGTTTGCTACGGACAGTGGCTTCCAGCTCCATCCATGTCCTTGCAAAGGACATAATCTTGTTCCTTTTTACGGCTGAATAGTATTCCATGGTGTATATGTACCACATTTTCTTTTTCTGGTCTCACTGATGGACAGTTAGGTTGATTTCATTTCTTTGCTATTGTGAATAGTGCTGCAATGAGCATACACGTGCATGTGTCTTTATAACAGAATGATTTATATTCCTTTGGGTATATACCCAGTAGTGGTATTGCTGGGTCAAACGGTATTTCTGTCATTAGGTCTTTGAGGAATCACCACACTGTCTTCCACAATGGTTGAACTACTTACACTACCAACAACAGTGTATAAGTGTTCCTTTTTCTCCACAACCTCAGCAGCATCTGTTATTTTTTTACTTTTTAATAGTAGCCATTCTGACTGGTGTTAGATGGTATCCCATTGTGGTTTTGTAGAGCACAAAGAAAGAAGAACCTCAGTTCTCAATGACTTTTTTTTGTTTGTTTTTTTGAGACAGGGTCTCACTCTGTCGCCCAAGCTAGAGTGCAGTGGTGGGATCACAGCTCACTATGTCCTCGACCTCCAGGGTTCAAGCAATCCTCCCACCTCAGCCTCTCAAATAGGTGAGACTACAGGCACATGTTACCATGACTGGCTATTTTTTTAAATTTTTTGTTGAGATGGGGTCTCCTTATGTTGCCCAGGCTGGTCTTGAAGTCCTGGGCTCAAGCGATCCTCCCACCTCGGCCTCCCAACGTGCAGGGATTACAGACATGAGCCATTGGACTGGCCTGATGACATTTTTGAGCAGTGGAATCACCATTAGCTACCATATACCTCCAAATTCATTCCTGACATAAGAAAAATTAACCCCTATTTTTTTAAGCCACTGGGGTTGGGTTTTGTATCATTTGCATCCAAACTCATTTCTAACTGAGACACCAAGTCCACAAATTGTGTTGTCATTTGACATATATATGAGTGAATAAGCCAAGCATAATATATTACATTTCTGGAATTTTTATGTAGCATGTATTTTAAAAATTAAGAGCAAAAAGATTGAGCAAAGTAGGTCAAGTGCATAAACAAATTTTACCCAAATGCAAATGAGAATTCCAGATATTCCTTCCTAAGCTCATATTCCCCAAATCAACTTAATTTTCCTTCCTCGAAACCTAGTAAGACATCTAATGTTGGGATATGACTCGACTCTGATAATCTCTGTGAATCCACTGTTCTCTGATATACACATATTTTTCCAGTTAAATCAAAGAAATGGTCATATGCATTATTACCATCATAAGAGTTACTGCCAGTTCTCATTTTTGTAAAAGACACTCGATTTTTTAAATAAGCTCATTAATATCTGTTAGATGACCCTCTTTCTCTATTCTATTTTTTAAGTAATTGAGATATTTTGAATGTGATATGCCCTATATACTACTCTCAATTGAAAGTAAAGACCACCATCCCCTCACCTCAGTTCCCAAATGTTACATATTTGGTTGGTTACCATAACAATCATAAAAATATAAACAGAGTGGACACATGGAAATAATGGAATTCTGGAGTTACTCCCAAACAGTGGCCAATTTCAAACAATACATCAATAAGAATGGATTGAAAAGAAAGAAAATAACTATGTAAATGCATAGGTAGGTTCCCAGGAGACACTGAAAGGTAAGTATTGCATTCACAGTGACATTATTCAACCTTTAAATAGGGTAACGGTATTGACACTTTATGCAAACACAGATGGCTTATGAAACAATAAAAATGAAGTCGCAGCTTTATAGTCTATTGTTTTGGCTCAGGGAAGGGGAGAAACAAGGGTAGTCAATGAACTTATATAATACTTCTTACTCTTTTCCCTCTACTCTGTGAGTGTGAGAGGAGCCATTTTTTTTTCCAGATGTTGTTGTTAATTTCAAAAGATTCATCCAGACCTTGGAAAGTCTTCTGATGACAAGTCTGATTTGAGAGAAATGTTGAGCCCTTTAATACAGGAAATTCCATAATTATGAGCTGGTTGTGCTTCAGTCGTTTATATATAAGATGGGCATTGGTATCTCTTATTTTAGAATTGGAAGGAAACTTATAGAAGAAGAAAAAGAAGATGAGCATTTACGGAGCATGGTCCTGGCTACAAGGGAGACATGCTGTCTCACTTAATTCTCACAACAATTCTCTGAGGAAGACTTTTGCTTCATTTTATAAAGGAGGAAACTGAGGCTCAAAGTCAAGTTAAGAAATTTGCCCAAGGTTATACAAACAGTAAGTGGCAGAATGAGAATTCAGCTTTTGGTGTTTCTGATTCTAAAAGCTGTGCTTACCCCACTACTGTGCCTTCCTCAACATGACGGTACAATGTCCACAAGGGTAAATCAAAACACAAAGCGGCGAAGTTATTTTCTCAATGTTACAGAACAAATTAGTGGCAGATGGAACGAGAATCTATATCTTTCAAATCCCAGATCAGGCCCTGTTGGTTATTTCATGCCTCCCCTTCGGCCTCATTTTCTGCCTTCTTGCTCCCCAGGATTAAATCACAGCAGTCGAGATTGGAAGCAACATTCAAATCAGTTTCAGGACCTTGTTCTCATACTCCTAAATCTTGATCTAAAAAAAACCCTCAGTGCAGTGTTGGAGTGTTGTTTGCAAGAAATGAAAATTATCCCAATTTTTATATATTCACTGTAAACCATGAGAACATAGAAGCAATGTTGGTGTCAGCTAAAAAATAAATGTAATAAAATCTATGATAGAGGTTACCTCCCTGTGGAGAAGCAGGAAGGAGATGGTACGGGGAATCCTGCATGGGTATCAGTCATATTTGAATGCTTAGGTTGGGCAGTTTTAATTTTTAAATTAGGTTTGTAACTAACACATACATGACATATATTCTGTAAATGTGTCATGTAGTGAATTGAAAAAGTATGATAAATAGAAAAGGTAAGCCACATACACACATACACATTATATCTGCAAACTGAAATGGAAGCGCCTTATATACCTATGCGACCATGGGCAAATTATTTACTTTCTGATCCACAGTTTTCTTAATTATAAATAGGGATGATAATAGGGTGTTTGCAAACATTATAAAAGAGAAATATTTAAAATATTTAATTTCCTGTCTGATTGTACCTCTTTCTATTCTATACCAGTGATACTTTCAATAGAAAAAATCTTTATACCCAACATGCATCAACTGATTGGTTTCTTCAGCGTGAGACAGAATAAGCCATTATTTATGCAGTATGGAAATCAAAGGGCATGTTAAGATGTTACGTAGTATGTTCTATCTAAACATGGCACGCAGTGATGATGTGTAAATCTCACATACTGTTCCTTCACATCTTGTTCCTTTCCTTGTCCCTTTCCTGTGTTTCCTTCTTGATCCAAGGCTAAACTGTCCCAGCCCTGAAAATCTGTGCTCAGTTAAAAGCTGTCATGTTAATCCCAGCTGCTCATTATCGAGGACTATGCACAACCCCCTTTCGCCCAGCATGAGCTTCTAACGCTCTGATTCACCTCTGCAGACTCACCCCGCCCCATGTCTATAAACAGAGCGGAAATCTGTGAAGACTATTTGGCATTGTCTGTATTACCCAAGAACATGTCTGGTTGTCTCACCCCTGACCCTGCCTTCAAAAGCCTTCTTATCCTTCAAGACCAAACTTAAACACTGCATTTTGGGAAAAGCCTGTCCAGCTTCACATATCAAAATGAACATCTTCATCTTCTGAGCTCCCATGGTGTACTGCTGTACACTGACTATTTGCCAGTCATACCATTTGGCCATGGTTCAAAGAGAAGCATATAGGTTATAACCTACCGAATGGTAGGTTCCCTAGCAGGAGAGAGTCTTGTTTATCTCTGAACTCTTATCTTCTATCCCCAACTTCCTGGAATAGAAGACACTCAATATATCTTTCTTAAACCAAACTGTTAACTAGGTATAAAAATTGTTCTTGCTTCCTCTGGGCCACACAATTACACACATTCCTTAGATGAGCTCATGTGAAGTTAATTAGACAAGTTAATTAATTCTCTAACTCAGCAGGTTATCAGAACTGAATGTACCCAACTCATTTAAATGCAAAGATAATAAACAGGCTTTTGCCTTCTACATTTCTAATGGGAGTTTCTGAAAGAAACTTTCCACTAGCTCTATAACTCTAATGTCTCCCAAATAGAAGACTCCATGCTAAAAGGCTTTTCCAAAGTAGTGATATACCTAACCTCTACAAATACCTTTGATCTCAAAGACAATTTTTCTCTACACCATCCCAGGGAAAAAAATGCAACATCTATGATTTTAATTTTGTACCCTCATAGATCACATCCATGCACAATTCAACTACTTAATGGGGTAAGGCTATAGGTGAGTGCAACAAACCTCACTAACCTCAAAGGTTAGTGACTCTCTACATCCCTGGAATCCTGGTAAAGTTTTGGAAGAGCCTTCATGACTCACCTTCAATTTCCATCCACTCCCAGGATGAAACCACCACAAAATAGTGGTTGGAAAGAAGGATTTAAAATCAAGCTTCAACCATGGCAGATTCAAAATCCAGCCAATGCCAGGCAAATATGAGCTCGAAAGTGTCCATAAGAAGAGGCTAAGGTTTACAAAACAATCCTCTTTGATGAGTTAAGTACAAGTGAATCAGAACCATATGGGTTAAATTCCCCTTGAAATACCCACGGATTTAGAGTGCTTGGCACAGCATAAATTCCAGGCATCTGAAATGCAGTTAGAAATCATTTTCTTTGAAACCTAACAAAAAGGGTTCCCTGAGATCTCCTGTACAAAATGCCAGGTATTCTTACAGCAATGACAGTTACTCCTCATAGTGAAGATAGTGCCAGAGTTGAGTTCAGGCTGTGGGCACAGCAGGTTCTGACCTAAATTCCAACCCTGCCCATTATTAGCCCTGTGTCATTGTTTAATCTCAGAAAGCCTCAATCCCCTCATGTGTCAAGTGGAGATAATTTAAGGTTATTAAGATTTTGGTGAAATATTATATGTGAAATACCTGTAATTGTCTCAAGCACATATTTTTTATCAGTGGTATTTTTAAAAGCATCACCCAGAGAGAGTTGCTAAAAACAGAGTGATTTAATTCAAGAAAAAGTTTCCTGTAATGTAAAACATCCTGAGTCACCTGGTCCACTTACAGACTTTTAGAATGCCCTTCTTGGTAGTGAACTGTGCAGGTGAAGGAAACGCTTTTTGGTACCTGAACCCAAGATTGAGAGGGGAGTTGAGTGCACACTACAAAACAATATAGAGATGGCCCCCGTTTTGTGGAAAGAGGCAGTGCAGTAGATGAAAAGAAAAGCACTTAGAACCCAAATCTCTATTCATTCAAGAATTTGGTAACCTATGTGAATCCATGACTTTGAGGATCAGAAAGGATTTTAGAGAACAGCTGGTCACTTTATAGATGAAAAAACTGAGACCGGGGCAGTGCAATGATTTGACCAAGGTCACACAGCCACTAAAAAGCAGACCAGCACTAGGACTCAAGTTCCCTCCTAGTCTAGTACTATTTTCACTAAATCATGTTACTACTCTGGATGCAGGCCTGATACATCCTGGTGCCAAGTGGCAACTGGTTTCCCCTGCAAAGGAGCAACAGAAGGGGCAGCAGAGTCCTTTTTCACCTTGGAACACGCCGAGGATGGCGTCAAGAAAGCCAGGTTTAAACCAGGTCAGCCAGAAGGGTTTGTCTAAAGCACAGCTGAGCAAGCGCCATTCAAGCCAGGATTCCGTCAGTACAACGGGCGTGTCAGCGACAAAGTTGAGTGAATGAAGTTCGTGCCAAGTATTCATTGAGAAGGCTGGGCAAGATAGGTCCAGGTTGGGGAAGAGAAAATGATGTGATGAAGGTTAAAGGAAAGGATGACTGGGTGTTCCTCTATGGTATCTTTTCCATAGTAGGGCGCTCTGAGCATACTTAGCTGTTTGTGCAGGGGCTCTAAGACACTGGCTGTCAGTTGATATGCCTGCATTTGCAAGATTCTCACTTAAAAATAAATCTTAACACTCACCTTAAATACTATGCCTGAAATATAATTAAGCCATCACCAGGAGATGAATTTGCCAAGACTAAGGCTTGAGGTCTGAATAACTAGGCTTCTCCTACGTGGCTAAGTTAAAAGTTAGAGTGGTCCCCCCACTCCCATTCAAATGTGGTTTCCTATTTTTTAAAAACTCCTAAACAAGCTAGGCATAAACAATAATTAGCACTCCAAGTCCTCTCAACCAGGCCAAGCTACCATCCAACTCCATTTCCCATCTCCCTATTTGAGTTTTCCTTGTTGCATATAAACTGTTCAATCTTTGATCCTACAACACATTTCATATATTTCTCTGCACACACCTTTGTTTCCTTCAGCCATTTCCTATCCCAGAATATCTTCTTCCAGTTTATCTAAAGAAGATAGTTCAGCATATAAAAAATTGTAAACACTTGGGTATCATTCTGAAAAAATTTCAACATTACTAGCATGAGGTTTAGTTTTAGATCTTGGTAATTCCAAGAGAGAGGGTTTAAATTATCAGACCTATTCCAAGCCAGGATATAAAACCCTTTCTAAACAGGTACTCCCCCAAGTATGGTGAAGGGAAGCATAAATTATCTAAGTCATCTTATAGCCCAGTCAAGCAAAGCATAGTTTTTTGTTTTTCTTTTTTTTGTTAAAGCTGTTTTGGCTGTTTTGGCACATTGACAACTAGCTTTGGAAATTCTACACCTAAGAAGTTGGGTAGAATTATGAAAAAGCAAAGAAAAATCACACAAATTAGCAAAATATCTGGCTACAGCATATACTAATAAAACAACAGACATATATGAATAGCAGAGGGATCAGATTCAGAGAGAAAATTTAGTAGGAATGATATCAGATGTGTTTTCAAAGAAGCAAAGCCTGTGGAATGAGATGACTAGGTCTGTTTTTCTGACAATTAATGTTTACAATTCCATGAAAATTTCTGAAGTATCATGGGAGTAGCTACAGGTGCTGTATAGCTCTGATTTTCTGGTTAAAGCTTAGTCAATGAGCTACGCAGCACTGTACATGCATTCAGATCTGCATCTGCATCCTTGTAGAGAAATCCCACTTACCTGATTTCCCACAAAGAAAGCTGTTTCAGCTCTTTGGATTCACACTGGGAACAAGAAGTGCTGATGATCTGAAAGTTCAGACTAGGAAGCAGGTGAATAAAGAGGCATTCCCTCACTCAACACATGCCCCAAAGGTTTTGGTCAATGCAAAGAGCAGAAGCCAGAAGTCTTCTTAGAAATCAGCTGCTACTAAAAGTTAGTGTAAATCCTGAATGCAGAGCACTAGAAAAGGGAGTGAGAGCGTTGTGTGCTGCAAACCATTTTCTCTATCTTAGGTATGTGCTCCTTTGACAATTTATTGGCTAGTGCAGCCTGGTTCCTTTCTTAACAAATTGTAGCCACAAATATATTATGTCTAAGGAATTTTGAGACCCCTTCGAAAGGGAGCTTGATCCAATCCTCAAGGCTCCAGGCACTCTCAGCATCAGCAGAGAGCTCTCCAGGAAGTCTGGCGGGCGGAGGCTGGATTCCCCCAGACTGAAACCCAAGAACTCTCTCATTAGAGGAGTCTGACTCAAGTAAAAGGCCTGCCGAGGACACAGACCAAGGACAAGCAGGCAGACCTCTGTGAGGAGCCAGGGTCCGGAGCGAAGCACAGTTTTTACAATCCTCAAGAACCTCTGCCAACCCAGCCAGGCTACTTACCTCGCCTGTGTCTATGTGAACTAAGGAAACAGTGTAAATTCCCCTCTCTTCCCAGAATGACTGAGTAAACGCTAAGGCTTGCTAACAACTGCCAAGAGGTTTCTACAGTCCTCAAGGGCAGACTGGATTCGCTCTGGCATCGGAAAAGAGGGTGAAAGATGGTATATCAGAAGATTAGGATGATAGAGGAGAGTTTTCATATCTAAAGCAGCGGCAAAATAACGAACAAACTATATTGAAGTGAAAGACGAAGTATTTTACCAACAAAATCCTATGGAGACAAAGCCCGTTTTGTGTGCCCATCATCTGTTTTCAGTCATCTATTATCTGCAAGAGTTAAGTTTGTCTCTTTCTACTTAGTATATGTGGAAGGCAAAACGAAGTAACAGATGCTACGCAAGAGAAGCCAGGCTCACATAATAAAGAGTTTTGAAGCAAGAAGGCAGAATTCATGGGCCTTCTTTACTCATGGGCCCACTAAAGGTGACTCAAATTGCCACTGCATGAAATCAGGCTCGCCCTGGGTATTGGCAGAGGTGCGTTAAGTTTTCTCTTCCACGTACCCTTATCTGAAACCATGCTACATGTATTCTTAAACATGAAGATGAGCCAGGCATGAGACAAAGTGCACATACCTTAAATCAATAAGGGATCCTAACTTTCCTGTAGGAGATAGCAATAAAAATAACAATAATAATAAGGATCCTGGTTTGTGATGGGCTTTACCACTGACAAGCCTTATTCGAATCACTCAGTCTCTAAGTCTTGTTTCCTTATCCTATAAAATTGGGATAATAATACCTGCCTCAGAGGATGTGGTAAGGATTAAATGTGATAATACGTAACAAATGCTTGCCTTACTAGGTGCTCAAAGAGCAGTTGCTAGTATTATTTAGGAGAGGATGAGAGAGACAAATGTTATTCTCTGAGGATTGGGATTCCCCATCCCCTTGGTAGTTAGGTGCAGAGTTTGTGCTACGTGATACGAGATCTGGTATATTTGTAATTTGCATAAATTGGTATGCATTGGCTTTGTAAGTATTCCTTGGATGTCTTCATATGAGCACGTTTCGATACTCTAATTACAACACGAGCTTCCAAAATTGCAAACCCATGGCTTCAATTTCCTTTGGATTTTTCCAACAGACTTCAACAAAAGTTGACAGAACCCCAAATAGCTCATATACTCAAGGACTTGGATGCCAGAAGAGGCCCTGGAATTGCCTAATCCATGCTCCCTACATGCCACAGTGGAAAGAGCCCAGTACTGGAAGTTAGATGTCCCACCCCTGTGTGACCCTCTCTAAACCATATAACCTCTCTGGGCCATAATTTCCTCATCTGAACAATAGGGATCATGCCATACCACCCAACCCCCAGAGCTGCTGTGAAAACTAAATAATGTATTCAGAAGTTGTCAGCCAATGGAAATGCAGGGAGTTTTCATCAGTATTATTATAGACTAGAAAACAAAGTCTCAAGAGGGTTAAGTGATTTGCCCAAGGTCATCCAAAACCCCAGTGATGAGTGGTCTATCAGGGAGGGGCTTTAAAATCATGGGTATAAGTGCTAAAACACAATGCCTTATCTTTTCAAGCCAATTAGTGGTTTCCTTAAAACTAGCTGAATGTGCAGTCTTCCCCTTCCCGGCTCTGCCCTTTGGAAATGTTCATTACCTTCGGCTACAGGCACACCTAGATTCTAGAGTATGTGTTTGTGTAGCCTGGGCAGAGTCAGAGCAATCACCCACTAAGGCCCTACAATGAATGGTAATGCTTTAAACATTTATATTATTTAAAAATGTGTGAATAGGAAATATATTCAAAGGGTTCAAAAATCAAGAAGCAAAGAAAATATTCACTGAGAAGTCTTCCCATAACTTCCCTCTGCCCAGTTCCTGTGGCCAAATAGGTAACAACTTTATTAGCGCCCTGAATATTCATCCAGCAAGGTTTTTATGAAAATACAAGTAAATTGAACATATTAAATATCAACTTAAGCTCCATGACACTCAATTCAAAAATTCAAAGAATCATATTTACCTTTTCAAGACTTTATCAACAATTTTTGATTGATCCACTGAATCAACAGCCTTCAAAGGAAAATTTTTCTACTCTCACACTATGGAAAAATATCTCCAAATTAAAGATTTCAGCTCCTAATTGAGAGTATGTTAAATTTACTCATCCTTGAAGTTCATCTTGACGTGGTTTATACTGTCAATATACACAGCAGAGCAAATATGAAGGCAAGTCGTTGTCTTGGGCAAGCATCCTGGAAGAACTATTTAGCACATGGCTTTCCCTGAAAATGGGGTCTTAAGGCTGCCTGGTAGAAGCCCAAATTTTAGTGTTCATAAGAACTGATTAAAACGCAAATCCCTGGACTGAACCCTCAATCCTTTCGATTCTGTTGGGGACCACGAATCATTTTTGCTGAGTAACCCTGCCAGTCATGATGCAAGTTGTCAGTAGATCACATTTTGGGCAACATTGGACTGGATGTTAGAAGAATGGAGTCAAGCCTGGGGTCCCACCAATTAGCTCTGTGACCCCTGGTTAGTAAGCTCAGTTCACCGAAACTCCATAGAACCCTCTACAAAAAGCAGAGATTGGGCCAGAATGCCATAAAGTTCCTCTCCACAGGTCCATGCTGTGATGCTGGGACATCTTCAATAATTTTGGTAGACAGTAGGCCACAAAAAGGCCATGGATTACTGTGATATATCTACTTCAGGGAAACTTTACATATTCTGAAAGAGCATGTAACACAGTAATCTACAGTTTTTCTTTGCTTTAAGAAATTTATTTTGTTGCCCAATGGTGGTCACGTTGTGTATTGCAAATGGGGAACTGAGTCAATGTGAGAGAACTCCAAATGGAATAGACCTTTGTGCATGGGCATGAACGTTTTGGGTGTCGCCATCAGCAAAGGGAAATGAGAGTGCCTTTAAACTAACCCAAATCTTGGATTCATTAAAAACAGAAACGTATTTTTAAAACCAATGTATTTTCATTTTCAAGGGTAAAGATTGCTATTTTTAGAGAGTGCACTAGGTAGTGAAGCCAACTGATGGACTGCCACTCCGACACTGGCATGGCAACTTGCTCGCTGGCAGGAAACCTCTGCCCACCCATGGTTTGAGGAAGGCATCTTCCCTGCAGCTGGGGTCTTCCAGTCTAAATCAGGCAAGGAGAACAGCCCACACAAGCTTTCTGATGTAATTTAAACGGGAACGGAAACATGTATGTATTGTTTTAATCAATAGTTTGGAGGACTCTAAAATTTTTAATGAAACATGTTAAATCTAATTTTCATTAGTCTTTTATCTAAATGAAGAGACTGTACCAAAAGAGGATATTTTTATCTATTTGTAAAGTCCTTTAGAGCAGGATTATATGCCCAGTACCTAGCACTACAGTCCTTAGCACAGACTATGTCTTCAATAAATACATGAGAGACGAATGAATGAATGAACAGATGAACCATCAAATGAACTAAGATGTTTTCCTCATAGTCTGTCCAGAACTTCTTCATGAACTAAGTTTTATCATCAATATTCATTGAGTACCTACTGTCTGCCAGACACTATTCTAGGTACTGAAGATATGGGAGAAAACAGGCGGCCAGCTCTTCTTTTCTGAAGCTAACTTCAGAGAGAGAAAGAGAGTTTTAGATAAATATTTTTTAATGGTAATGTGATAAAGAGAAACTAAGGAAGCCAGACTGGAGAGGAAGGTGAGAGAAAATGAAGGGGTTAGGTAGATAAATTAATTAATGAGTCTCATCTGAAGAAGATTGCCTCTTGTAAATCAGCTGTCCTGCAGGGAGCAGGCAGGGAGGAGGGAAAAAAGCCCTGTCTATTATATCTGTTTTGAACAAACAGATTGAAAAGCCATATTTCACCAGGTGAGCCACTGCAAAGCTACCAAGTAGCCTAAGTTCCAAATATATACATGTATAAAATATTTTTAAAATTTCCAAGCAATTAAGCCTTCAAGAGTAAGTTATCTGTATTTAGCCAGCTCTCCTGTGCCATTCTGCAAACGGGCACTCCCCATGTATTTGGTACTCTTTCCTTGTGGATATCACTCTGTTATTTGACACTATCTACTCTCTACTCTATTCCCCACATCCTGTCTAGCTTTAGAGCTCCAGGTGTATGCACATCCTACGACGATTTGTTTCCCCCTGTTTTCTGGGGGAATACTGAAGAAAGGTGCAGAGCCGTAGAGGCACAGACACCCCTGAATCCAGAACAATCTTAAAAATGCAGATTTTTTGTGATACATTTTAATCCTGATATATTTCAAAAAAAATGCTCTGGAAATGAGACTTGGAGATGAAGTTTGATCTCTTTAGTGAGCCAGCTATGTAAAAACAGTGCTCAAAATCTAGAAGGGCCAATGAGAAGGTATCATGCATGCTCTGCACTTCACCCTTTCTCTTTCCAAGCATCTGGATCCTTTTATATACTATATTGTTCCAGTGGGTGGTCTGAAAGTTTTAGGGGAAGGCTGTAATGTTTGGTATGGGAGGCAGGCATGCAGAAAGCTCAAGAGTGACGCTGTGGCTGCCTCACCAGAGAACAATAACCCTGTGATTAGCTGAACTTTGCTCACCCATCATCCTCATCATCACACAGACACCAACACCACCCTGACTATTCAACAGTCACTCGAGAAGGCTTTTTATTGTATAGGATTATTTGTTGGACAGCACCCCTTGCAACTAGATCAATAAAACAAACTTATTAGAATCATCTGCTGGGACAGGGAAGCATTTCTGTGATACAAAGCCAGTGAGGTTTTATGTGTGCTTTGTTGTGGGGTCACAGAAGAGACACTTTGGGGAGAACGAAGTTGAAGTTTCTGGACTCAATGTCTCCGTCTAAACTGCTTTCAGTGATTCAGGACTCTTTTGTGTCTAGTTATATCTTTGCCTTCTCAAAAGCTTATTTTCTATTAATAATATAAAATTTAATTAATTAAAAAGTAAAAACCCCAGGTGGTCCTGACATATTGATGAAATAAATATTTATAGTTGTATAACTACGTAATCAATCCTAGTTTCTCATTATTCTTCACGATAAAAGTAGAATCGCATTCTCAGAGAAAGGTCCCAACACAAACTTGGCTTGGAAGGAATTAAGTTAATAGGCCAAACTTGTAGTGGTTGGTATTTAAAAGGATGCCACGTGGAAGAATAACTGCAGAAATGGGGGAGGTATCTCAGAGATGAATGTCACCTGGGTATCTGGTCTCACCTTTTCCCCAGGCTATCTAAACAGACCAGCCTAACTCTAGAGGTAATGAGTTCATCACCATGAATGTGCAAAGCACAGTAATCAATGACAACTTTCCTACGTACCAAGTATTAGACCAAGTGCCTTACATACAGAATCTCAATTCATCCTCTTTAAAACTCCAGGTGAGAAGCACAAAATGATTACTACTTTACAGATTGTAAAAATTCATTGGAGGATACCATTTATTGCTCCCCACCCACCATACCTTGGTCAAATAATGATCTAGAACTGAGCTTAAGGGAAACAGCTGTCTCTCACCTCCCCTCTTCCTCCCCAGACCCAGCAAAGTGCCTGGTGTATAGTAAGTGAATCATATATATTAAATAGATATATGAAAAGTTCCCTTTCTCTAGAGAAGAATAAAGCTAGAAATTCTAAGCTTTTATAATTTTATACTTGTGGTCTTTTCTAATTCAAAAAAATTATGTGGCCTTTGTAGAACATTCAAAAGACACAAAGAATTAGAAATCAGAAAATGAAATTCAACTATAATCCCACCACCCAGAATGAAACACCGTAAACATTTTCATCTGTGTTTTTCCTAACATTAATGAACGTGTCTTAACACATAACACAATCATGTGTTAGTTAATTAAAAATAAAAGGCCCACCAAGCTGACCCCATTATTACTAAATGAATAAAAGGAAACCCACCAAGTAAAATATCATGCCAAAAATAACAGAAATACAGTGAGTATATTATTTAAATGATGTTCAATGTGATAAAAAAGAAAAAAAAAGAAAATGCTAACTTTCCACTAATCTCAGCAAATAAAAACGCCTATATATTTTGTAGACTTCAAATGTCTGTACCCAGGGAAACCATTACTCAACAGTGTATAAAACGAAAAAGCTGTTTTGAAGAAGAGCACTAAAACTTAAATGAAACAAAACTGATACTATTGCTCTTCAAAATTCTAAACTATTTTAATAAATTCCTGGGGCAAGAGTCTGTTCTTAAATTGAATTATAGTGGCATCTAATGCATGATGTGCATTTGAGCCTGAAGAATTAAAAATTTAATAGAGCAGTTGAGTATTTTAAATCTTTTGGAAGACTTGAAAAAGAAATATGAACTCTTATACACCCTGTAAACCAGAATTTTTTTCTTACCCTAAGAATATGTTATTCATGTACTCTGTGCATTAGGTCAATTATTAGTCACTTTCTTTGGAGCCTGACCAAATGCCTCCACCCTTCATTGCAGAGTTTGCTGTAATCATCTGTAGTAAGAATAGCAGAATCACACTAATATGTGCTGAAGGCTGAGGATACAGACCCTGGAGGTTTCGACAACACATTTCTACCACTAATTTACCACCCTTTTCATTTGCTTTTAAGCAACAGGGGAAAAAGTTTCAAGTATCTCAGTAAATAAAATGAAATATAAAGGAAAATGAGATCATTTCAACTTGGCTGACATTGAAGCCTTTCAGCTATTTTGTGTCAACTTGAATTTCATAATATAAACACCTATTTTACTTGTGTCTCCACAGTTTAAGCAAGTCAATTATTTTTTTAATTGGATTTCCAACTATAAGGTTAAACAAGACCCCCACCCTTTCTCTTCAAGACTTCAACATGGAAAAACCTTTGAATGTTGACACTAATCTTTCTGGATCATCCAAAATTTAGTAAAGCATGTTTACTGTTACTTTTTAACATTATGTTAAGAACCGTGTAGCATAAAACTTTGGGTTCATGTTTTACTAGGTTTATACAAAAAAGAAATTCAAATGCAACCATAATTCTCCTTTGCAATGGATGCTTAAAATCATAGACCGTGAGATCTGGAAAGGACTTCAGAGACCTTCTAGTTCAACCCCCTGGATTTATAGAGGAACAGCTGGAGACCCAGAAAGGTCACAGGCCAAGAAAAACAACTGATATCTAGAGAATCCTGACAGCTGAGTAACAATCCAACAATCTTGGAAAATCCAAAATATGTCCCAAAGCAATTTACGACAGGGTTATTTAAAAATCACATTTACGTTGCTGTCTGCATTGTTTTTCAAAGCTTTGGCACTCAAAGTGTGACCTGTGGCCCAGCAGCGGCAGCATCACCATCACCTGGGAGTTTGATGGAAATGCAGAGACTCAGGCCCTGCCCCAGACCTGCCAAATCAGAATCTCCTCTTGAACAGGATCCCCAGGTGATTTCTATGAACATTAAAGTTTGAGAAGCATGGGTTTACACCAGTGCTCCTAAAAGCTGGTTCACAAATTTGTGAGAACTGTTTGTGTCCACTCTGTGATGAGATAAACACAGAAATTAAGAGTAAACCTTTAGGAACGTTTGTATCCATTTCATGGAGTAATTTAAAATAGGCTGAATATAATTCATCAGTGGGGCTTGTATTAGTACATTTTTGTATGATTTTTCTAGTAATTCATTTTATTATATTTTTTAAAGTACCAATTCACAAGATAAGAAATGATTTTTAAATGAAATTTCATCATAGAGAAATACTGTTGTGTATCATCCTTCCCTCCCCCTAACTGAGATCAGTTTAAAAAAAATCAATTGGCTCACTTCTCAACTTTTCTATGAGCCAGGATTACCCTGATACCAAAGCCAGACGAAGACATGAAAAGAAAACTACAGACAAATATTCCCTATGAACAGAGACAGAAAAACCCTCAACACAGAACTATCACACTGAATCCAACAATATATAAAAAGAAGTATTCACCATGACCAAGTGGATTTTGTCCTAGGAATGCAAGGTCAATTTAACATCTGAAAATCAATTAGTGTAATACACCACATTAACAGAATAACAGACAAAAACCACATGATCATCTCAATAGATGTAGACCAAGCATTTGACAAAATCCAGTGTCCATTCACAATAAAACTCTCAACAAAATATAAATAGAAAGAAACTACCTCAACCTGTTGAAGGGTACCTACAAAAAACCTACAGCTAACTGATACATAATGGCAAAATAACAAATGCTTTCTTTCTAATATCAGGAGCAAGACAGGGACATCAGTTCTTGTTACTTCTATTGAACATTGTTCTTGGGGTTCTAACCAGTGCAATGATGCAAAGAAAAGAAATTAAACGTATATGGATTGGAAAAAAAGAAAGAAGTTAAACTATCTTTATTCCAAGACAATATAATCCTGTATATAGAAAATCCTAAGGAATCTACCAAAAAAAAAAAAGAAGAAAACAAGTCCAGAAAAGTCACAGGATACAAGATCAGTATATAAAGAGCAGTCATATTTCTATATACCAACAATGAACAATCAGAAAATTAAACCTCAAAGCAATTTAATTCACAATTACATCAAAAGGAATAAAATTTATAGTAATTTAATGACAAAAGTGCATAATTTGCACACTGAAAGCTACGAAACATTGCCGAGATAAGTCGAAAAATCTTTAAATAAGTGGAGAGGCCTTCCATGTTCACAGAATGGAAAAATCAATATTGTTAACATTTCTTCACAAACTGACCTGTAGATTAAAGGCAATCTTTATCAAAATCCCAATGGAATGTTTTGTGGAAATTGACAGGTTGAAGCTAAAATTTATATGGAAATGCAAAGGACCCAGAATAGCCAAAACAATTTAGAAGAAGAAGAATAAAGTTGGAGGACTTCAAAACTTACTACAAAGCAACAGTAATCAAACGACTATGGTACTAGACTAAGAATAGAGATTAGATCAATGAAACAGAATAGAAAGGCCAGAAATAAACCCTTCTAGTTATGGCTAACTGATTTTCAGCAAAAGTGTCAAGGAAATTCAATGAGAAAAGATGGTCTTTTCAACAAATAGTACTAGTAACATTGGATATTGATATGTACATGCAAAACAATTGACCCTCACCTCACACCATATACAAAAATTAATTCAAAATGGATCATAGACTTAAATATAAGAGCTAAAACTATGCAACTTCTAGAAGAAAACATGAGAAAAATTTTAAGATCTTGGGTAGGCAAAGAGTTCTTAGATAAAATACCAAAAGCACAATTCATAAAAGAAAAAGACTGATAATTTAGACATCATCAAAATTAAAAATGTTTATACTTCAAAAGGCACCATTAAGAAAATTAAAAAGACTAGTCACAGGCTGGAAGAAAATATTTCCAATATCTGATAAAGAACTTGCATTAAAAAACTACAAGGAACTCTTACAACTCAGTAAGAAGATAACCCAATTTTAAAAGCTGGCAAGAGATTTGAGTAAACATGTTACCAAAGAAGATACATGAATAGGCACATGAAAAGATGCTCAACATCATTAATCATTAGGAAAATAAAAATGAAAACCATAGGACATAATTTCACATCCACTAGAATGGTTATAATGAAAAGTAATGTAGTTTGGAGAATACGGAGAAACTAGACCCCTCACTCATTGTTTATGGGAATGTAAAGTGGTACAGCTACCTTGGAAAATAATTAGGCAGTTTCTTAAAAAGTTAAACATAAACTTGGTATATAATCCAGCAATTCCACACCTAAATATCCACCCAAGAGAAAGAAATACATATGGCCAGACAAAGACTTGTATGTGAATGTTCACAGCCATATTATTCATAATAGCCCCATACTGGAAACAATCAAAATGTAAATCAGCTGGTGAATGTATGAACAAAATATGATATATCCTTACAATGGAATGTTACTCAGCAATAAAAAGGAATAAACTACATGCTACAACATTATGCCAAGTCAAAAAACCCAAATATAAAATAATATGTATTATAAGATTCCATTTATTTGAAAGGTCCAGAAAAGACATATCTATAGAGACAGAAAGTATATTAGTGGTTGCCCAGGGCTCTTGGAGAGAGCAAGGATTTTTTGCCAATAGGTGTAAGAAATCTTTTGGGGGATGACAGAAATGTTCTGAAACTAGATTATGGTAATTGTTGCATAACTCTAAATTTACTAAAATTTGAATTGAATTGACTTATACACTTAACATGGGTGAATTTTACGGTATGTAAATTACACCTCCATGATGCTTTTTTGAAAAAAAAAATCAATTGACTAACCAATTCTTATATTTACCTAAAAGGATGCACATGTTGTCAACTAATACAACCTACAAGTCTATAGTTAGATATTCTACTTCTATCTCAGCTGTACGGACTTAATACTCTTTCTCTTTGTTTTGGTTTTGGTTTGTTGCACTCACTGGATAAGCAAGTTTTATATATCTAACTACCTGGGACAGATACTTAACCTGTTTTCCAATCATATTTTTCCTGTTTTATAGAGGCCATTTTTTCCAAACTAATCCTAGGACTTAACACAGTTGGCCTCTCTAAGGATCAAACCTGTGGTTATGACCGCATTAACATCACGCTCTAGCAAATACAGTTCTTTACATAAGTCTGTATCACATTTCTTACCTTTTCATGAAGAGATCAATAAAAGGATGTATACACATACATAAATATGCATGCAAAAATTTGTTTTGTGCCTCTGCTACTGTAAATGCTGGGAAAACTTTGAAAAAAAAAGAAGGTGGGAAATGAGATACTCATGTAACTTCAGAACCTTAGGGTGAGAAGATTATTGAGACAGTCATCCTCATGAAATTCATGACTCCCCTATCTAACATTTCTCAAAATGTTTTCCTGAATCTGTTGAACACTCTAGGTGATAGGGTGCTCAGTACATTTAAACTGGAAAGGTCAATTTTTGCTCAGTTATTGATTGAATCATTTGCCCCATGCTCATTTATTTGAAACAAAAGAGCAATGTTATTGCTCTTATTTATTCTGCAGCAACGGAGCTAAAAAAGAAAGCCATTCAGCCAGCTAAAGAGAGAGAGCTGGTGTGAATGTGCTGACCAGGCCAGGCAAACTGGCATCTGCTGGCCAGGCTGTAGGGGATGGGTGAGCAGATCCAAGAGGAAAGGTGATTGGAAGGGATTCTGCCTGTGGATGAAGGAGCTTGTGTTATAGGCCTTCCAGGGCCTAAGGAAAATGGTCTGTTGACTAATAGTGAGGGTACATTGTTTGCTGGAAAGCAGAGTTCACAAGCTCCACAGAAAAGCCAGATTTAGTATAAACTAGCTGCAGGCTATTCAGAAACCAAGGGCAATGCACCTTCAGGGACAAATGCTAGAATCCCACTGAGCCACAGGTCAGCGTGGGTATGAGAAGTCTAAGCCTGGTCCAACATTTTAGCAACACCCATCAGTCTGATTTAAATAACACTCCTACAAAGAGTCAGGTACAAAATGTGAATCCTGGAATTCATCATCCATCCACGACTGACAGCATTTATCGCTGGTTTAAACTAGGTATAGCAAAACAATGGTACCCTGGTAGATCTGTCTTAGGCCTACAACAAATCCAAATTAAATAAAAGCATCAAATATATTTAAAAATTGAACCACAAAAAACCGGAAGAACATGAATAAAAATATTTATTGAATCTTTGGAAGCACAAAGACTCTCTAATCTTAAAAGCCATAGACAAATCACGAGGAAAAGTTCCACATGTAAAATGAAAATAAAAATATATGTACACTAATAAAAATTTAAATACCTGGAAAAATATTTAAAGTAAAAAAGATTTTAAAAAAAGATTTAAGAACCTATTTCTATAAAGAGTTAGTGTCTATTGTTGGGAATAAGCAAGGATTTTTCTTTTTTATTATTTAAAAATCCCTATGTTGGCAAGAATGAGGTGAAACCAAAACTTAGACATGAGGGTGCACCCGTGACCACATTCATAATATGTACTAAGGGCTTTAAAGTGCCTGTAACCACGCCCCAACAATTTCACTCCATTCTAAATATAAAAAATACTGTGTGTTAAAAGATGTTATACAAAATGATATAACAGGAAAAAAAAAAAAAAGCTAAGAGTAGAGCCCAAATGCTTAAAAAATGAAAACACAGGGTTATATAGTATTTTTATTTATATATATATATGTGTGTGTGTGTGTGTGTGTGTGTGTGT
>NW_012108674.1:1531597-1559906 GCF_000951045.1 Mandrillus leucophaeus
CGCCATTCTCCTGCCTCAGCCTCCCGAGTAGCTGGGACTACAGGTGCCCACCACCACGCCCCGCTAATTTTTTGTATTTTAGTAGAGAAGGGTTTTCACCCTGTTAGACAGGATGGTCTCAATCTCCTGACGTTGTGATGCACCTGCCTCAGCCTCCCAAAGTGCTGGAATTAGAGGCATGAACCACCGTGCCCGGCCTAAGATGTTTATATGTGGAAAAACATATAATACAAACTCAATTTATGTTGTGATTGCAAAGAAAACCACTACATAAAGAAAAACAGAAACTGGAAGGAAGTATAGGCAGGCAAATATTAACTGTGATTATATTAGTGTGGTAGGTAGTTTCTTCGCGACTTCCCAAATTTTCTTAAATGAGTATATTAAACATTAATAGCAGTTGCTCAGGGGCCTATGAGTATTTTTTCCAACTTCTCTGTACTTTTCTAAATTAAAAAAAATACTTTTCACATTGTCTATTTGAATATGGAATCCTTTGATACCCAGGATTTCTTAAGTAAAGGATTGAAATTTTAAAAGGTCTTTAAGAAAAATTCTGAACATTATAAATGAAGGATTCTCATTGCTGAAACTACCAAGCTAATAAAAAAGTAATATGCTTTCTGTAAAAAGAAATTATGTATTATTAATCTCTACATGTGTTGGGGCAAGAGGAGGTCAGAAAAGGAAAAGGCCAACCAAGTTTTCAATAAAGTGGGGAATTAAATTTAGATTTTCCAAGACTGTCACAAAATCATTGAAGCAGCTCCAGACCAGAAATGGCAGAAAACAATTTTAAGAAATAAGCAACAATTTAATTAGTTTGTAACAAAAAACAAAAAACAAAAAAAACCAAAGACCCCTCAAAGAATAGGAAGCAAAGAGTGTCCAAGGATCAGTACTGGGGATCGTCTAAAACGGCATTTTCTTTAAAATCTTGGAAAGAAAGTGTACAAGTAAAATCTACACAGTTACAAATAGTTACAAATGGCCATGAGATCATATACACAGTAAATTGTTAAGATTAAAAACTCTAGCACAAATTCATGATGGCAGTCACCTCTGGAGAGAGGAACGGCAAAGGAACTAGGGAGGAAAAATGACACATAAGCTTTATCTGAGATGCTCTGGTTCGTTTATTTAAAATTTATAAAATGTTAACATTTGTTAATACCAGGTGGACGGTTTAAATATGGTTGTCATATTAGTCACTGCACTTTTTTGCATTTAAATTTTTTACAAAAACAAGAGGCGAAGGGCTCCGAACAGAGACGAGTAGACTAGTTGTGAACATCTGTTAGGTGTGAAAAGGGGGGACAAAGGGAGGATGTGGGCATGGTTCTTCAGACAAATGAAGGGCATCTGTTGGGGATGAGCCAGTGGGGTGGGAAAGACCAGCTCATGGGAGGCTTTGTCTGGTCCTCTAAGGAGCGTGAGCATTATCCGAAAACAGGAGGCTAAGAAAGCACTTCAACTAAGAAAGAAATCTTTCTTTGAGATCTCTCTTTTGGGATTGTCTCAAGTTTTTTTGCAAGTTTGTATTTTTGCATATATTCATATATAGATATGCTGAGTTATGTGATGATTATGGCCCAGAATACACAACACAACTCAAATTATACATTGGAACTTCATAGCTATAACTCATATTATGATGCACATTAATCTTAAAATGGTGCATTAAGTGATAGCTATCACACTGTTGTACTAACCATTGCTATGATCTCATATCATAACAGAATAAATTATAAATTAAACAATACGGCTTACAATGTTATAAAAATCAAAAAGGACAATGGCTAAATTTTAAAATAACAACAACAATTATGATTATTCCAAAACAGGTCTTAACAAGGCTAAGTTAGTGGAGAGTTAAAGATTAAATAAGCTTCAGCAAATGTAAAATCATGGTCATAAGAAAAAAAATATGTATTACTCTCTTAAGGCATAGCTCTCAATTAATGATTTGTGGCCCAGCAAGGAGATCTTGGATTCTCATCAGTCCCTTGAAGTCTGTCATGTTCCCTTTAACCAGATTCTTGGCAAACAATTAAAGGAACCACTAGAACTAGACTGAGGCTTTGACTGAGCCTGCTCTCCCAGGAAAATCTCTGCTATCAAGAGACCCTGGACAGCACCATCAAAGAACTCTTCTCTGAAGAGGGCAGGCTGGTCAGACAGGCCAGGACCCCATGGATTTTTAGAAGCCAGTGACGGTCACTCCTCAATTGACTGTGGCCAAATGAGGGGTACCAGATTAAACCCAGCCTTGGTGTAGCCTTGCAGAGCCCTGGCTGAGGATTAGGCCTCTTTAGCCTTGTCCCGACTGCACGGTCCTGACCTCATGGTGTGGAGCAGAGGCCATGAAGCTGTGTGATACTCAGGCTGTGGCACTGGCCTAATTGCCCAGTTAATTAATTCAGAGCACATTCCTGAGTCTTTGCAATGGTCAGTGGTACAATACTAGACCCTAAAGATACAAATGTAAGTAAGACAGAGCCTCTGTCTTGAGTGTACGACCTGTATGGGGAGATAAGTACAGACGGTGAAATGAACCAGTGTGATTATCCTGGAAGTACAAACAATGTTTTGGATATACAGAAGTGATTCTTCTGTGTACAGCTAATGGAAGTTTTCTCATCTGACAAATCAGTAAGAATGTGTCAGATGGAAGGAGCAGCATGGATAAAGCATGGCACTACAAACATATACTATAGATTGTGGATTGTTGTTCGTGACAGCAAGAGATAAGGCTGAAAACGTCTGCTGGTTCCAGGTTGTAAATGGCCTGGTGGCTCTGGCAAAGGAGTCTGAACTTTTTCCTAAAGGCAGTGCGAAATGGTTAATGATCAGACACATGTTTTAAAAATATAACTCTTACTTGCCCATTCCAAAAAAAAAAACATATTAAGCACCTACTTTGTACAGGCACCATGTACAGATACATCTATATCCTAAACAGCTCTCATTCTTCTTCTCACTATAAAACCAGCCAATATAAATGCAATAAGCTAGAAAAGATTCCAAGAAACGTTAATAAAGTGATTAGGAACATAGAAAAGATCAAGAGTATGCAGTGGCTTCCACATGACATCAGATCAGGACAATCAGGAGGCTTCCATTTGGAAACTCAAGTATGACACAAAATCGCATCCAATTTTGTGAAAATCACTGTTGTTTTGTTCATTTAATTTTGCATGTCAATTTAAAAGAACCAATATTGATGACTCCATCACATATAAAGATATTAATACTAAAATTCTGAGGTTATGTTAGATGAAAATAACACAGAAACACCACTTTACTCAACAGTTAGGCATTCCTATAGGTGAGACATAGAAACCAGTTCCAGAAGGGAACATTTGCAGATTAGAGATAGGAAATAGTTCATGTGTGACACAAGGTATAAACTCAAGTAAATAACATGAAAGACAGGAGTATTCATTCAGAGATAGCCCCTGCCCACAATCACAGATAACAAAATGAGGCTGAAAGAGCAATTGCTCTAGCATGGGCTTTAGAGTCTTGCAACTGCTTATTAAATGTTAATAATACTCTGGCAGGGAAATGGTAAGCCAGCTTTAGAGCTCCTCTTAATTCTTTACGTATTTACATATGTATATATGTATGTATTTAGGGGGTACAAGCGCAGGTTTCTTACATGCATATATTGCATAGTGGCAAACTCTAGTCTTTTAGTGTACCCGTTATCTGAATTGTGAGCATTGTATCCAATAGGTAATTTTTCAACTTTCACTCTCCTCCTACCTTCTTACCTTTTGTAGTCTCCAATGTCCATTATTCTACTCTCTCTGTCCAAGTGTACCCACTGTTTAGCTCACACTTACAAGTGAAAACATGTAATATTTGGCTCTGTCCCACCTCTGTGGAAACCAGTATGGAGATTTTTCAAAGAAGTAAAAATAAAACTACCATTCAATCCAACAATATCTACCCAAAGGAAGAGAAATCATTGTATTAAAAAGACACCTGTAGTCATATTTTTATCACAGCACTATTCACAATAGCAAAGATATAGAATCAACCTAAGGATTCATCAGTGGAGGGCTGGATTAAAAAAACGTGAGATACATACACACACACACACACACACACACACACACACACACACCATGGAATACTACCCTGACATAAAAAAGAATAAAATCACGTCTTTTGCAGCATCATGGTTAGAACTGGAAAGCATTATCCTAAGTAAAAGAACAGAAACAAAAGTCCACTTACTTCTTAGCCTGAGATATCAAGCTGGAAAGGGGCACATAGGAAACTGGGAAACAGAAGAGCAAGAGGACGCAAACTCACATGGAGTAGTCTCACCTACTTGTCTGAAGTATTATGAAGTCTCAGTATTGTTGACTCTAATGAACACAACAGAACACCTTGGAAAGCCAATGATTTTGAAATGACTTTCCATTTAACTTTCCTCCAAACTCCATCTGCTCCCATCATCTCCCTCCCTTCACAGCGAACTATCTCCAGTTTCCCTAACAAGGCTGTCTTCTTCTTCCAGGTCTTACCCTTTCTTCCAAGTCATTTCATTTTTCATCAACTCTTACATATTATTTTAGGTTCTACAAATCCACAAATCCTTCATTTTCCAATCCTTAATTCTCCAGAAAAACATTGTTCTTGACCTCGCAGCCTGATTAAACGTTTTTTCGTCCCTCTATACTCTGATCTCCCCTTGTGCACATGTCTAATAAAACATTATCACTCTGTACTGGGCTCCTTCATTTACCCATGGGTTGATCCCAACAGACCATAAGCTGGAGGGCAGGAACCTTGTTTTATCGGTCTTTGTGCCTTGGCACATCCAGTGCTTGCTGGACAAATGAAGGGAAGGTAGGAGGGAGGGAGAGAGAGATACAGGGAAGAGAGGGACTAAAATGAATTTCTGGTTTGAAATGACACCACTGATGCACTCATTCATTCATTCATTCAACCATTTTTATCAACAGCCTACTAAGTGTCACAGACCACTCTAGTAGCTAAGGATACGACAAAGTGTGGGGCTTGGTGGGAGCAGTGGCAAACAAAATGTGTGCCCTCATGGAGTTTAGTAACGTAGTGGAAGAACTAGGTCAGACAGGAAATATACTCTATGTTAGATGGAGCATGTGTTGTGGAGAACTGTACAGCAGAGAAGGCAGGTAAGGGGTCCTGGGGGAGGGGGCTCTGTGAAAAACAAGCTACTGTGTTTCCCATTCAATGCCTCGGCACCAAATTTTATTATTTTTATTGCCCTCATATAAGGAATTCATGCTTTCCTGAGTTAGCATCCCTTCCAATAGCAATTCTTTTAGAACTCATAATTCTCAAGTCATTTTTTTAACCTCAGCCTTTTTTTCTGATGCCCAACATCAATTGGACTATAAATCTGTCATATACTACTACTCGTTTAGGTCTCTCCAAGTTATAACCCATGTGGTCCAGCCAAGATACAGAGATTCCCAAAAATGCTTTCATCACATCCCAGCTGGAATCTCTTAATTCATTATTTTCAGGTCTAGCCAGTACCTCCTGTGAGCACTTGGTGTACAGAAATAACTAGGTCACAATCGTGTTCTCCAGATTCTGAATCCCTAATTACAATTCCCCCATGATAAAGGCATCAGGGTACATATTTACATGAACCAAAGTTTTTCCTTTCTCAAGCCAAATGACATTTTCTCTTGTATAATTTGAGTCAGAAACTCAGTTCTCAAAATTAAAAAGTATTTCATGTTTATAAACCACTGATTAATTCCAAGGGGGGGCATTCAAACATCTACCACCACTCTTTCCTGGCCTACTTAAATCGCCCTTTTTTCCTCTCATTTGATCCATTGTAATATGCTCTGGCATTTTCACAATAAGAATGCGATCAGGAAACAGACAGACTGGCCTCTTAAATAAACAGAGCCTGTTATTTCTTGAATTAAGTGGTTCAAAGAATGCTCATCGCCCCTCCTTCCCTGAAGTTTCTTTAGTCAACGGCTTGTGATTACTCAGCAGTGCCATTTCTAGTTTTATGTTTCATGTGTTGGTGACGCTCCATAATGCATGAATTAATGTAAGTTAGGAAGTGAGCCAGTTAATACGGCATGATCATCCTATTTGCAACCCCTTCCTATGAGGTCTCAGGTGGCATATGCTGCTAAGATTAGTATATTTGTAACATATGTCTTGTTGTAAAAGCAGTCTTCAGCTGGCACCACATGATTGATTTGTGCAGGCTAACAATTCAAAAAGAAATTAAGCTGTTACTATGTGCTTGTTACTAAAGTAATATTTATCTTTATACCAACCAACCGCCATGCAATCTACAAAACAATTTTGAAGACTGGCATATGTATTTTTGGACAGAGAACGGGAGTAGGGAATTGAAAGTGATGCTACTGGTTCATGTATTAGAGAAGAAAATATATTTTAAAATCAAATCTTCTAAGGTTGGCAAGTAGTTCAAATTCATTTTTAGTTCATTCATTAAAAGGGAGAAACAGGAAAGAAAAATCAAATCTCCATGGGAAGCAGCACAAAGTAGCTACATCCACATGGCTGTTCCCAAGCCTGTCCACAGGGATAATGACCGAATGCTATGGATGATAGTTTTGCTGGTACTAATGTTATTTTTTCAGACTGTGTGGCAACACTGTGAAGTGGATCCACCAGAAGTGTCTGTGGTTTGACGTATCCTTTGTTAATGTTCCACTCCTAGGCGTGTGCTCTCCAAAGCGCATCCTATGATTTATTTTGAAGTGAAAAATGTCAGCTGTAGAAATGCATCTCCCACTTGTTAAAGCTTGCAGACACTTTCAGTGACCGTATACCAAAGTGGTGAGCACGGCTTTGAAATGAGGGCAGGCAGGGCAAATGCAATGTGAGGCACAGAGGTTTCACCAGGAGTACTGAATCTTGCTTGTATGTCATGATAAACATCTGGATGTAGCAATTAGAGCAGAGAATAAGAAGTTTTTCCTTGCCTGCTTGCAACAGATCATTTCCTGACCCCCCAAAAAATAAATTCTTAAAAATTCCATATTAACTGAATTTAGGAACAACTCTTATCTATGAAGCAAAACAGTTATATAATTCTTGTTTGACCTACTGCTGAATTTTAATAATAGCCATTATTTTCCTTCTTATATTACAATTTCATCTACTTACAGTTGAACATATAGCTCTACTACCATCTCAAAAAAGCAGGGAAGGAAGAAAGTCGACATTTGCATTTTTTAGAAAGTCTCAACTCCCCAGAAGCTACCTTTCTGAAACCTATGGACATCTGGAATAGCTCAGGTCTCTGAAGAATAATGAGGAGAACATTTCTGGAAATCTTTTGACTGAGACGTGGACTTCTTTCACTAATCTATAAATCTTATCTCAGTCCACGTCACTCTGGAAAAGAACACGCTATGTCCCATCCCTTCACAAAGTGAAAAAGCCCCTGAGTTATAAATCAGGCTCTTCCAAGCGTGTATGTCGTAAGAAGTGCTCTTAATAATAAATTCCTCTTACATATTTAACCAAACCCATGCACACTTAGATTCAATTCATCTGAACTGTGGTACGTGGTAGGGTCCACAGCTTTTTAGCAACCCAATACGACTAAAAGAATTATTACTAGTATTAACTTCCTGAAGTTAACAAAGGAGCCTATTAAATAAATAATGAAGAAACAAGAGTCAGTGGAGAGCTACAAAATATGTTTTGAAATTGAAGGGACAGAGTCAGACATTTCTGTTTCATTCTCTTTCTTTCTCTCTTACAGTTACTGAAGTTAGGTAAAGCTTGAAATTTCCACCCTTCCTGGTACTTCTCAATCCAACCTCTTATTTTCATTTTCTTTTCCTTCCTTGTTCAGTTTTTCCAGTTGCTCCTGAGCCAACAGACCCTCACACCTACCCACACCACGGCACTATCAAAGAAGAACATACAGTCATCATGCATGCACTAGGACCATTTGTCCCTGACAGTCGGACAAGCATGACGTTTGTATTTCTTGGGGCAACTGAAAAACACCTTTTTAAAGTTTGTTGTTTCCTAGCACTATGAAACGTGGTAGAGCCCCTGCCCTTTGGAGATCAAGCAATCAATCAGTCAGTCCCTTTCTCCACCTCTCCTTAGAAACTCTACATTATATCCCTCTGACATTAGCTTTTTAGGCTTTCTGGGATGCTTCAGACAAGTATTATCTACTGCTCCAAGTGCACTTGGTAGCTGGCTTCGCCATATGACTTGGCAAGATAATGCTCAGTCTACAAATGGCAGATAACCCTACAGTCAAAAGACTGGGTCGTTCTGAGCACCCACAGGAAGGCATGGGAAAAAAAGAAACAACATCTACTTTAGACCATTCCAGTGATGCTAGACTATGCCAAAAGCCACACGCCCAAATTTGAATTTCTTCTGAAAGCCAAACTTCCTTGTGACCAGATGTTTCTCAGGGGGAAAAAACTGATAGCACATTAATTCATGTCACTTCAGGCTACCCGGAGTGATCCATTTTAATTATTTTCATTCTTATCTCCCTATTTTCAGCCACAGATTAGCTACAGTTACTATTCTATCCTATAGAGATAAACAAAAGCCAATTATAATTTCACAATCAAGTATAGCGAGCCAGAGGGGTAGGAAACTACCCATCAAAACAGAGACTAGAACTGCATGCACTTGTACAGTGGGGCAGACAAGAGCCAAACACCAACTTTGACACGACTTGAGCTTGCTGTTATTGAGTAACTGAGGCAGGGTGAGCTCAGAACATCATCACAGCAATGCACCAACAAATCATTTTCTACACCATCAACCCATGTCCTATTGCTAAAAGCGACCAGCTGTATATATGCCAGATCCATTCTTTAATTCAACAAATATGTATTGAGCATCTGCTATGTGTCAGACATTTCCTAGCCACTGTGATTAGACAGTCAAAACTCCCTGTTCTCATGGGGCTCATGCTCTCAGAGGAGATAATTCTAAATTTCCAGTAGTTTTTATACGACAGAAACTGCAAATCACCTGATATGTGCAGCAAGAAAACAAAGAAGTCATAAAAGAAAACCAATTCTCAACTTTTCACACACTCCAAGATGCAATATGCCTGGTCTACTTTCACAGAAATTCCAACAGAAGGATATGCTGGGCAGTGTGATACAGCAGCAGTTCATTCATTCACACATCCAGATTCTCCATGCCTGTGTGTTCTCAGGCTCCATTGGGACCAGATTGTCTTCTGATTCTATTCACAGCTCGATTTCAGCTAAGCTAAGTGTTTTTACCGCATAATATCTATTTACAATTAAGACAAGCTCTCCTCAACAAAATTAATTCTAAATATTGCCTAGTTCCCTCCAATTTAAAATTTTTTAAATTGACATAGTGACTAAGAGACACAGAGAACAGAAATAGCAAAGTGTCAGCAGTCTGATTGAAAATCAAAAAGGTGTGCAAAATGAGAGGAAAGAACAAAGATACAGTTAAAATTAAAAGATAGTTAATAATAACAAAAGGTAATGCTAGCGACCACAGTGAGCTCTAAAAGCAAGCGAATACATGTTGGAGAATATAGATGCCCTGTAGTCTGGGCTGACTGAGAAGACAAGAAGTCTCACTCCTAGACACCTGCCTTAGAAAAGCCACAGAGGTTCCCCTTCAATCTCACTCTTTGGTATAAAATATGAAGAGTTGCCCCAAGGACTGACTAAGGTGGTATATATTCATAAGCGCTACATAAATGGAAGGGATCACATAAATTTGGCATCTCTGAGGTATTAACACTTCACAGAATACACTTGGCTCTACCTGACACTTGTGTTCATGGTTTTAAAGGTCGAGGGAAAAAACTATCGGCTAAAAAGTACAGATGGTAGACCAGTCACTTCTTTTTTGAATTACAGGAAATTCAAGAAATAAACTATGCCTGAAAACTACTCATGTTTTCATTTTTCCAGTCAACAAATACTTGCCGAGCTACTGCGTGTCGGGCGTTAGATGTAAAATGTTGAACAGAACAGAAATAGTCTCTCCTGTGTGGAGTAGAAAATTACTAATAAACTAGCAAAGACCCAGGTTTCATTCTTACACCATGCAGTGGGATTTCACCTACTGTGCACAGTTAGGCCTCCAACAATATTTGCTGTTTAATTTTCAAGACCTATTAGATGCAGTAAGAATTTATTCTTCTAAAGCCCACAAAACCACATGTGGTATTAGAAAAATGACATGACCAAACAGTGTGTTGCTAGGTGGCTGTTGTTATTGTTCACGTAAACCATTACAAATGTATCTAGTGACTGACGTGGTGGCCACGACTTGTCCAAATAGCAAATGATTTATTGAAGCCAGGATTGCATGACATCCAAAGGCGTTCCCCAGGGACAAGACTGCAGGCATCCATTCAAAAGTATGCATTATCTCAAAATGTTTGACGCCTAAACAAACCATTTTTGTGGTGTACTTGCATTTTTGTGGACACTTGAGTTCCAGTTCGTTAACGTTTCTGGGGGAAAGCTAGGGATCAGAGTCCCTACGGGAGCACAAGGATTAGAGGAAAAGCAATATAAGCAGCAAAAGACTCAAGATCCCTCTGACTTTGAAGGACATTGGAAATCCATAAGAAGAGCTCTCTCATCTTAACAAAGTCAGTATTCCAGATGCTCCTTTGGGAAGAGTCTCATGGTCAGCCTGAGTCATCAGACTTCTAACATGCTATAGAAAAACGTATAGAGCTCCTACTCCCAGTGTGGGAGTCACAGCACCACTGCACACCTCTCAATGTGCTGCCAGGCTTCCTACACATGCCCCTCTAACCACTGCTTCCATCTCCCCACTAGAATGTGACTCCAGAAGGCGGGATGCATGTGTTTCATTCGTTATTATACGTCTCCAGTCATTAGCATAGTACCTGAGAAATACCCATGCATGATAGGTAAGCTCACATCTCCTCTCTTCATCTTAGAACAATTCCTTTTCAGCTTAACATCACACCTTTTTATGGATAGATTTAACAAAACTGAACACTAACGAGGGCAGCTTGAAATTTGTGTGTTTAAAATACCCAAATGTTTTGGTTTTACTAACTTTAGTCCTCTGGGACTAACACTTTTAGTCCTTTGCAACAAAAGAAGAATGGCATGTGGTTCCATGAGTAAAAGCATGCCCCACTCCCGTCCAACCTGAGCAGGCCGTTATTCGTAGACTTAAGGTCTTAACAGCCACCTGGAAACTGAACAGATACTTTACAGAGGTGTTCAGTTTATTTTACTATCTGTGGATAAGTGGATAAGTGTCTATCACTTCTCATTGATTTTAGAATGCCACATTTCTAACATAGCTAAGTACCTCTTATATTTCATTATTGGCTTTTTCTGAATAGACAAGTTCATTTTCCCTTCTATACCTGTGCCTATGTCAGTAAAAGTAAGCGAATCTTTCAGTAACTTTTGGTTAGTCATTAGGAGAACAAATGCTTCCCAGCCACAGTCATCATTACATTTTATGGAAATGGTTTTCCCTTACCCCTTCATTTTCTCCTTTCTTTATTCCTATTTGCACTACTGTAGTTTTAGCCTTCGTTACCACTGCAACAGTTGAATGTGTAGTAAAGAAAAGTATATGGTTGATGTGCTTCTTTCTTGATGTTGATCTTTCTATATCCAGCTCAAGAATGTTGGGTTTCATCTGAATAGGGGATCCAAAAAATATACTTTTCAAGTAAAATAACAAAATTTCTAAGCGGAAAAAATGGTCACAATGAGGCCTCTAAGTTTAGGTGTAATTTCAGTGATATATGAAAATTTCATGATACTGTTAATGAAATGATACTTGTCAATCAAGATTACTCTTACTTTCATGTGAATTTTAAATAGCTAACATTTCTTATACATGTATTATGTGCCAGATCCTGTGCTAAGTACTTTGTGGATTATCTCACTTAATCTTCCCAACAATCGTCCTAGACAAATACTATCATCACCCTCATTGTGTAGATTAGCAAACTGTGGCTGAGAGACATGCAGTAACTTGCTCAAGGCCACCAATCCAGCAGGTAGCAGGATTTATCCTCAGAGCGTGAGTTCGTGATCAGTTTTCTAGGAATGGCTAGGCAATTAGAAAAACACAACTCCTCCTAATTAGACATTTTAAATGAAAACATTAAAACGAGTGTCATGTGATACTGACAAGTTGGAATGAAGACTCCTTTGAGATATGATTTAGTTCTGAAAATAATTTCACTATCATTTTGTCTCATTCATAAAAAGTAAAGAATAACAACCCCAGGAGTCATGAGAACAGGAAAGTCCTGGGTACACTCCCACTTGGCTCGGTCAAGGGATGGGATGCCTTCTAGGCACTGCCTTTTGTTTAGTTTTGCGATAGCTTGTTCTGCTTGGCAATGTGGAGAACACTGTAGAAAGAAATGAGGCCTAAATAAGGTCTGAAAAGAAATAGCCGAATCCCACTCCAAATTATGCTGTCTGAAAAAAAAAATAAAGAATTTGTATGGTGTTTTAGGGTTATTTTCCTCCAAGGACAATTTGAATTCTATTACATACTACTTTCCAAAGCCAGTTTCATATCATTAAGATACTGTGGATGCCTCTGCTTTTATCTTCACCATAGCTGAACAAGAAAGTTCCAAAATATTCTCCAGTTTTCAGTGACGCTTTCAAATGATTATATAAAGAATGAGTCAAAATTTACTTCTGGCTTCACTTTGGCCTTTTAACATTCACGAGTCGTAGTTTAAAGAATATATCATTGGAATCCCCAACAGAATATGATCATTTCCATTGGGACTTCAGGAAACAAATGGTTCATGAAGAGCTAATGTATGTTTATAAAAACATTTTCAATTTGGATAAAAGTTGCCTCCATTCTGTAAGGCTTCTCTTTCAGCCTGGTTCAATGCCTACAATGGTAAAGGTCCACAATGCCTCCTAGGAGAGGGCAGGCAAGACGAAAAGGGCTCTCTAAAGACAGAGATAGAAATGGGCCTATCTTATAAACTGAACCATTAGAACATTCTTTATTTCCTGAGAAAACAAAAATCCCAATCTATGGTTTACTTATAAAGCTCTTCTGAAACAGTTCAGAGACAAAAGATTATCACTAAGGGAATATGGTAGGAAAGTTGGCGAACATTTTTTTTCATGTGTTCACTTCCTACAATATTTCAGTTATAAATAACTACACTCATATTTCCATATAACATACACATAGATTTATAGATATTGTTGTCCAGAATTTCTTTTCTTAAAATGTTGGATTAAACAGATGCATTTAACATTTAAACACTCCTCTCATCAACTTCAAGAGCCCACAGTTAAATTAGGTGAATCAACAAATACTTAATAAATACCTACTCTCTTCACAGCTCTAAGCTTGGTAGTGAAATAGGAAGAAGTATCAGATCTAATTTTTAGCCTTTGGCCTATGGGGAGTACCATAGTCTGAATGAGAGACTATATATAAACCTCTATTTTAGTAGTCCCAAAAGCAGATTAGCAAATTTGTAATTCCCAGATGATGGGTCTGATAAACCAAATTTACTTTTTAAAGAAAACACTGAAAGAATACCTATATAATTATTTCACATTTTAAAATTAATAGATGTTTCACTTAGTAAAGAAAATATTTTTAAGGAAACTTAAATATTGCAATTTGCTGATCAGGCTTCCTGAAGCCATGAAACAGAATTCTAGATGGTTTTATGCTGATAGAAGTATTTCAACACAAAAATCAATGAATGTACATGGAAAAAACATTTTTTGACAAGGTGAATACGCTCATTCTTTACCTCTTAGTAAATATTAAATAATCATGAGTACATAGCCCTAAAGGCAAGCATCAGTTTAAAATGCAAGAAAAACAAGAATTCATTGGAGGAATAAAAATGCTAAAATGTCTGATGTAATCCTTAAAGTGAATGGCAAAAACCAAAAATTGAACAGATTCACTGAGAAACTGAAAAGTGGGTGGGGTCCAGGAGGCCAGAGGTGGCCACGTCAGCAAAGTTGCATAGAAACTGACAGGGCTAGTTGGGGTGGGGGCTTGTGGGCTAGCTTCCTATGGTCAGGAAATGATTGGCGAGAGAATGAGACTTAACTTGACCTTGAAAGAAAAGGATCTAACCAGTATAGAAAAAGGAGCTCTAGATCTAAGAATATCTCATACTCCTAGCTCTAGAAGTAGTACTCCCAGTGGCTGATAAGAACCGGGATGGCATGCATACTGACCACATCAAGCCATTAAAAACTAGGAAGTTATCAGTACTTAACGGGATAGTTCAGCTTTCCTAGATGATTCTTTAAAGTATTTGAGAACCAAACCCCAAAGAATGAGTGTCTCATGCTGTGTTTAAATTTATGGTCAAATGAATCTTCTTAGAAACCCAAAAGGTGAATGATTAAATAATGAAGATCTTCTTCCAAAAACTCTAGACATTTAGGCAAATATTTATCTTTAAAAATGAGGATCATATGTGGATTCAAAACATCTATCTAGAATATGAAAATGTTGTCACGCAGATGTCAAATGACTTTCAAAATGACTGTCAAAATAATAAGAATCCAGATCTTCAAGATGAAGACATTAAAGGTGTTAAGGGAAAATAAATTGGAAAGAAGAAATTCTAAAATTCATGGGCTTGGAGATGCCGAGTTAAACTAAGTAAACACAGTTTCCCTCCTGCAGGACTCCCAAGAGCTAACACACCCGGTGCCTCCCCAAGAACAAGACATGGGATGGAGTTTCCACAAATGATATTATCCATGGCAACTTCATTTCACGGAACCCCTCGTGGGACTGATGTTCTACAAAAAGTACTTTGGCACATCCTCGGGACCATGAAGCCCCATGTATTTGTCCAACATACGTTCACAAACTAAAAACAGCATAGACTCTCTAGAGACCATAACTACTGGGAACATAAACATTAAGGGTTCTGAAGTACTCTCAGCTAGGCATATAAAATTGGTAAGGGTTTCCTGAATGCCGTCTATAAGATTAAGAGAAAATAGTTTCAGAAATAGACCAGTCTTCTCACTAATTTATACATACAAAGGGGCAATTTTTTTTTAATCCCAATATCCTGCTTCAGACAGAAATGGTACAGAAGCACAGTTCAGTAGAATGGAAGGGCATCACGGAGAGGCTTGCAATAGTCCCTCCCTTCTTTGGAGTTATGTGAGTTGATGTTGTGCCTTTGCCTCTTCTCTCACAGAAGGGCTCCAGTACCATGAAAGCTGACACGGCAGGCTCCTCCCTTTTCCCCAGGTCAATCTGAGCCTCTAAATCTGGACTATCTCTTCCCTTTACCTGTAGTACTTTCCTTTATCTCCTCTGCCCAGCTAAATCCTGGCCCTGCTTGGTTATTTAACTATTTCCAATACAGTATGCATGTCTGTCTTTCCAAAAATTATTTTAAGGCCCTCATGACAAGAGCCATACACTTCTATCATCATGCCTAGCTTAGTGTCAAGGCTTTATTAAATATATGCTGTAGTTGTTATATCTAATTGACATGACTGCAAGAGACTGAGCTTTATCACTTACATTTGATCAAAATTCTACCATGACAGAGAACCTGAGAGATTAGGATCAGCTCTGAGGCCCCCAGTACTTTTGTTTTAATGGTTTACTTTTCAAATGTCAATGCAGCCTCTCTTTGATTTCCTAAGATGCTGCTTTCTGAAGAGTTGGAGAAGCAGCAGGAGGAAGGAGAAGAAGGAAAACTGGAAATCTAATAGATACCTTGGGTAAAGTTTGGATGTGTATTACTGGAAGCAAAGTTCTAGAGTTGTGCTGTCCAAGATAGTAGCCACATGTGGATATTAGCTGGTCCAAACTGAGATGTGGTAGAATATATGCATTGGATTTCAAAGACTGAGAATGGAAAAGAGAATACAATATATCTCATAGATAATTTTTAATACCGAGTATTTATTGACATAAAATTTTTGGATATATTGGATTAAATAAAATATATTATTAAAATTAATTTCACCTGTTTCCTTTTACTTTTTCAGGTGGCTACAAGAAAAGTTAAAATAATATATGTGGCTCACATTATATTTCTATTGTTCAGTGCTGTTCTACTGTTTGAACATCCAAGATTGAAAAGTGGTTCAAATATTAAATGTTGGGCTAACAACTTACAAAAATTAGTTTTATCTTTTAATAAGTTCATAAGAGCTAAAAACTGAAGTTAAAAAAACTGTTTTTGAAGATGAAACCATGACACTAAATTTAACAGTTGTATTAAATGATTAGCTTTGATAACACAACAGAATGTTACAATCAAAATTTCAATTGAAGCACCAAGGAAACAGATGCCACATTCTAAGTCAAGTGTGATACTTTGATGCATAATTTACAAAGTGGGTGATGATGACCTCTTAAACCTTTATACATGTCAAGAGTATTGAAATGTCCAAAGTAGCAAGTGATGGGAAGCGGGTTACTCTGGAGAGGGTTGGGCTGTTACTAGCCCTTCCTGGGAAACTGGTGGAGGGCCACATTATGATGCCAAGTCATGACAGAAGCTTCAGGGAGACTCCTCAGACTGCATGATACCTATCCCCAGAAGTCTGGAGGACACTGTGGACTAGGGGCTGCCAAATGTCTGGAAACTGTCTGGCCAGATGCTTGGACAATGGTTCCAATGAGCATTTGCTAACGTGTCAATAGTTTGCACTCCAGCAATTTATCGTGGCAGAAAAAATGCATGAATGTTTTCTGCCAACAAGCTGTGGGCCACCAAAAAGAAAGCTGACGTGGACTGAGCCTAGGTCCTTTCCCAGATGGCTCCTTGGAGCAGCCAAGAGAACTCAAGAGGCTGGAGGTACTAATGGATGCCCAGGGATTGAGGAAGAAAATGTCAGCAACAGTCAACACAGATACCTCTGCCCCCATTAAGGGACCTGTAGGGGAGAAAGTCTAAAACAGACCAGATGATTTCATCTAATAGCAGGAGAAGAAGTAGCCTACAAGGTGGGCCGAGAGGGACAATGAGTGGGAGACGAAAATCAAGCTGCTTTCTGGTTGCATCCCATCCCCCCTGCTTGTTCATAACACGCATGTGCAGCCTGTGAGGCAGGGGAGCAAGTGTGCCCTCAGTGCATACAGTTACCCAGCCACAAAAAGCGAATGTCTGTGTCAACAGATGCAATTCCTGGAACTATTCTAGGAAAATTTAGTTTATTCAGTGATCCACCAGCTGCCACAAATGTTGCAATACCACTGTAGATGCACAGTAACATTTAGGTCATTCTGCCCCTGCTATCTACACATTGTTACTTTCCATTGAAACTAAATACCAAAAGCGAGGTTCATAGAGGCCTTCAGTATAGTTTAGTAGTGACAGTTTATTGCTTTTTGCTTTTGGAAAGAAGAAAATATACATAGTTCACAGAGCTCTGCCTTCCAAAGGCACATGGAGAATGGGAGTTAGCCTGTGGCATTACCCTGGGAACTTTAGTGATAGTCACCTACAATTTAAAATTATGTAAAATTAGTGTCAGAAATGTAGCTCTGTAAAACTTACTTCCACATAGAGAAAAAAATAATAATAAATCTATATTTTATTAAAACCTTCCTGAAAAACACCAGGAGAAAAAAAGCACAGGAAAATCAGCTCCTGATTCCATGAAGCTCTCTAAACAGGTCTTGAGATAAGGTAATGTTTTTACAAAGCAGGTGTTTCTAAAATGGACTATCTGATTATTATACATTTGGATAATTACATGTTAGTCCTTTCCATTCATTAGACACAGTATAGATGCTGTGTTTTCGGATTTATAGAATATGTGTTTACCAATTGCTTAACACAATATTTTTGAAAGTCATTCAATAAAATCATTAGAAAGATATCTGTGCAAAATCATGTTTATATCATCAGAGAAACAAGGTGTGAAGATAAGTTTCTCAAACGTCAACTGCACATACAAGAAGGAGGTGGAATTACAATCAACCTAGCTGTTGTTTGTTCTATTCTGTTTCATTATTGTGCAAACAAATACAAAAACCTTTTCTAGCTTCATTAAGACTGTAATTTCCTAGGAAGCAAGTACATGCACGAAGAGCTAGTTCACTTTCAACTGTTCTGCTTCTCTAATGAACTAAGGATTATTTCCATCTTCTCATTTTTATTCTACTCCACTTTGGCCCCAATTGTTCCTTTTCCTTAAGACTATCAGTTCAACAATGCTTTCCCCTATACTTTATCTACTAACAGCCAGCATAACAGCCAGCAGACTTTAGTAAGTTGGCAGAAATCCAAGTATTGTCTTCACAGTTTAGACTTGGGTAGGAATTTAACACAGAACAAATGCACCAGGATTTAGAAGAGTCCATGTGCATGCTCATATTCTGAGGATACATGATGAAGAGCTTCAGATGGAGAAATGAGAGAAAACTTCTTGCTATTTGCATGTATGCTTCCAAAAGACTTCATCCTCTGGCCAACATAAAGTTTGACATTAAAACATTAAACCAATTCCATGTGCTTTACGAACCACATGAGAATATTATTTTTACTATTTTTTAAATCTGAGTCTGCTTTTGATCCCAAACAGCTAGAATGTGTGATTATCCACTGTAGTCACTAGAATTAACAGCAAATTATTGCAGGTTGTTTCTAAAAACTCAAATTGCCTCCTCAAAAGGAAAAAAATATCACACACTGGTTTGAATGTATGCTGATTCTGTAAAGGCAACTCCAAAAAAGGGTTCCAAACACATTTTGAGCAGTTGTAATATTACAAGAAAACTATATAACTTTCCATGATAACTGTACTAAATGACAATATTCATTCCGTATGTCTGCTTCCAGGCTTGTTAGTTCAGTCCTTTGGAGCACATTTATATGACCTGTAAACACACAGGAACCTCTCTCTTTCCAAGAGCAGATTCATACATTAAAATCAATCAAATAGAGGAATATTCCAAAACCCTACATTTGAAACATCCAGGAATATGCAAGGATTCTTTCTTCTGGCTTTTCATCTTGACTTCCATTCTAAAATTCATAGTTCTAGGTTTCTTCTTACCATTCCTCAGAAAAGTCTTTAGAGCTACAAGTGGCCCCTTTCCAGTGAAGTCCAAGTACTACCCAGTACTTGGTTGTGTGCACAGGCTTAGGAGCCAGAATGTCTAGGTTCAGGCCTTTATTTTACCACTTATAAGCTGTCCCTTCTTGGACAAGGCACTGATCTCTCTTTGCCTCTGCTTATTCCTCTATAAAATGGGACTTCTTACAGGATTTTTCTCACAAAGTTGTTGCAAATCATCAAAGTGAAGTGCTTAGCACACTGCCTTGCACACTGCAAGTACTCAGCACGTGTCAACTGTTCTTACATCCAATGGCCTCTTTATGATCTCATTCTCAGACCTTCGATGAGTCTAACAATTGCCAAGTTATTTCTTGAACTCTTTTTTGTTTCTTTGGCTCAGTGCTCTCCTGGTTCTCTTGCTGTGTCTCTTTGTTTCTCTTCTTCCCTAAGCCTATTCATCAACACACTCCACCCCCATCTCCAAGTTCAGGTCTATCTCCATTATTCTTCTCTCTTTTGTCATGACCCTGAAAAGTCTCATCCATTCATATGATTCACTGTGTTTAATACAAGAGCATTTAACAAGATTTAAAATGTGCATTCTGAGGCAAGATGGCAAGAGAAAGTGATTCCACACAGTTTTTTTGTTAGCAGTAACTATGGCAATATATGACTAGCTTGTGTTGTCATTGCCAAAACAGGCACTGACCTCACTTCAATAATCTGATAACAAATGCTAACATACTGTACCACTGAGCTAAGACAGTGATTAAGTTCTACTAGTTGCTCAAGGTCCAAGCAGAGAGAAGGCAAAGGGTTGGAGTAGGAGGCAATAAGAAAATCACAAATGTGAACTTACCAAAAAAAATGAGAGGAAGAAAAATTAAAGAAACTTGAGGTTAAAAAAAAATAGATACAATCTTCGACAGAGAAAGCAGCAGGAGGTGGTAAACTTGAATGCTCCCAAGGGCTAATACATAAGCTAAATGAATGAACTTGAGCAAGATGTGACAATAGGCAGTGGTGGGGACTATGACAAACTAGAAGATGTATTTAAAGGTATTCCTATTCAGCTTTTAAAAAGTAGACATCACAGGCCAAATAAGCCAAGTCTCTACTTTTTATCCTCTGGGTGTAGAGAAACAATGGTAATGGCAATGGTAAAATATATCATTGCTACCTGTCCATTGGGGATTAGGCTGGTTAGCCAAGAATTTTTTTTAAACAAATTTATCTTAATGGCAAAAAGCTGCAAGTAAGACAAATTTGCTTTATAATCTTATTACACTGTTACATGACTGTTAGAATTCATAATTCAAGCATGGATCTGCTGTTTTTCTCCATCACAAACCAAAATACTATGTTCATGGATGATTAAGATTGACTTATTGGCTTAATGTGATACAAATCCTGCCAGTATGACCCCCAAAGGTGTATTTCACACTCACAGTGGGTCTCCGAGGTAGTTACTAATGTATAAAAGTTCCAAGATCTCCCAGGGACAAAGATCTTTATCCTGAGAAGTACTTGTAACTGATATTCTAAATGTTCACTTACATGTGTGTTACATCACAAAAACCTCACAATAAGAGGTTTTTGCTTTTGTTTTTATTGTCACTTAGTTTTGACCAAAACATTCCTCCTTTTTGCATCCCTGTTGACTGAAAAATGACAGTCTTGTGGACCTGAAAGATCATTCTTCTGAAAGATGGGACCACATTCAATTAGGTATCCACATTGTGATCAGCTCTGTTTAGCATGAAACCAATGAAACCAATATCCAGGACTGGTGGCAAACAGCAATTATTTCCAGGAGATACTTGTTCATATCCGATCATTATAGCTCCAGATGTTCTGATGCTATTAAATGAATCCAGTTCATCATCTATGGGTCATGTACTGTGCATCACACAGTAAGGCTAGAATTAAGATGATGAAACTGTAGTTTCTCCTGAAAACTTATGCTCTAGTGAACTGTTTTGATGCAATGTGGCAAATGCTATAAAAAGAGATGTGGAGACAGTACCAAGGGAAAATGTAGATGAAGGGAGAAAGGAAAGTAGTAAAGGCCTCCCGGATGTTCATTTTGAAAAATAAAACATCACATCCCAATTAAAACAGAATACAACCAACCTAGGTACTTATGCAGTAATAAGGACCACGATAAGGATAGCAACCCACCATCAGAAGTCACACTGCATACTTCCCCACACTTCAGGATGGATCTGTCCTGACTCGGTGCCAGATTTTTATTCATCACTCTTGAAATCACAAACATACATCTAAGTAAGAGGATTTACTGCCTCTAATTCTTCAAAGAGGTAAACAGATGACTTTCATAAGAGCAGCAAACAGTGAAGACGCAACAAACAGAAATAGAATTCTGGAATCAAAAAGACTCCCCTCTCCCATGTGCTGTGGGAAATGACGCCCATGTTTTCCTTCTCCCATTGAAGGTCTGGGACCGTGCCCATGCGTAAAACAGGCAGTGGGTAGAAGGCACTACCCTTCTACTACTAACGGGCAAGCCTGCCTTCTGCTCCCCAGTCTCCACTTCCACAAATGCCTGAAAATCTGCCACTGAGGGATGAATTTGATTTTGAAAATCACCACTGGGAAAATTCTGTGGCGCCAACAGATATTTACACCTCAATGCAGATTTCAGGACAGCCCTTTTTCCTGAAGGGGAGCAACTGAAGACACCCCAAAACTTGTAGAAACCTCTGAGTAACACGCCAGTTTTGATTAGTAGCTTAGTAATTGAACCCATTTAGGACATTTCTTAATCTTGGGCAAAGATCAAATCTTTGAAGAAATCATTGGGGAATGGTTCAATATCGTGCCCTTTATTTTAGACTGTGTTATCATCAATATCTGAACTATGAGCATCTTTGCAGCAAATCTTTAACCACTTTGTTAAAATGGTTACAGGTAAAATGTTACAGGTAAAATGCCCTGTAACTTCATCTTATTACTGATTTTTCTAAAACAAATTAAGCCCAGCATTATCAACTGAGAAATTATTTTCACACACCACTCTTCAAGCCACACATTAACAATTTTAATCTCCTACAACTTCATTGATTAAGTAGTAAGGCCACAGAATAATACTGCCTAGTAGAAATAGTTTTTAGTACTCTGGACCATTATAATTATTAGCAAATAAAAATACATCTGTGCAAGCTGTAAAGAGAAGCAGTTTAAGGAGGGACTGCTAAAGGATATCAACATGCAATGTAAAGGTCTATTATGCATCACACATCAATACCATGCAGTGGTCCTATTAATAGAGATACAATGTAATTTACTTAGTAATCAAAGTAATCGACTTAGAGTTTCTTGCTCAAATAGGTATTACTGCATTATTAGCAAATAACTGAATTTAGATAAATTATAAAAATAGACAGAAAATAAACAATTTCTCGCAAACCACTCTCTGCCCTTTGTTTTCCTCTATTATATGTTTTAAATGACATATTCAACATCTGCTACTGAATCTTTACTTTCCATCTTAGAATAAGAAGATGTCTATACAACTTGGCTAAAAGTGATTATTGCAGTTTAAAAGTTCATGCAAATTTTCAATTACAGTTTTGTGTAACATAAACCTTCTAAACTTTCATTATAAAACTAGGGATGATGAGAAAAAAATCTATAAATGTAGAGACATGATGATTAATGAGACCAAAGTTCAGGGAAAAAAAACTTAAGAATATTGCATATCCACATATATCTCAATATCGTACTTGCATTTTTAGGTAGACAAATCAGGTAGAATGTTTCTTTTAATTAAGAGCAGCAGTAAACATTAGACTTGAAGAGAAAAACACACATTCAAATTAAAGGTTTCTTATGTATGTGGGCTTGGGGACATCCTTGAACCTCTTTGTGCCTTGATCTTCTCACATGTAAAATTAACAATGATTCTACACAATGTAGTAGGCTGCAATGAGTACTGAATAAACCATCTACACAAAGCAGCTTCTCAGCAGACACTAAATATATCTATGGTGAGTGTTGAATGCTGAGCTTGTACACCTCTACAGTCCCCAACAGGTCCAACAGATTTTCAGGTGTGCTTTTCATACTGAACTTCTCCCTTTCCATACACATGGTTGGTTTGAGACCACTTCTCTGATTCACTGGCATGATAAAGAGCTTAATCCTTACCCTTCCAGAAGAAAGTTCTCCCCTTTTTATCCTGATGCCAGCTGGTAATTATGTATATGCTCATAACTGAGTACCACCAAATTAGCAAATAACTGAATTTAGGTAAACTTGCACTGACAAACATTGCTGAATATCATGCGTAGATTCAGGGCCACTGTCTTGTCATCCTAGGGACCTTCCCAATGACAATTCAGAAATTCCCCCAAAGCTCAGCAACATTCAGGAAGTAGCCATGCAGACCCAGCGTCTGTGCAAATTAATAACAGCTTTAGGTACCAGCATGTCTTTATGCAAATAATTTAAAAAAACATTACCTCTTTCACACTGGGGTCCAGTAAATCCGTAAGTGCATGCACATCGATTCGGGGCCACACACCTTCCTCCATTGAGACAGCCACTTTCACAAACAGCTGTAAAATAAAGAGAGAGCTGAGCCGCTTCACCTGAAAATAAATGCTAATGAAGTGACACTTGTGGTCCCCTGGAAGGACAACAATAAAATATCTAAAGTCACGCTGGTGTTTATTCGTTTATTTTGAATGGTCACTGTACAGTTACAGATACTCAGATGTTCCTCGGTCACCTCTTAGGTAAAGCTGCCTGGAATAGATGAGTTTGTATCTATGTTAATGCTGACGGTCTCATTCCATGAAGCATCTGAGCAATGCTTTCAGTTCAACCTCGAAAACAGTGGTTTCTAAGAGATGTCACTGGACGGGAACTGCGTGTTAGCAAAGACTCTTTTGTTTATGATTCATGTTTAATTTCAACAGGGCTCCCACGAGGGGAGATAGTCCCTCTGATGTCACCCTTACAGAAATGTAGCATGTTCAACTGCACAATTAACTGCGAACAACAAAATACTAATCATGATCTTCAGTAATTTCAGTACCATCATGAAAATCCAATTGAGAGTTATAACAGAACCTGTGGAAACTATTGGTGCAGTAAGTCTAGAGATGCTTCAGGGCAGGATATTTTGCTTGTTAGAAAAGACACTAAAATAAGAATTGAAAGTTCACGTGCTGAACAACTCCTCTTTGTACAATTTCCTGTAACTCGTGCATGCATGGGCTCTTTCTACTCATCTTCATCGTGGGTGGCAGGCTCTTCTCTGCCAAATATGCCAGTCACAACCACTCTTCAAAGCCCAGCTGAAATCTCACTGCTCCATGAGTCTCCCCCAAAACCTCCATTCAAATTCCTTGCTCCTTAAATATTTTCTATACATTTTTCCATACCTTACCCCTGTAGCAGTCATGAAGTTGAGCCACTCATACTTCCCCTCAAGAGAATCTCCTTAAGGAGTTTAGCTGGCAGACCACTTCCAGCTGCTGTGCCTTCATATCTGCTGCAGCGTTCCTGTCAAGGGCATGCTCACAGCCAATGACTGAACACAGCATTAGGATGCTAAAGCCTGGCCGTTTCCACCCATCATGGAACTCTTCGATGGGCACTTTTTGCCCTGGCCTCTCCATCAGCCTGGCAAAGGCTTTTTTGGAGCTGCACCACAGGCTGAAGTTCCTTCTATGCAGTTGTCCTTCCTTCCCTCCCCCCTTGCACAGGATCAGACAGGCATCATGGTCTGAACACCATTCCCTCCTACTTCTGCTTCCTCTTTCCTTTATTCTTCACAAGCCTTTTCCCCAGTAAATCTCTTTTGTGTCTAATTCTGTCTTGATATTTTCTTGGCATAAGAGGACCCGAACTGACACAACCCTTTTTAACCAAAAATTATGGCAGGAGGCCATTGCTCATCATACCATCAGAGAGGTTTATGTAAGTCAATTGTCTTCTTTGCCTCTTGATTTATAGTCAGGGAGAATGAAGAGCTTCTAAACAGAAAACAAAGTTTGAGCTTGCCTAAGCCAACCCTCCCAGATTACAGATGAGGAAGCTGAAGTTTAGGAAAAATGCTCTAATTCTGCCAGTGTTAATTAAACACTTGTGTGTTGGGCACTGGGCTAAACTCCCTCAGGGAGCACCAAGCGGAGCAGGAGAGATGCCCAGCAGCCCCTCCTGATTCTCCGGGAATGCCACTGGATCCAGCCCCATCTCGCCATCTCCACAGCCACAGCCTTAGGGAGGACTTGTCTTCCTGCTCCTGTTTTGGCCTCCTCCAGCTGTGCGTCCACACTGTGATCTTTCTCACTGTAAACCTTCATAAGTGAAGGGTAATAAGGTTGGTATTTCACAGCAGTAAACATATGGGCTACGGAGTCACACTGTTTGGGTTCCAACCCCAACTCTGCCGATTACCACCTATATACCCTTAGAGGAACTACTGGGGACCCTGTGTTCCAGTTCCCTCATCTGCTAGAGGGTAACATTTATGGCCTCTAACACAAAGATTGTTGTCATATTAAATGAGTTAACACACATAGAGTTCTAAAATGTGCCTAGCACACAGTAAGCACAGAGTAACTCAAAAGATGTATGTTGTTGATGTTGTTGGTGTTGTTTATTGTTGGGGTCTCACTCCTCTTTCCTGGCCCTACTTTGGAAGAAAACATAGTATGTATAAAGGCATCAAAACCTGGCCCATGACATCCTATCTGACCTTACTTCCTTTCCCATCACTCTCCTCTGCATTTTAGCTCTAGCAACACCAAAGCACTTGCTATGTCCCACATCCCTTGCTGTGTCTTGTGGCGGTGCTTTGGTCATGCTCTACCATCTGCCCAAAAGGTCCACTCCCCATCACCTGACAGGTAAACACTTACCCATCCCTCAAGACTCAGCCCAAGGATCACTCACACTGGGGAGCCTGTCCTACCTCTCCTCTCTCCAGGTTGCGCTACACAAAACTCAACCAATATTCCTCTCCCACTGCAATGAGTGGATGGCGATATGGTTTGGCTGTGTCACCACCCAAATCTCATCTTGAATTCTCATGTGTTGTGGGAGGTGGGAAGTAACTGAATCATGGGGGCAGGTCTCTTTCCCACGCTGTTCCCATGACAGTAAGTTTCACAAGATCTGACGGTTATTATAACGGGGAGTTTTCCCACAGAAGCTCTTTTTTGCCTGCTGCCATCCATGTAAGACGTGACTTGTTGCTCCCTGCCTTCCACCATGATTATGAAGCCTCCCCAGCCATGGGGAACTGTAAGTCTAATAAACCTCTTTCTTTTGTAAATTGCCCAGTCTTGGGTATGTCTTTATCAGCAGCATGAAAACAGACTAACACAGATGGTCACTAGGGCATTCTCTACATTTTTGTTTATTTATAATAACATTATTAATCCTAAACAAATACATACACAAAAGCAAAAATCAGAAACACCCTGAATAAGGCTCACCATTAAGGATTCATTAAACAGTCAAACGTCCATGTAATGGAGTACTAGGCAACCATTAAAATGTATTTTAAAATGTGTAATAACATGAGTATACTTTGAATAAAATATTAAGTGAAAAAGTGGCATAAAATCTATACATACAGTAAGAATTAATGTACCAAATATGCATTACAAGTCTAGAAGATAGTATCTAGAATGATAGAATCATGAATAATTTTACTTTTTGTGTTTTTAAACTTTTCCAAATTTTCTGTAGGGTATATATGTTCATCTTAAAGTAATTTTAAAAAAGCTTTTTAAAAAGAATGTTCATCTTCTGCAAAGCACAGGGACTAGTAGAAAGTAGACACAGTAAGTGGTGTATACAAATGAACCTTCAAACTGAACACCATGTGATAAGTACTTCAGTAGCAGCATCTAGATTGGGAAATGAGAGGGATGCAGATACCACTAATCAAGAGAAAGGACATGTTTAGAGAGAATGACGAGGCTGAGTTTTAGAATATTTTATTTGAGATGCTTCCTGAAAATCCAAGTGCTGAAGTTCAGCAAGTAAGTGGAAGATATGCGTCTGGAATGAACAAGAATTCTGCTCCTTTGGTGGTGACTAGAAATCAAGGAGATCAGGCAAGCAGGGTGGTGAAGGTAAATGAGAGGAAAATGAATCAAACAACCTGTAACCAACCAAGGTTCCATTTGGAAATTTGGTGATAAGTGTTTTGAGTAAGTGATCTGTTCATCTATAAAGGTCACTGGACACTTGTAAAAATGCTGTGTCCCAGGTAATCAAAGAAATTCTATCAGCACTTATCTCTTTATTTTACTTGTCTACAAACAGGTTAAAACCTAGAATACTTATAACTACGGTGTACTTACGTTGTCCACAGTGAGTCCCTATGTATCCTTTCTGGCACAGACAGTGATCGTCACTGCAGCTACCTCCATTCATACAGCGAATATTGCAGTGTTGTACTTGAAAAAAAAGAAGAAGAATTCACTTTTGCAACTTAAATGCATAGATTGCAACAGCTCGCAGGAGTTGATTTGTAGTTATTTGAAGAGAAAATCGCATAGTTTATCAGGATTCATCTATTTTTACCCGATAATTACCTAATTGAGAATTCTAAACATATCATTATTTGTGTGAGTAAAATCACTTACCGGCTAGGCACGGTGGCTCATGCCTGTAATCACAACACTTTGGAAGGCCAAGGCGGGCCGATCACCTGTGGTCAGGAGTTTGAGACCAGCCTGGCCAACATGGTGAAACCCTATCCCTACTAAAAATACAAAAATTAGCCGGGGTAATGGTACATGCCTGTAATCCCAGCCACTCAAAAGGTTGAGGCAAGAGAACTGCTTGAACCTGCGAGGCAGAGATTGCAGTGAGCCGAGATTGCACCCCTGCATTCCAGCCTGAGTGACAGAGTGAGACTCCGTCTTGAAAAAAACAAAAAAAATCATTTACCATGCAATGCAATTGTTTCTTTGGCATTCACTTTAATAGTGCTAAATGACGTCCTTAATTTAACAGAACTTACAACTCAATGTCATTTCTGTAATTTATACCAACAAGAAAGTATTGCCTTGAGTAACCATATGAGAAAAGATTATGATGGCAATAATTTTCCCGTGAAAAGATTTAGAATCCCAGGTAGGTGGCGCAGGGGACAGTTAAGAGTAGCAAATTCCAGCATATAAACAGAACCAAAGACAAAAACCACATGATTATCTCAATAGATGCAGAAAAGGCCTTTGACAAAATTCAACAGCCCTTCATGC
>NW_012108674.1:1561691-1685881 GCF_000951045.1 Mandrillus leucophaeus
CGTGGAATACTATGCAGCCATAAAAAAGGATGAGTTCATGTCCTTTGTAGGGACATGGATGCAGCTGGAAACCATTATTCTCAGCAAATTATCGCAAGAACAGAAAACCAAATACCACATGTTCTCACTCATACGTGGGAATTGAACAATGAGATCACTTGGATACAGGAAGGGGATCATCACACACCGGGTCCTATTGTGGGGAGGGGTAGAGGGGAGGGATAGTATTAGGAGATATACCTAATGTAAATGACGAGTTAGTGGGTGCAGCACACCAACATGGCACATGTATACATATGTAACAAACCTGCACATTGTGCACACGTACCCTAGAACTTAAAGTATAATTTTAAAAAGAAAGAAAGAAAAAAAAAAAGAGTAGCAAATTCCACAGAATTTTGTTAAAAGAAATTTTAGAGGCAGAATAGAGAAACAAGAAAATGCCGACAAAGGCATTTAATAACAAGACTGCCTGATGACAGGGACAGCTGGATTTGCCTGAGAAAGAGCTGCTTGTTTAAACTGTAACCTCAAACTAAGTAAGATACTCATTTTCACCTACAGAAGTGTACATTTGAGGGCCCAGAGCAGAAAGACCATGGACTGACAGCCTTAGACTCTAGACAATGAGACACTCAGAGAGGCTGGAGTAAAAGACAGCCGCGGGCTCATAGTGAGCAATGACAACAGCGCAGGCAAGTGCTCTCATTTCTCCAGTGTTCAGGCTGTCTCTAGGTCAGTAATTTAGGAATGCTAATAGCACTTTCAAAATCCTAGGCTATTTCCTATTGCAAAGCTTGATTGAATTAACCACTAATCCTTGTTGATACCTGCTTACACACGGAGGCCAGGGTTGGGCTTTGGAGTTTGGCTTATTCTGTCTGGTCTTCCAAGTTGTGGGAGTAAATTCTCAGAGAAAAAGTTTCAATAATTTTAGCTAAGGAGAAAAGAATATCTTCTTTCTACACAAAAGCAGAAATCTGCTGTTTATGCTCACTCTTTCTGAAGCACAGGGGCCAAATCCTCTCTCCAGAGCAAACAGAAGATTCCTCCCAACAGCCACCCTGTCCATTACCCCTTATTAGGAATCCTCAGCCATGGTATTGAAAAGTGCTACTTGACTTCAGGAGAAAGGAATAATTTTTATAAGGAGCTACACAAATCTCAGCCTGACAACAGGGAAGGAAAGTGCAGAACCCAATATCTTCTATGCCCTTTTACAGCACAAAGAAGTTAAGTCAAGTTGAAAGTTAAATGCCTTTTCAAGAACATGCCACACACTGAAACGACATCAAAGGCCTGTTTCTACTGAACTAGAGCCACCTCCGTCTCTCAGCATTCACGGCCCCCTCAGCATAGCCTCAGGTGCCTTTCGGGGCTCCTTGGCACATGCCTACTATGTCCTATGACTCCATCTCCTGATCTACTTATCAGTCATTCATTCACTCACAAACATTTCTGACTGCCTACTATGTGTTATGCAAAAAACCCGGCACTTGCCTTGTCCTAGTCCCTCTGTAGAACCCCCTCCCTTACCTGCCTCTGTGTCTCCTTGCCCCTAACCCCTAAACCCCAACACAACATACACACAGTTCTCCCCCAAAACCTGAAATCCTATCTATCTCCAAAATCCATTTCAAATATTGCTTCTTTCCATTGACCTTTTCTGATACCTCTCAAACCAAATGTGAGCCCTTTCTCCTTTCCAATTATGTTTCTCTTTCGAAGCATATATTATATAATCCAGCCTATTTTTACTTATTTTGCCACACCCCATTTGTTTAAAAACTTCTTAGGAGTGGGGAGTGTCATGAGCATTAATTATGCAATATTCCCTTAAGTGCCTAGAGTAGCACCTTGCTTATAAGTAAGTGCTGTATAAAACTGTGCTAAATTAATTTTTATTTAACTAACTCATGCTGCCTGATGATGACATCAAAAGCTATGCCCAAAGACCAAACTGAGACTTAGAAGTTGTCCATTGTGTCTGAAGCACTTATACAGCCCTACTAAGTAGGTTGCTATTAAAAATATTTTTATCTTTGTTTCCCCATGTATGAAAGCAGAAATAACTCCTTTGTTGCAGTAATGAAATCAAGCAACCCCAGAAAGTGATTAAAACAGTTATTTTAGGCTCTTATGATTCCATTAAAACGTCTCAGCCAAAATGCTTTTTTAACTAAAAAGCCGTCTATAAGTATACAAAGAAAAAATGATTTAGTGAAAACTTTGAATAATATTCTAAGTAGGTCAGGAAAAGGTGTATAGTTGCTTTAAAATTTGAAGTTACACTTAGCTTCATCCTATCTTAGAAAAACAGTGAGGATTGGGAAAAGCACAGGAAATGATGTCATCTGTCAAGCAGCATAGGAACTCAGCCTTCAAACTGATTTCAATTAAAGCAGTTCATGCCAAGAGCTAATTTCCATTCCCACATGAGCGACAAAGCCATTTAACTACTTTGAGATTAAAAAGCTAACAGTAGTTTCAATAGTGACTTTACATTATTTGTTCAAGTTGAAAATCAGAACGAATTCTTCTTTCTGGCAAGAATGACAAGTTTACATTTAAATACAATAGAATAAAAACCTCCCTGATATATATTTTTTATTCTGTCTTTCAGGGAAACCTTTTCCAGCATAAAATATTTTCTTCTTTAAAAAATAAAAGCACTCATTCAGACTTGTGAAACAAGAAGACACCAAGGAACCCTATGCATGAATCCTTGGGGGAAGCCAGGAGGAGGCAGGCTCAGCACAGAGAATAGGCTCCGAATCACCTGCTTTGCCACCGTGTTTACCATGGGAAACTTTTTACTCATTGTGAATCTTAGATCTTTAGGGGGAAAAAGCATTCCGATAAAGGTGCTCAGGATTTCTGAGGGGAAGTGAAGGAACTAGATATGCAGTTTCACTGTACACACAGGAAACAGTTTACAGAGAATATATACCCAAATTGGTTTTATTTTGGATTGAGTCCTGCCATTGATGCATATTCTAAATTTACGCTGATTTGAACAAGAATTCCCGATGTATCATAATTGGGAGACCAAATTCTATGTCTCTTTAAAAAGCCAACTGAAAACTAGGGGTTCCTCCTACACCCATAATGATGCTATTTCTTTACTGGATGCACTAAGTACCCCAAGTCAGAAGATATCCCTAAACTCAATCTGTGTTAAGATTTTACTAGAAATTGAAAATACTAGGGGAATCAGAGTGCACTGATCCTGCCATATGCAGTGAACCCTGAGAGGCCTAGAGCCCCAGTGAGGATCTGCCCTTGAAGACGAGCAGCCAGCCATAAAAGGTTTCATGTAAGGCTCAATATCTCAGAGCTAACAGAAAATGTTGCCATTTCCCCATATCCATAAAAGATCCCAAATTAATTTTGTGTTCATATCAGATGTCAGTCATTTCAGTCATTCAACAGTGACTTACTGAACGTCTTTCATTTGCCAGCATTGGCCAGAAAGAACAGAAGACATTTTCTCTAATTACAGCCCAGTACAGATTAGTTCTTCAATGATTCATCAGAAGAGAGCAATGTGAGCACGCTATGGGAATGCGAGAGAGGCAGGGCTGGCACTTGGATCTAAATACCTCAGGTAATGATTTTCTTTGGGATGCATTAGGGTTGGAACGATTCTAAAGACCTGCCATCATCTTGGCAGGCACAACTGGCAGAAAGAACACTGGGAGCAATTTGCACATAAGCATTTGTAGGATGAACATGTGATTTTAATTTAGGTACCAGGAAAAGCACAGACAGACAAATTAAACAGCCAGACTAACTTCTGGACTCTACACCTGAGACAACAGTCCACAGGGACAATCAGAGTCACTGGAGGATAAAAACAATTTTCATTTAGAGAGATAACAGCAATGGCATTTCCCTTAAGTGAATGGATGTCTGGGGATGCCTAAAGACACACAGCTTGGAAGAGAAACTTCACTAGCATTCTCAAACAAACAAACAAACAAACATCTAGCCAAGCTGGAAAAGCTGCAGAGAAGAACAAGTTAAATGACAGCAGTGATAAAGGTGCTTCCATAAAGGGCGGTCTAGAAAGAAAGAGTTCAACCATTTCTAAGGACAAGTCTGAGTAGATTCCATGCATGTTTCTCCTCCCAGTCCATATAAATCCCACAATTCCCGGAAAGCTTTTTCAAGGAGGACTTCTTCCAGACTAGCTGTAGCAGCACCTTCCCTTCCTCTCAATGTCCCCACACTTCCAGGATTTGGTTGTACTGCACTCCCTCAAACTTGCTAACACACTGGTCTAGAATTGTTCTGCTGGCCTTCTTAAACCCTTAGAGCTCAGATTTGCATTGGGATTACAAATGCCCCAAACTCTTGCTCCCAGCTGATTAAAGCCCCTTCCTTCCTAAAACCGGTGTCCGAGAGGTTTTGTCTGTGACCGGTTCTGCTAACATTCTCATTGAACTGAAGTCAATTAAATGAGAAAATGTGATCAAAGTATAAGGGGTTTGAAAAGTGTAAGGGGCCCCAAATTGATATACAGGTTTGATGCAATTCCTATCAAAATCCTAAAAGGTTTTGTAAATATAGACAAGATTAATCTACAGTTTTTACAGAAAAGAACTAGAATAGCTAAAACAAAAAAGGATATAGTGGGAAAAATCTGTCTACCCGTCCTGGGTGACAGAGCAAGACCCTGTCTCAAAGAATAAGTAAATAAAAATAAAACTATGAAACTAGTAGAAAAAAATTGGAGAAAATCTTCAGAATCTAGGAGTAGACAAAGCATTCCTAGACTCATCAATGAAAGCATGATCCAGTAAAGGGAAAACTGATAAGTTAGACTTAGTCAAATTTGAAAATATTGCTCTATGAAAGGTCCCATTAAAAATATTAGAAAGTAAGCTACAGAGTGTGATAAAATGTCTGCAAATCACATTATCTGACAAACAGCTAGTATTTAGAATATATAAAGAATTCTCAAAACTCAATAATGAAATAATAAACAAGTCAATTAGCATCTGGACAAAAGAGGCCAGGCACAGTGGCTCATGCCTGTAATACCAACACTTTGGGAGGCTAAGGCATGCAGATTGCTTGAGCTCAGTAGTTCAAGACCAGCCTGGGCAACATGGAAAAACTCTGTCTCTACCAAAAATACAAAAAACTTAGTGGGGCATGGTGGTGCGCCCCTGTGGTTCCAGCTACTCAGGAGGCTGAGGTGGGAGCATAACTTGAGCCTGGGAGACGGAGGTTGCAGTGAGCCGAGATCGTGCCACTGTACTCCAACCTAGGTGACAGAGTAAGACCCCGTCTAAATATTTTTTTAAATTAAAAATAAGAAGCTAGACAAAAGACATAAAGAGACTTTTCACTGAAAAAGATAGATAGGTGGCAATAAGCACATAAAAAGATGTTTGACATCATTATCCAGTAGGGGAACGCAAATTGAAACCACAGTAAGAGATGATGACACAGCAATCAGAATAGCTAAAATTAAAAATAAAGATAACACAAAAAACTGGTAAAGACGCAGAGAAACTGGGTCACTCATACACTGCTGGTGAGAATGCAAAATGGTACATACAGCGATTCCAAAAACAGTTTAATAGTTCTTAAAATGCTAAACACGAAACTATCATACAACCTAGAAATTGCATTTCTGAGCATTTATTCCAGAGAACACAAGATTGGTGTTCACACCACAACCTTGTACACAAATGTTCATAGCAGCTTAGTTCAAATAATAAAGAGAAAAAAAAACGATGACAATTCAGATGCCCTTCAATAGATGAATGACCAAACTAACCTGTAGTACATCCGTAGCATGCACTACCACTCAGCAATCAAAAATAACAAACTATTGATACTGCAACAACCTAGATGACTCTCCAGAGAATCCTGATGAGCGAAAAAAGCCACTTCCAAAAGGTTATATACTATGTGATTCCATTTATATAACATTTGTGAAATGATAAAATTATAGAAATGCAAAAGAGATTAGTGGTTGTCAGAATTAAAGAGAGAATTAGGTTGGGAAGAAAACGACAATAAAAGCATAACATGAGCGCTCTTTGTGGTGATGGAAATGTTCTGTATCTTGACTGTATCAATTTTGTGATATCCTGGTTGTGCTGTTGTACTATAGTCTTGCAAGATGTCAACACGGGGAAAACTAAATAAAGAATGCCCGGGATATTTCTGAATTATTTCTTACAAATGCCATAGTTGGAATTTTCCTTTCAAAACTCATGTTGAAAATTAATTATCATTGTGCTGGTATTAAGAGGTGGAACCTTTAAGATGTGATAAGGTCATGAGGGCTTTGCCCTCATAAAGGGATTTACACCATTATCTAGGGAGTGGGTTGGTTATGTCGGGAGTTCAGCGCATTTTCTGTCTGTCTCTCATACTTGCTCCCCATGTGATACCTTCCACCATGGGATGGCTCTCAACAGACATTGGTGTCATGCTCTGGACTTCCCAGCCTCCAGAACCACGAGCCAAATAAACTTTTGTTGTTTATAAGTTATCCAGTCTGTGGTATACTGTTACAGCAGCAGAAAACAGATTAAGACAACTGTTTGCAAATCTACAATTATCTCAAAATATGAAGTTTAATTTTTAGCATTCTTTAAAAAAGTGTAGCGAGTAAAACAGAATTAGAAGATTCCAAAATTACAAAATACAAACTATAGTAATTACAAAATAGAAAATACAAAATCATAAAATATAAACTACAGGAAATAACTTTTATAACGTATCATATATAATTATATATATAATTAGAGAATAACATATGTATACATACAATATGTTTGTGTCTCCACAAAATTTATATGTTGAAACTTAGTCCCTAATGGGAGAGTAGGGAGCAGTGGGGCCTTTGGGAAGGTGATTAAGTCATGCAGGCAGAGCTCTTATGAAAGGATTAGTATCCTTATAAAAAAAGGCCTGAGAAACATGTTTGCCCCCTCTGCCATGTAAGGACACACAGAAAGCACCATCTGGGAGGAACAGGACTTCACCAGACATGTAATCTGCTGGCCTCTTGATCTTGGACTTCCCAGCCTCTAGAACTGTAAAAAAATACATTTTTGTTGTTTATAAATTACCCAGTCTATAGTATTTTGTTATAGCAGCCCAAACTGACTAATATATATATAAAGTTATAGAGTTTATTAATCCCAGTGTTACAAGCTACTATATATTTGTATGTGTGTATACGCATATTAGAAGAATGAGTAAATTCATACATCAGTAAACCACGACAGGTCTTTATGACAATTAGGATTGCTCAAAACCATCTCCAGCCTCAGAGACTGACACAGTAAAGAACAGTCCTAAAGAGGGTTGGAATTAAAGTCTAGAAAAACTACTGTTTTGACCCTGTCTAGCTGATCATTCTTTTTGCCCTGGTGCTGAATGACGAGTGTCAAGAGTTCCACAAACACTAAGGGAAGCCACAACTTCCTGTTGTCCAAGAGAATCACTGGCTGGTACTTTGAACCTTCTGGAAATGCAATCTCTCATTCAGGTCACTAAGAGATCATTTTCTATTCTCAGAGTCACAGGACACTCATGTCAAAAACCACCTGAAAGAACAACACTTCTTTCATTTTGTTCATATTCAAGTGGGAAAACTAAGGCTCTCTGAGGTCCCATGACTTGCCTGGACCTCCTTGATCCCTATCATATAACAAGTACAAAATTTTTCATAGGAAAAATTGGTGCAGTGATCTAAATTGACCCTTTTTAGTAGAACCACATGTAGTGAATGCAAACATTTCACTGAACAGAACTGTCCTTCTATTAGCAGGAAAGTTAGCAAAGTGATCAGGATGTTCTTTGGAATGGCGCAGCTGTTCCCTAGAACATCACTCCAAAAGACGAGAAATGAATTATGATCATCCCCAGCTACCCTTAATTTAAAATATTTTGCCATCTTTAATTTTGCAAGTCATTTAGACAATATTAGTGCAGAGAGAATCAAAGTCAACAATTTTAAAGATTTCAAGTACCCCCAAAGATCCTGTTGAAACCAGAACCTCCTCCTTACACTAACCTCATCCACAAGCTACTTGGGGAGTTTGTCCAACGTCCAGGTACCATAGATATGACTCAGACTTCCTCAGAAAGCACCACCCACAGTCTTGGATTTTAGTCTCTAGACTAAATCTGGCCTCAGGACCTTACTACTATACTAGTCACATCCCACAGTTAACTTGGACTCTACCAGGACCACAGCTTTTCCGTCTGATCTTATTAACATCCTAGCTCCACATCTCATGATTTCTACTCAATAGAGACGTCATTATCAGTTCACACTATCTTTGAAGACCTTCCCAGCTTAATACCCAGTTTTGCTATCTGGCTATATTTCTTCCCCCAGAGGAGTGCAATATTAGCTGGTTCAGGAACCAATCTGAGAGATGGGGTCTAATCCCAACTTTATAACTGCACTTCTTTTCCAACCCTGAGATGCTTATGCCCCAGCGGCAGCCTGGAAGTCACCCTTATAGAGATGGAGATGTCCCGCATGTTCCCAGATGTTCTGCCAGCTGGGTTCTCTGCCTTGTTCTATTTCTCCAGTTCAGGGGCTCTTGCTATGTAGAATGAACCTGCTGTTACTTGGAAGATGCACGTTTCACACCAAGCTGAGATCAAGGAAAACTATGCTACGTTCAGTGCAATAAGCAAGAGTCCCAGCCCATAGGGGAGTTTCTATCCCAATCGTAACTGGCTGTATTTAGTAAAAGGTGGCTGTTATTGTGTAGGCTCCACCAGAAGCAGATTCTGAGACAATAATTGAAATGGAAGAGTTTGTTCTGAAAGTAATTCTAGGAAACACTCGTAGGAGAGTGTGAAAGTGAGACAAAAAGAGAAGGAAGCTAATAAAGTACATTATCAAATCTATTATCACTGTGAACAGTGAGGGCTCAGTCCACTGGGGAACTTCAGGAGACAGTGTAGAGTGAACCTCATGGTTATCCAAACTGAGAGGCAAGGAAGCTGAGGCACTTATCCAACCACTCTCCATCTGTTGTTGGTTAAAAGTCGCTTCTAGGTCCACTAACCCCCAGCACTTCCAGCTTGCCCTGCATGCAGACCTGGCATGCTCTTTGGCCAGAAAAGTATACAAAGATCTCAGGCAGAGTCCCCGGTGTTCACCCATGAAGCCAAGGGAGGCGAGAGGGCATCAAAGAGTGCTACACAGGACAACTTGCCCTAAGCTGTTAATTGGCTTGTGAGAGACACACTCAAATGTTTGAACTCTTAACAGGTAATGAGCCTTGACACACTGAAGTCTCTACTTGCAGTAAACAAAAGAGAATGCACTGATTCCACAATGTTTCTCTTTAAAACTCTGTCAAAATAGGACACACAACAAGCGGGGTGCATTTTCTCACCAGAAAAAAAAAAAAAAAAAAGAAATGGAAAAGGGACCTACATTTTTTGAAATGGGGACAGTCAAAGTTTTGAGGGGCTGTTTAAAGAAACAAAAACTTCAGCTTTTTAAACAACCAATGATGACTCACTTGCCCAAACCCCCAAAAGAAAAACAATAGAATAAGCAAGCAAAGGCTCTGAAGAATGAACTGTGGATATTCCTCTGGCATCACAGAAAGTGGCAAAATTCTGAAAGGAAAAATATGTTTATGCTTCATTATAAATCACCCCCAGAAACTTCCATGATGACTTCTTACATTTTCTTCTTGTAAAGCAGGGGTCTTGAGTCTTAAATAAGTTTTTAATCAGATTCATATTTCAGTACCACAAGGAAGAATGCCTAGATTTCTTGAGCCAAAAACGTTCATTAAACAGCCATTTCATTGAGCACCTTTTATGGTGTTTACATTGGAGATACAAAGATGAATAAGGCAATACCTACATAAAAGGCCATAAGCTTATCCTATTCACAGTAACTATGCCCCATAGGTAATTTTCCTATAAAGAGTACAGCAGGGAAATGAGAGGCCAGATGAAGGAAAGCCTTTCCAAGTATTTTGGGCAGAACAGAGAAGGCAGATGTTCTAGTGAAAAAATGTATTGCAGGAAAGAGGAAAGCCAAAATCAAATTTAGGAGAAAATGGGGTGTAACCACATAAAATAATATTATATATAATGACATGTTAGACTTACTGGATCTGGAGCCACAGGAAGGAGCTATCTGACCAGATGGGCAAGTGCACATATTTGGCCTCGAACAAAATCCATCCCCACAGGAATGCCGGCAAATGGCTGTGAATAAAACCAGAGGCCTGTTAGCACATGGATTTAGAACACGATTTGTTATAGGGGACCGATCCTCAAATGAGGAAACCTGGGTTCTCAGGTCCCTCACGAACTTTGCTATCATGACTTATATGACCTTAAGCCTCAGGTGTACTCATTTTCAAAACAAGTCTATTGAACTAAATAAACTCTGGCTTTAAAATCCACAACTCCTTTATCCAATAACGGTGGTTCTCAACCTCTCTTTGCTTAGTCCACAGCACTTAATCCATCAAAAGCCCAGAACAGGCTATGACGAGAAAACCAAACAAACAAATTAAAATTCTGCATCTAAACATATTTGTATGATCATAAGAAATATATTAACTCTAAGATTTAATGATATGAAAATTACATTGTTACTTTTGGGAGCCAATTTTATTGTAAATGTTTTCTTGTTTTGTTTTGTTTTGTTTTTTTGAGACGGAGTCTCGCTTTGTTGCCTAGGCTGGAGTGCAGTGGCGCGATCTCGGTTCATTGCAAGCTCTGCCTCCTGGGTTCACACCATTCTCCTGCCTCAGCCTCCCGAGTAGCTGGGACTACAGGCACGTGCCACCACGCCCAGCTGATTTTTTGTATTTTTAGTAGAGATGGGGTTTCACCGTGTTAGCCAGGATGGTCTCGATCTCCTGACCTCGTGATCTGCCTGCCTTGGCCTCCCAGAGTGCTGGGATTACAGGCATGAGCCACCGTGCCCAGCCTATTGTAAATGTTTATTGTTTAATTTTTATCCTGTTCTGAATTCCATCAACAGTCTGAGAGAAGAACGCTGGAATCTACCGCCAGAGTACTGATTCTACAGTCAGGAAGCCACTCATCCTTTAGAGAAATATTAACATTTGCACACCACCCAGAGACTAATATCATGCTGGTACCAAATGCTCTGCTAGTGGCCACAACAGGAAGTTTAAATGGCATATGATTGATATTTATCAGCAGACTAGGACTTGGTCACTACTTTTTGTCATGACAGGCATGATCTTTTCCTCAAGCTCCTGCACAGCCTTGCAAGTGCACACGTGACATGCAAAGCTAAAAGACTACACTTGATAGAAAGTGCATTCAAACATCCAAAGAGTTTAGGATGGAAACTGGAAATGGCTAAGAAACAAACTGTCAAAGGATCCAATAAACATTTATTTAAATACCTGGAGACATCATTTCTCAGAGAACTGAGAAATGCGAGAACTCAGAAGGCGAGGAAAGGGTTCTATTATAAAGTTCATTGAGAAAATCCAAATACCATTATATTTCTCTTTTAATGATCCAGTTTTGGTCTTAAACCATAGTGTGCCAAATAAAGGAGAAGCTTTCTGGTCAAAATCAAGAATTGAGAAAGAGTTAAGCTTCTTCAGGTCGTGAAGCAAATATTGGCCAATATAGTCTATTCTCCACTGACCACTGTCAGCCAAGTGAGAAGGTGAACTAAGTGATTCTTTAATGTCCCTTCAGCTCTAAATTTCTCCATTATACTAATGGCGTTTTCTGAAAACTGGACATTATTTCACAGGTCCAACAACTGTAAAAGCTCATGAAGGGCAGACATCATGACTAAAGTTGACTTTGGTGTCTCCATTAAATAACACCTTGTCTGGCATGTGATTTGTCACTCAACATTTGTGGGATATTGGGGAAATCTGGAGGTTGGCCTTGCCAGCAGAATTCAATAGAGGAACCTCTGTTATCATTTGAGATGTTTCTTAGTCTTGCCACTGATCTTTGCCTGGTGCTCTATCTCCTCCCTTTCCCTTCTATCTAGGAGTCAGGTCTGATCTTGGCCCCTCAATCACCCAAATTCAATGTACAGGGTTTGGTTAGGCCTGTGGGTGGCCAGCAAAGTTAGAAATTACAATAAGAAAACCAGCAATAAGACTCTTTCATTCAAACTCCCATCAAAGTAATTAGTCTATGTAGCCAGGTACAACACATGTAAATGACACAACCTCAAGCAAAGTATCCCTGTGACTAAACTTTGAGAGGGGTTTGACTAAGTTGATGTATTTCCCAAACTGGAAAGGTAGAAAACTCTTAAAGCTGGAAGGCTCTACTATAAACAGATTAATAGTACAGTTACAAAGGCCCACATTCTAAGGCTCCCCATGCAACCAACACAACAAAAGAAGGACATGCAGAATGACAGGTGTTCTATTTACTTACGGACAATACACTGATTTCCGCCAGGTAAGGTTTTCCATCCAGGGCAACAGTAAGCATTATAACGTGATCCACAGACATTGGGTCTAAAACAAAAACAGAAGAATTCCATATTTAAAAAAAGAAGAAGAAGAGGAAGAGATGGCCAAAGGGAAAAAAAAATCCCTGAGTTATAAAAGCAAGATGAATCCTGGCAGACAGATAAAGCAAACTCATGAGACTCAATGCTGGGTTGGTAGCTTAGGACACTAACATAGTGATATTAACAGGGACATCCCTTAATATTACCTATGCATTGGCCCATCAGGGAAATAAAAACCAGAGCTACAAAATGTAGCACATTCTGTCACAATTCATGAAGCCATACAAGTCTTAAATTAGACAATAAACTTAAACAATAAATTTCTTACCGATACGGTTAAGAAAGGTTGTAATAAAATCTCATGCATGTAACACTTTACGTTTCTACTCTTTGAAGCCATATATATACATATATTTCCCCCTCTATGGCCCATCTCACCTCTATAATTTTACACATTCTTCCTTTCACTAAAATTACAGGAATGCAAACTCTGACATGAGTCAGAAAAAATAAAGGCCAAAACATGTAAATATTTATTTAGCAAAAGTCTGGAAGCAGGCCAGGTGCAGTGGCTCATGCCTGTAATCCCAGCACTTTGGGAAGCCGAGGCGGGCAGGTCACTTGAGGTCAGGAGTTCAAGACCAGCCTGGCCAACATGATGAAACCCCATCTCTACCAAAAACACAAAAATTAGCTTGGTGTGCTGGCATGTGCCTATATTCCCAGCTACTTAGGGGGCTGAGGCACGAGAATCGCTTGAATCCGGGAGGCGGAGGCTGCAGTGAGCTGAGATTGTACCACTGCACTCCAGCCTGGGCGACAAAGTAAGACTCTGTCTCAAAAAAAAAAGTTTGGAAACACACTTGATACCAGCAGTTACAAGAAAATAAAATCAGTGTCACTCTGGGTTTCTTGTTTACAGACAGTTCATCACATGTCCTGGAACAGAAACTCCATTCAGAATCCAGATGATCCACATTTAACAATTTCAGGGAGCAACAGAGTAAGGATCCAGTGACTTCTACAGTGGAAACTAAGACAGAGACTATAATACACAGAGACCTAGAAGAAGCAACCATTAGTTTTACTTTGCCACATCCTGAGGGCCTAAGCATTGGTGCTATTTGCTGGTGATCAGGGGCTCATAAGGAAGGTCAAATGTTTTGCAATCAATTTCACACAAACTAGGAGCAATTCCAAAGCTTACAGGTATAAACACTGTAATCCCAAAAGCATAAACCTTTAAAAACAACTGTATAGCTAAAATGTGTTTTCAGTTAGGGTGCACTCCCACATTCTCTTTGTATATGGAGACCATATGACACAGTACAGAGCCCTCCCACATTTCCTCTGAACTCACTACTTCAGCATCATGCCGGTTTGGGAACCAACGTAAGGTCTTTGCTATGTCCTTTACCCCTTTTGTTTCTCCAGGAAATCTGGAACACCCTGCAGGGCACCATGCATACTTCACACTGACAGATGCCGAGGTCAGAAAGGGAATTAGGAAGAAAGCTGGAGGAGCCAAGGAAAGGGCCCTAACTCTATACCCAGCAGCCCAGGCCTTCTCTGAGGATAGAGAGGAAATGATTGGATAGAGGCGAAATATGTGCATGATGCTAGAGGCTGTGTGAGCTCAGTATATTTCTGTGTACAATGGCATAATGAAATGTCTCCCTTGTGCGTATATGTGTCAAATAATGGACATGAAAGCTTCATATATGAAAAAGGCGATGAACATACAATGCAGCATTATCATCCTGATGGAATCATCTTCTGACCTAGGTTACTCAACCAATGGAACCATAAGGAATAAAGGAAGAAAGATGTTATGGAGAATTTTAAGTCAAAGGCTCTCAACCCTTTGTCCCTCCATGACAAAGTAATGCCTGAAACTTCAGTGTCCAGAAGTTCCTGGGGAAATTTAAATTCTCAGAAAGGAAAATGAGAGAGGAAGTCAGGGTAGACAGCTGGGGTAGAGGGGAACACTCGGCCTTCCAAACTTTTATTATAAAAGTTCTCTCGATTTGAAATGACAATCCAGGTCAAAGTCAACCACCTCAAACCTTCTCCAGGAACAGCCCATTAGAACAGCTCCGCTGAGATAGTCCAATCCCTACGAAATCCTGGAATACTGTCAGAGCACCCCTGAGCCTTTGCAGGGTGTCCTGTGGTTGACATAATGTTTTTTTTTTTTTTTAAACTACAATCATACATTGGCTGACATAATATGTCACAGACATAGTGTCTGGCAAAAATATGTATGTCGTAACACACATACAAGATGAAGAAGCTCAGAAACAAAGGGTCCAGAATAACTATTTCAGTCCTACGAAGCCAATTATTCTAAGGATTTTCCAAGGTATTTGAAAAAGCACGATAATATAAACGTTCTTTTTTTAATGTTTAGAATCAATCTACAGCCAAAACATGGAAGATTTTACAATTTGCTATAGTTACAAAAGAAAATGTAAATGTTGTAAACCTTCACAAGGGTAGAAGTAATGGGACAGATGACATAACTCGGGAAACAATTTGGGAGGGAAAGTGTGGCAGTCAATAAAGCAGCTGATCCTAGAAACAGAGTCTTCTCTATATTACACTGTGTTTTCAAATAACCAATAAAGAAAAGTTATACTACAGCTATATTTAAAAGTTGTGAAGAAGAAGAGAGAAAAAGGGTACAGATACTTTAGTGAACTAAGTCTCCGTCTTTCAAAGCAAGAAACCAATGGGTACTGTTTAAATCTAGATACAGAGGTACAAACATGGTAGATGGTGTTATGGAGATGGATATGAGAAGAACAGAAAACAGAAATGTTCCGACCTAGTTACCTTAAGAGATGAGAACTTGGGGAAGCAGAGACAGAGTTCTCTTGCTTTCTTATCTAATATTCATCCACAACTGTTCATTTTAAAATATATGCTCTTCTATTTCCATCATCATCTTTCACTTAAAACAATAACTCTACTTTTGAATATGAACATCTTATCTTTGAAACAGGATACTTCTTGTTTCATTTATTCACCATTCCCTTTCATTAATGCATCACATTTTCATTTCACTGTATTTCTTAAGGTTCTTTATAATTTTGGATTGGACTTATTTTATTTGCATCCTCTGACTTTCTATGAATTTTAAAACTTTATCATTCACAAGTAATATGTTACATAATTTCAGTTATTTCAACCAATACCTTCAAATGACAATGATTGTTTTAATTGTGTTGCCATTCATTCTTAAATCATTCTAAATGCTATGCGGTATGGCTCAATGCAAAGTATTAGAAACATATAAGATTTCTCCTCTGCTGCTTTTGGTCTTGAGACACTGTAAACGAATAGAACTCGTTCAAACAAGCTGCGTGACATTTGTTCTACTTACACACAGAAAAAAAACAGCTCTGATTCTGGAAATAAATGAATGTCTTATTGAAGCTGGAAAGAACTAAAACACGTAAACTCTAAAGCAGACATACTGGATTATTTCCATAATAAAATATTTAGTTATAAGGTTTCAATACAAAATGCTTGTACAGGGAAGGTAAATCTTTAATACAGTTACTCTTTGGGGTCAATGAAAGTATAGCATCCATACCTCTTTCTCTTTTCACCTCGTCAGCTATCCCCATCAAACCCCATCACTCCAGCACAAACACACAAAGTCAGAGTTAAAGCTCTGTGCAAGTAGCAACAACATTCAACAAATTTTTAAAAATTAAAATTCAAAGGGGAAAGAACTCTTTGCTAAGTGCTAAAGATACATTATTTTATTTCATCCTCATAGCAACTCTTCAAGGTAATTTTTATTGTTATAATGTTTTACACTAAAAAAAAAACAACTATTGCTTAAGAAGTTTAAACAACCTGGCCAAGGTCCCATAGCTTAGACGTGTGTAATGGAGATCTGAACTCAAGAAGCCTGACTCTAGAGTACACTCTCCTAACCCTACGTTAAGTCAAAGGTGTACTTAGAGGACAAGATGATATTTCATCCAGTAGCATTCAGGGTGACATAAGTAACACAAATCACAGAATGTCCATCAATAGACCAAGGATAAAGCACAGCATAAACTGTTTTGAGACAGAGTCTTGCTCTGTCGCCCAGGCTGGAGTGCAGTGGCGTGATCTCAGCTCACTGCAACCTCCACCTCCTGGGTTCAATAGATTCTTCTGCCTCAGCCTCCCGAGTAGCTGGGACTACAGGCATGCGCCACCATGCCCAGCTAATTTTTGTATTTTTAGTAGAGACAAGGGTTTCACCATACTGCCCAGGCTGGTCTCGAACTCCTGACCTCGTGATCCACCCGCCTCTGCCTCCCAAAGTGTGAGGCACCACACCCAGCCAGCATAAATTGTTTCTACCTGTATTCCAATAGTCTATAGGGGAAAGAGGGAAAATACATTTATATTCCACTTCACCACTGTATGTTACATTTTTTAAAAATAGCTAAGTCTTTATCTGTAATTTCTTTTACCAGTTACTTTCAATATTGCGCTCTGCAAGAACCCAACTCCAAACACCCTGGGGCATGAGTGAGTCTCAGCAGGTTTGATATTTGGATTCAGTTAAACACAGCCCTCAGAGATCCCGTAGACTGGCAAAAGCCTCTCTCAACGGAGCAAACAGCTGGCCTCTACCACGTCTGACCACATCATTGCAAGACTTGGCCTCTGTGCAAGATGTCTGCAGTGTGTCCACATTCCTTAGCCAGAGCCCATTTCTGCAATTTGGCCTCTTACAGCAAGATAGCCTTTCTGTTTCCTATGCAAAGTGCAAACTCCTTTTCGGAAAAGGTTAAGGTAATAAAAACAAGGTCAGGAGGCTCTTATTTCATATATGTTAGTTTCTCAACATGTATGTTAGTGATTAAACTCTTGCGCAAGGAGAACACTAAGCACTAGGTAATGGCTAATGAGGCTGACCTGCTCCATTAACTGCTTTTTTTTCTTAACCTTTAAGGGAAAAAAATCATGATTTAGCCCCTTAAGTGTAAATCTGGAGGGGCATCAAAAGGTAAATGCCCTCACACAACAAAGGACACCCACCTGCCCATGTATTGTGTCCCATGTTAATATCTTAACATCCTACTGTTCCAAGGTTAAAATAACTTCCACTATAAAAAATGTGATAGATCATGGAACAATTACAATACACAAATGAGCTGCCTGTATTGTGAACTACACATCATGATTTGATTTGCTCTTTGATAATTTTCTTAACAAGATAAAAAAAGAAAAAACATCATGAGTCGTCTGAGGAAGGGGCCCATGCTACTCTGACAAACCTTGCAAATACTCCCCCTCTTTATTTTAGTGGCTTTATTCTGGCCCTCTTCACTGAAGTCAGAGGTCAAGTCTCCCAGCAGTGATTTGAATACCTCACGTGACTGTTCCAGTCCATCTGCCAGTCACAATGCAACCTGGGTAACAAAACTTCAAACCCTGGTAATGAGAACAGCTTCCGTGACTTCCCTAAGCTTCAGCTTGGCTCTCTAGACTGCGGTCCCCAACCCCCGGGCCACAGACCAGTCCATGTCCTGTTAGGAACTGGGCCACACAGCAGGAGGTAAGTGGAAAGCAAGCAAGTGAAGCTTCCTCTGTATTTACAGCTGCTCCCCATCACTCTCATTACCCCTGAACTCCACCTCCTGTCAGATCAGGGATAGCGTTAGATTCTCATAGGAGCGCAAACCTTATTGTGAACTGCACGTAGGAGGGATCTAGGTTGTCCACTCCTTATGAGAATCTAATGCCTGATGATCTGTCACTGTCTCCTATCACTCCCAGATGGGACTGTCTAGTCGCAGGAAAACAAGCTCAGGGCTCCCACTGATTCTATGTTATGGTGAGTTGTATAATTATTTCATAATATATTACAACGTAATAATAATAGAAATAAAGTGCACAATAAATGTAATGAGCTTGAATCATCCTGAAACCATCCCCCTGGCACCCCTGGTCCATGGAAAAGCTATCTTCCATGAAACAAGTCCCTGGTACCAAAAAGGTTGGAGACTGCTGCTGTAGACCCAGCGACTCTTCTCTGGATTGTCTGGGTCGACACTGCTTGGGATGCGGGCAATTCTGGCTTCCTCCTTTGAGGATGCAAGCCAGCCAACCACTCTAACCTACTTTGTGCAGTTGGGGATATTTTTTTTTTAGATAAAAGTAATCTGAAAAGGAACAGAACGAATAATAGATTTTATGCTGGTTTTCAAGAGCTTTATCCCCTTCTTGCCTTCTCCATCACCAGTAGATTGGTGACTCCATTACCTTTTCCTCCCAAGCCACGGTCCATCTGTTTCTCTCTCCCTCTTTCTCTCCCTCCCTTCCTCATCTCCCCTTCCCTATCTCCCTTTCTTCCACTCTGTCTCTTTTCTTCTCTCTTTAGTTCCGTTTTTCAGGGCATTCAGAATTAAATGTTTTGTTACCATCTCAAACTCAATTTATCCAAGATCAATAGCTCCCCCTCCTGTGTAGCCAGTAAGTTCACTGCCAGGTCCACAATCAGGTACATCAGGACTCTTCGCCTTGCCCACAAGCACAAAGCTATTCAACAATTTTTTTTTTTACCAACCCAAAGGTTTTTTTATTTATTTTTGTTCTTTTGTGACTATGGAAATAAAATATGATTAAGAAACAAACTGATATAATTTGTACCTCAAACAATCATGACACGAGTTTACCTGTATAACAAACCTGCAAATGTACCCCTGAGCCTAAAATAAAAGTTAAAAAAACAAAAACAGAAAAAGAGCTAACATTTATTGAACTCTGGATACTCTATGTGCTTTGACCTATATGATTGCCAAATCATGTTTTACAAATTAAACTAACCTATTGAGATACACTGGGTTGTGTGCTGAAGGGCTCATGAGAGGGACTCAAGCTGCCCCTTTGCTGAGAGCCACGGTCGGGGGACTGGAGGAGCATGTATGTATAAAGGGTGGTGATGAACCCCAGGCAACATAAAAACATTACTGAGTAATCATTTCAAATAAGAAGCACTACGGGAATTCCTAGGAAGAGAGAGTGAGACTACCATGAAATGATCCAGTTCCAGATATTCCTTACAGAAGATTGGGGAGAGAGATGAAGAGGTCACGATGTATGTAATGTTACATATCACTAAGGATTTGGGAAACAAAGACAAAACATCATAGTTCCATCAGCCTCACAGTAATCACTACATTCATCCTATCTATTGAGTGCTTGTCCTATTTCAGCCCCAGCACTCATTTACCTCCCCACAATACTCCTATGAAATAAGTTATTATTTTTATCATTATTGTTGTATTATAATGAATGTGAGGAAGTTGAGCCATAGAGATTAATCCATCTAAATTCACACTGTTAATAAACTGGGGAGCCAAAATTCAAATCTAGTTCCTCTTGTTAGCATTTTTCGCACAAGTCTCTGCTTGTTTTGCATGAGTGTTATTACAATCTTCCTTTTTTGTTACTTTTTCACTTACGTTATTGTATAAATCTAATGATCATTTTGGATAGCTACACAATATTTCATTGAGTCATTTGTACCATCGGTTACTCAACATTCCATTATTGCTGGCTAGTCAGCAATATTTAATGAGAGTCTATCATGTGCTAGGCACTGTGTTAGCTAAGAAATAAGACTGACCAAGATGAGTATGCCTAATGCCTAGATCTTGGTTGCTAATACTATTATTCCATAAAAGGAATCAGGGCTCCTGGGAGATGATTCTAGGGCTTGGCAGGAAATAGACAAGCGGAATCTCTAGCATCTTGCAGTGACAGAAAGTATAAGGAAGTGCTAAACACACATCCACACTGAAGGGAGCATGGCAAGGGACACAGGAGCCAAATGAAAGAAGTCCAAATGGCCAAAGCCAGAACCCTTTGGGAGCAACAAAATAACAAAAGCAGCATTGGATTACAACACCAAGTAAAAAATCAATATCCATAAGTCCATACTGATAAATAAATGATTGAAGAAATACATAAATGGGAGAGTAGAGACAAATCTCCTGTGCTTTAGACTTTCAAATAATTTCATAGATGCTCGGCCTTCCAAAGCACGAAGCATAACTCCCCACTTCTTACATGTGAGCTACACACATTGACTGTCTTCCAAAAAGTACAGTATAAAGGGGAGGAAAAAGTGGAAAATCCTGACAAATCCTATCTCAGCCAGGCGACGAAGGGTTACAGCAACAATGACAAATCATGTTCCTACTATAAACCCTTAATATTATGTGATAAAAATGGAACTTTACCTCTGTGGTCTTTTTCCCAAAAGCCCATAATTTCAGTGTAATCATGACAAAAACATCAAATCATTCCACTCAGGGCCATCCTGCAAAATATCTGACCAGCCCTCCTAAAAACTGTCAAGGTCATTAAAAACAAGGAAAGTCTGAGAACTGTGACAGCTGAGTCATGTCTAAGAAAACATGACTACTAAATGCAGGCTGATATCCTAGATGGGACTCTGAACATAAAAAGGACATTAAGTAAAAACTCAGAACATTTGAATAAGGAATGGCCTTTAATCACTAACTACATATCAATATTGGTTCATTGGCTGGGCACGGTGGCTCACGCCTGTAATCCCAACACTTTGGGAGGCTGAGGCAGGCGGATCACGAGGTCAGGAGATCGAGACCATCCTGGCTAACACAGTGAAATTCCATCTCTACTAAAACTAGAAAAAAAAAAAAAAAAAATTAGCCGGGTGTGGTGGCCGGCGCCTGTAGCCCCAGCTTCTCTGGAGGCTGAGGCAGGGGAATGGCATGAACCCGGAAGGTGAAGCTTGCAGTGAGCGGAGATTGTGCCACTGTACTCCAACCTGGGCACAGAGCAAGAAACTCCGTCTCAAAAAAAAAAAAAAAGAAAGAAAAAGAAAAAAAAATTGGTTCATTAATTACAAAAAATATACCATGCTAGTATGGGATGCTAACAAGAGAGTAAAGTGTCCAGAGTATACGGGAACTCTCTTAATTTTTCTGTAACTCTAAAACCGTTCTAAAGGGAAAAGTTTATTTTAAGGTAAAATAATAATAATCCTGTCCCAATGCAATTACAAATAAAACAGCTATATTTTAAAAGTGACTGAGACACAGTCTTTGCTCTTGAGGATCTCACAGTCTAGGAACACAGGTACAAAGAGTGTCTACGCAACAGAGAAAGCACGAACATCAAGGTCTGCCCGGGGAACTCAGGGTGGCCAGAACAAAGGCCTTTGGCCACAGCATGTGTGGTAAGCTCAGAAGAGGACTATCTGAGCTATGATTTGATGTTTCCCGGTTGCTAAGGGGAGTCACTAGTTTTATTTCATCCCACTGATGAAATTCCTCTTAAATTCTCCAACTCCATTAGCAAATCCCTTGTCCAAATCCTGGTGATTTCATTGTTGGACTAGTATCATGTTCTTTTTTCCTGGCTTCCTAGTTTCTCTCTACTCCATTAGGACAATATGGCTAAGTATCTTTTCATATTCACCACGCTTATTTCTATTCTCCTACAACCCAAAGATGGACCTTCACCCTCTATAATGTTAAGCGTCTCATTATTAGTTTCAGATATCTATCAGGTAGGCCTAATCTACCTGTCCACTCTTACCTTTACCAGTACCTTCAATTCCCACCCTCCTACTCAGCTCCTCTTCACCATCTCAGCCCTCACTCATGCACGCACTGCTATCTCTGACACACACAAAAACCAGACACTTCCTCCATTTTTATATTAGCTCTTTCATCTTTCCATTTCAACGTGTAGTTCCATCTCCTTCCTTAGTGTTCCCTGATGAATCCCATTCATCTTTCACATTACAAACACAATTCCAGACATATCTTCAAAAACCTACATAGGCTATACTGTAGTTATATATTTAAAACAATTATCTGTCTAGATCTCATCCCTGAAGTCCAACCCACCCCCTTTACTCCCAGAGTAATACATTGTTCTTCAAGCACAGAAACAATATCTATTATGCCTAGACCATCCTGTAGTCTATTTAGAAGCACACAAGATAATATTGACTTTAGGCACTAGCAAGTACGAAGTACAATTAACAAAGATTAATATCTCCTCAGTGGCAAAAGCAGGCCAGATGGAAAATGCCACCAACATTAAAATCTGTGCAATACAGAGCATTATTTCTTATAAATTTATCTTTTTAAAGGAAGACTATTTAACACGTCTTTGAAAGGCTATATAGGCAGTTAAACAGAAATGTATGGTGGTTTTGTTCCTTATTTCACTGACATGCCAGTCATTAATGTATTCTGATCAGTGAAGTTATCCATGTTTATAACTCATAAATCAATATTTTCCTTTGAGAAAATACAAAATCAATGTAGACAAATAACACACATATATAAATATTTGATTCTATTTATTTCTTTGGCAAAAGAGAAAAATAAAAATCCCACAAGCAACTAAACAAAGGTTTTCAGCTCACAAGTTGGCATGTATTTTATGATGACAGATTGTTGCAGCTGATCAAGGTCATAGATGGAGCCAGCCTTATGTGGCCAATTCCTACAGACAACCATGACAAAATCCACAGAGTGACCTTGAAAGGTATCTTTGGATGTGCTGCTTGGATGAAGGCTTTTCCCACTGCTAACTGGAGTAACTCATAGCACAGGCAGCACACAGGTGTTGCATCAACAGTTTCATTTGCTGTGTACCCTCAGCTTTTCATGGAGATTTTGTGTTGATCAAAAGCAATAGCCCAAGAACTTAGGGTCCAAAAATGCTGTCACCATTTAAGGCCATGCACACGTGCACCCTCCTCCCCAACACACACATACTCTCTCTCTCTCTCTCTCACACACACACACACACACACACACACACACACACACACAGCCTAAGACAATTAGGAAACAAAGCTGCAAAGGCAGTTCCTCAGATCTGGGACATCATTTTAGACTGACAGTCAATTTAAATCCTATTGGAATCTTTTATAGGTGGTGTGTGTATATTAAAAAAAAAATTACAGCTCAAAAAGCCATGGGATGCACTCTACAGGAAACTAGACAATTGATCCATGAAGACCAGAAGCACAGATGTTTAAAGTACATCATGTGTGCAGCAAGTTAGCACTCTTCACTTCATGCTTCTGGAACTCTGGATGAAGCAGCACTAAGAACACAAAGTCTGTTTGTCTGCTTAGAAAACTACACCAGCAGAATGGACTCCTCAAAGTTCTCAAGGCAATGATTTGAATAACTGGCTGTCCTAGTGTGTACTGGATCACTTCTCCAAGGGAGGGCATCTGTATCTGGCCTACTGGCGTCACATGTCTGGTTGGTTGGGTAAAAGTCGTTCCCATACATGGAAAGAGGTGAATTTCTTCATGAAGTTTAAACTATTTGACCCTCTAAGGATGAGGAAGCATTGCTTCCAGACAGAAAATTCAGCTTATCTCAAATGTTTGCTTCTGGAGCATCTGAGAGGATATGGCCAATGACATGATGAGAACATGTTGTCCCTGTAAAGAACTGCTTCCCAGAACTCTGCAACCCTTGGACTTCACCAGGGAGCTCAGGGTCCATCAAGAGCTTTTCTTTGACTGGGATATTCATTCCGTGTATTCAAGTTGAAGCCACATTGTACTTTTCCAAAGGGTGAAGGAAATTATAGAAATGATTGAAAACACAAAACAAGTGGTGAGGGGATTCTGAGCCTGCACAGAGGCAGGCCAGAGGCGGAGCTGGGGGTGGAGCTCATGGAATTCTGTTACCACCCACAGAAGGAATTGGGGACTAAAGCAATGATTCTTGCCACTTCCCAGAAATTCTCAAACAAGAGCTCTGTCCAAGGAGATAATATCTTCTGAATGTACTGGCAGCCCCAGGAAGAGACAGGAACACCAGCCAATGGGGTCAGACTTAGGAGAAAGAAAGAATGAGGTCTTTCAGGAACCTAGAGTGCAGGGTGATTCGATACTTGAGTTCCGAATGCTGTCAGCTCCAATTGACAAACAGGTAGAGCTCCAAAATTTCATTTCTATATTAGTATTTAGAACTTGGAATGGCCTGTCCAATAGAAACAATGTTAATAGGTGGTGGTTTGGTCTCCAGATCAGTCAAATAGCAGTCTCTCAGCTGCATTATCAGCTGAATAGGCTATTGTGGGCTGGTCTGGGAACCTGACCACAACTTAAAATGTTGTTTCTATGGGAAAACACATTCCACGGCAGGCAACCAGAGGAAAACTTGGCCACTCAAACCTACCATGCCTCAGCTTAGTAAGCTGCCCAGTGATCTATGAGAACTGAACATCTTAAACTCGGGCAACTCCACACAGTCCTGAGAGGACGGCCAGAGTCAGAGCCATCCCAGCCCAGGCTTGACACCCTTCTGGACCCCCTGCATGAGACCAATACAGGACATCCACAAGTTCATGAATCAGAGACTTAAAACCTGGAGAGTTCTCATCCTCAATGCACCTGACTTATTTTAAAGACCAGAAGATTCCACCCCATCAACGACTATACCATAAAATCAGTATCCTGGACTGGCTCATAGATGGACTTCAGTGAGCGATTTCCAGCACGAGTGGCTTACACGTGAAGCAAGGAAGCAAATCCGTTTTGAATCCTATTTGGTGACTTCAGTCTCATACTAAAATTATTCAAGCATTTCATCTCTCCTAAAACTGGAAATTGCCAGGGTTTTATTTATTTATTTATTTATTGCAAGTTCCTTAAATAAAGCAAATTCAGATTTATCTTTACAATCCCAACACCTAACACAATACTTGAATCTTAAGTGGTAAACGAAAGGTTAGAGTTTCATTTACCACTAAGACAACATAAGTTAACGAGAATTCTGTAAGAGTAGTATTTAATTTATTTAAAAAGGTGGGTATGTTTATAAGAAACTAAGTTTTAAAAAAGATCCAGCCTGGGTAACATAGCAAGACCCTATATCTACAAAAAAATTTTAAAATTAGTCAAGATGGTGGCATGCACTTGTAGTTTCCCAGCTACTTGGAAGACTGAGGTGGGAGGATCACTTGAGCCCAGGAGGTTGAGGCTAGAGTGAGCCGCAGTCACGCCACTGCACTCCAGCCTGGGTGACAGAGCAAGACCCTGCCTCAAAAAAAAAAAAAAAAAAGAAAGAAAGAAAAGTGTAATTACCAGTAAGAAATCAATATCATTTCATCTACTTTTTTAAATTTTAGAAAATTAAAAGGAAAAAATCAAACACATAACAACAATTACTCATAAGTGGAATACATGGGGTACGAGAGTGAAATTCTTCCATGTTTCAGTTGCATCATTTAGAAACATTTATAGCTACAAAAGCTTCAGAGATCTTGCAGCTCAAACCATACTACACGGCAGTCAGCAGGCCATGGATCTTTAAAACATTTCTCTGTCTAGCCCTCCCATCAAAACAGGGACAATATTGTTGCTCAGGAACAAAAGTAAATAAATAAATCACTGACAGATTTTAAGTTTCTACAAAGTCAGAAGAAGTTAGGTAAAAGCATGCAGTTGCTGAGATTATTTCATTGAAACTAACACTTCACAATATTGGCAGTCAAAACCTTCAGGTTTTTTTTTTTTTTAATTTTGCGATTGAAACAAAGTTGTAAGCATTTATTTTTAAACATTTAGATATTTGGAAAATTTTTAATAAAGATAGTCTAATTTAAATTTGAGGGAATTTAACCAGATTAGTACTTTAGTCCACGTGAAGTCATGCAGTGGAATAAAAATAATAATTAGCAACTATTAGACAGCTTTAATTTATAAAATTTACTCTTCCCCCAAACCCTATCAAGAAAATGTATTGGTGTGCTCATTCTCAGACGAGGAAACTGAAAATGTGAGAAGTGAAGTAATTTTTCAAAGGCTACACAATGGAAACATCATAAATCCCTAATTAAAAACCAAAAGACTTTATTAATAAAACATTCCAAGGTTAGTGCTAAAGATTTTTAGATTAGAGATTAAAACGATGTTTCCATAAATACTCCAAAGAGAATGTATTCTCTTTTTTGTGTAAACGAATTTGTACATCATTTTTTGTGTTCTGATTTCTTTTACTAGGTTTGCAAAAGAAGTAAGACAGTGCTTGGGAAGCGCATTAGAAAAGGAAAACAATGTAAACAGAACACATTTTAGGAACATTCACTCCTATAGACTGGCACTTCTGTTTCCTAAATAGTTTCTGCATTTCCCAGTAGAGAATGAGTATTCTGTCCTGCACCCTCCAGTAAAAACATTAGTCAGCTCTTAACATGCTCAATGTTTGAGGGAGTGGGTGTGTAGGGAGCACAAGAAAGATTCAACATGTGGATAATTCAAAACCTACTCAGAGCTGGCATTGGAATGTGTTAGTACACACACTTCAACATGGGTGTAGCTTGTCTTTTGAAAAGTAGCTCTAAGCAAAACCATCAGGACACGCAGGCAACTGTCTGACCCAGCTTAGGAAGACAATGAGCTGCTCGAAGGCCTGGGTGAGCCAATGATCTTCTTAAAAAAACCCTCCAATTTCACGTCTCTGTGACTTAATTCAGAGGCTGCTGGGATGTTGTCCATTACACAAAGTGGTGACTCTCCTCATTCCAATGGCCAGCACAGTTCTTCTCTGAAATCCAACCCAAAAGATTTCCCTCTCAGTGTGAGTGATGCCAGCACTGTCCTCTCAGCACCCTTCCAGCTCCAGAGAAGATGTGACAGTATTTGTGTTTCAAGCTATAACTAAGCAGAGCAGGTGCTAAATGCCAGCACAAAGCTTCAACATGACAACTTCTGAAGTGGTGATGATGATGTCAAAACAGAGAGAAATACATCCATCTTGAATACCTAAAGGGCTTCCAAATCTCTGTAGCAGCACCCACTGACTAAAAATCAGTTCCAAAAGCCTGTCATTTCACCCAGTTTTCTATCAGGTAGGAATACATGAGGCCTTAGAGAATGATGGACATGTTTCACTGACATGAAACACACAGAGAATGTGCCTGGCACACATGTACACGCACATGCACCATTCCCCACAAACAGTTGGGGAGGAGCTCCTGGGGCAGCTCTCATCCCTACCTTCCCTTCCCCGATGGGGACTGGGTGTACCAGTAATTTTCAGCATCTTTCATTTGAATCACTAAGACTGTACTTGTTCCAATTTCTTGGGGGGGGGGAAGCATTAAAGCAATGCCAAAATGAAGGTACAAAAATTCACGTCTGAATGTTAAAATCTCTGCAAATATCTTCTTCCCCCCACCCCATAGTCCAAAATCTTACCAACTTTTCATAAGGTTCTTGCCTGAAATTCCTTACTTTAAAATAAAAACACATTGAGTGCTTCTATCTTGACACTCACAAAAGATCATGGGATAAATGAACCTTTGCAGAATTATTTTCTTCCCTGTCAGCCCTTTCAAACGCCAGGTTCCTTCTGTGTGAATTTTCCACAATTTCATAGCTCATAATAGCCAATCCTTACTCTTAGATATTAAATAATTTTTCTACAACGAAGTCGCAGATAAGAAAATCAGATCCAGCATATTGCAAACATTACTGGCTGTGAAGTGTTGAGCCTAAGTTCAAAACTAGGAGTAAAACTTTACAGCATTAGTACGTCAATAGGAAATGACAGAATTTGAATATCCCCATTCTGCCACCCTAATAAATAGATCTAGAAAATGATTGTCAATGGCTGCTAATAACACAAAAAGAGAGACTGGTAGTAATGATGTCCCTCCTAATGGAAGGACACATACCACTTATAAAGTCTTCCTGACAAAAAGTTAATTGAGTTTAATTAAGCATTTAGCTCTAACTAGCAATTCACAACACACACAGGGGACTGAGAAACATGATAAGACCATCCCACTGGCATGCAATCATCACTGGACTGCAAGAAACTCTCCAACAGTGAAAGCCATGTGTGGTCCAAGAACTGGCCAGCACTGGTCTACAAACTAGACATTACTAGTCTATAATGAGATAAGGAGCTTAAGCTAGAATCTAAACCATCTCACTGCTTCCTTCATTGAGGAAGTCTCCCTAGGAATAAAATATAAGCTGAACTAAATAGTGTGCTTAGTGACATATTTTGGATTTACACCCTGGTTTCTCATCTCATCATGGACCAGAAACAGGAGTTTGTGAACTGGCATCTTAAGAAGCACTGCTGTGGAGGACAGGAACCTATTTTTTCAATACATAAATTATAAGGAAAAACTGACAGGGGGACAATCTATATATTCAAAAATATTTGAGACAGATCAACCAGTTGCAAAATATGGACTTTTTTGGATCCTGATTTGAATAAACTGCAAAAAAACAAATAAAATTTATGACTCAATGAGGACATGTTAAATATTCGCTGAATATTTGATAATATTAGAAATTAGTGTTCACGGTAAACAGACTAATATTACTGTGTTTATGTTTCTTAAACAGCCCTTACCTTTTAGGACACACATTGAAATATTTAAAAGTAAAATGATTTTTCAGGGATTTACTTCAAAATAAATGCAATGAGGGAGAGAAGAAGTAGATAAAACAAGATTGACCATTAATTGATAAATGCTGAAGCTGGATCATCATTGTATCCTTCTCGCTAGTTTTGCATCTATTTGAAATTATCCACATCTGTGTTAAATAAAATTCTTTTTCAAAAACACAGACTTGCAGGAGCACCTGGCCTAGTCCATCCTGATATCCAGTCTCCTACATGCCGTCATGCCACACTTTTGTTTTCTGTTTTCATTCACTTGAAGAACCACCTTTATCTGTTACGCAGCTCAACATTCCTGAGAGGGAGGGGACCTCCATGAAGAGACAATAACAGTCCAATCCCAACATGTGTGCCATGTTAAATCAGTGGCAAGAACTAACCAAAGTGTTTCTACTAAGTGGCCAGCTACTACATAAGGTTGCAGTTCACTAGATGGGGCATCCAAGAACAAATGACTTCACTACACCTGTGCAAACAATTAACATATTGGTTCAGGGGATAGATCCCCTTGGACATCACAGGTCCTTTTTGACATGACCCATTTTCATAAAGACATTTTGTTTTGATGACAAACATAAACCCATCAGTTAACAAAAGATGTGTTTTGGGGGAGGGGGTTTGTTTGTATCAGGTTCATAAAAAGGTTAAATTTGCATTTTTCTGTGCATAAGTGGAAGAATTCTTATGGTCCTGGGAAATATGAAATGATGGGAGGAAATCAGTTAGCAAAGAATCCTGGTACGTCTTCTGACCTTTCAATGTGTGAGAATGTGTGTCAAACAACTTATTTTCAAGGAAGGTCTCAAACGCAAATGAGCAGATGAGTCAGTCTGCAGTCAAATTAGACCCTGCTGTCTTCTGTCAAAGTTCAATAATGTCTGGATTAAGTTAGAACTGCTTACAAGCAAAAAGAGAAAAAGTGGTTCGCCTATCTTTGTAAAATACCTGAAAGGTTTTCAAAACTTTAAAAGGAAAAGTTTATTTTATTTGAGGTTTATTTTTTTTCCCAGGAAGTTGGTAGAGCACAGAAAGTATCTGGTATTTATTTGCTTGATTTTATATTCTTACTTTTTTTTTTAATAAACTTTCTGTTGGTGATGGTGTTATTTACCCCAAGGGGATGACAGACATTAAGTAATTTGAACATTTTCAATGGCAAATAGAAAAATAACTATTATCTGTTTAAATCGTTCCTTATTTAAAACACTCTACTCTTATTTTTACAGGCTGTGAATGAATATGAAGCAACCGCAGTTTCTTAGAGTTTACTGCGAATCAGTTAACCAGAGCTGGCGTGGAGGGTGCAGCATATAGGAACTCTACGAAAGCTATGCCTAAATTAAGATAATGTATGTTTTGTTCCACTCTCACGGATGCTCGATAGTTTCAGATCACTCTGAAAGTCAACTCTCATTAAAATCAAAATGAAAATCATTAAAAGAAAATTTACAAATAGAAAGATTTTCAATTCCTCAAGAGAAAGAGGACACAGAAGAAGAAGAATGAATAAGAATCTCTTTGTAGTAAATGAGCATTATGTTGCTGCATGGCATGAAGTCAAAGGTAGGGAACGCTGAATTAGAAAGTGGCTCTTCTCAGGGGCTGCCAATCTGAGTCAGCCTGTCCCCAATCATGCATGCAAGGCCTGCCCACAAAGCACCCAGAGAGGACAGTGGTAACAGAGTGGGTGGAGGGAATACTGATGCTGTGGAAAAGGGAGCTTTCTCCCTGGGAGTGCAGATGTGTTGTGTTTACCCATCCAGCATCCCTTCCCCTTCTCTGCTAACCAAACTCTTCTTTCCTAAGCCCATTCCACACGGTTCAGGCAGGACTAACACATGGCTCAGTCCTGACCAGCTGGAGCACCCTATTTCTTTGGTGACAATGAAGGGCGTGTGACTGGGGCAATGCCGGAGTTCTCCGTGAGATCTGATATGCGGAATCCGGAAAAGAGGGTTTATCTCTTTACCTCTGAGATTGTAGGTTGAAAGGCAGTGTGGCTAAGAATTGCGGGTGGATATCTGGGCTACCCAATTATACCCAAATCCTTACTCCAACAGAGGCAATTAAAGCACATTTCAAGAATGGCCCACTACCTTGCCATGAAACAATTCTAATTCCCAGGGTATCTCTGCACTGCTGCCAAAGAGAATGGTTTTCAACCCAGTCCTTCCATTTACTAAAATTTAAATTCTTTTCACAACATCTCTTTTTTAAAAAAAAAATGTGTTAGTCAGGAAAGAGGCAAGGCCTATTTGACAGATCTGCCAGTTAAAAAATGCAAACTTTTTTGGAAGAGTTGAGGGGGTGCATGTTCGTAAGGAATAATATTTAGTAAGTTTGTTTCCCAATGAAGACAACGCAATTTAGGGAAAGAGAAAATTTAAAAATAAAAACTTATCTCCAAACTGCCTTTAAGTATAACCAGATCTCCACAGATGTAGTAAGTTTCCATTAAAATTACACTTTTGAATATTTTAAAGTTCAGGTTTGCCTCCTGTTTCTGAATATAATCATTTCTATGATGAGAAAGTGGAGACTGTGGTATCCAGATAGGAATGATTATCTAAATTTTTGCTTTAGCCATAATAAATAGCCTGTTTGGCTCTCTGCCTCATTTTCCTTATCTGTAACAGCATTATAATTATTTGCATCATCATAGCTAAACATGTCAGGCACAGTACTGAGAACTTGAAATGAACCATCCCATTAAATCTTAAGACAACACAGAAAGATGGGTAATTTAATCGCATTTACAAGTGAAGAAACTGAGGCCCAGAGAGGTCAAATCACTCGTATGAGGTTTCCTCCTGGTAGGTGGTGGAGACAGGATTTGACCCAAAGCCTATTTCCACACTACCAAACCTCCCTGAAAGTGTGGCCAATGGTTACTAGCAATCATTGAAAATGACTCCTTGGTCCTTTAAAATATGGTCCCACAATCAATACCAGTCTACCCCACTACCCACCGCCAGGCTCAAATAGGAAATAGTGTGAGGTAATTATAACATACACCCCAGCCACTAGCTCTGGGTTTTTATGACCAAACTGTCAAACATTCCTAGCCAACTCTTCAGGAAATGTTCAGGCACTTTCTCAGATTCCAGCTACAACATCGACTATGTGGCCCTGGGGAGTACGGAGCTCACAGGGTGGTAATGGGATATAAAATTTGCAAACTTGAGGTCAGTGGCCTCAATTCTGGGGTGTGAAGCACCAGCAGTCCATGAAAGATTAAAAAACTATTTGTCAACTTAAAGGCTGCACATCAAGTCCTTCACTGAAAAGCACTTGCCCACATCTCCTCAAACATTAACCCCATCGGTAAAGGGAGAGAAAGATATTCCAAATGGCAGTTCTGCCTAGAATCATTGGGAAAAAAGGTAATAATATCAACAAGCCCAAGACAGGGTGTTCATTCTGAAAATGAAGCATTGGGTCCTATTCAAACACAGCTAAGGCTCAAAACATAGTTGTCGCTAGGAGTAGGCAGATGTTTTACAATATTATTAGGGGAGATGATATGGAAGAAAACACAAGAATTCGAGAATTTTTTTCTTCTTTAGCGTGTTTATTACATGAACTCTTAATGTATAGTTTGGATAACTGAGCCAGCAAGTTATACAACAAGAGACCAAGCTTAATCACAGACCCAGAACTGCCTTAGTTGATCTCAGGTCATTTGACTCTGACTGCCAATTCGAAGTGTGAGTATGTGTGTGGTGGAGGGTTTTGGGGAGGAGTCATGCTTCAGACTCCCAGAGAAGACTATTTCTCTTTTTCCAACCACCTGACTGATACCCTCATTGACAACTACCTCCCTCAAAACGTCCCACCCCACCCAATCCCTTCTAATGTGGAGGTTCCCACTGATAGCAGGGTAGTACTGAGAATCTAAAACTCTGCTACAGCATCACCGCTTCAGGGTTGACCACTGAGAGACTAATCACACTGCCTAAGGTCAAATAAACGAGAGAAAGAAAAACATCCATGCCCACAGGATTGATAAGGTTTGGTTATTTCATGCACAGCGGAGAAACTGCAGATACCAGTCAACCTCTTGAGGGTAGGAACACAAAGAGGCCCAATCTATTACCCAACCACACGCGTCTTAGGCCGGCTCCCGCCACCACGTGACTCAGGTTCCACACCTACGAACCGGAGAGGAAAATAAGCACCTTGAGCACTTGTTCCTGGACCTTCTCTGGGCCTCAGTTTCAGCATTTATACATTTCTAAAATCTGTCCTACTATAACTAATTTGTAATATGAATTTTTATAAAGATGGATGGTCTGGCTATGGAAGAAGATATGAGCCATAATTTCAATGGCAAAAACAAAAACATTTAAAAATAAGAAGGTCTTTTAAAACTTATTCATCAAAGGCACGAACCTATTAGAGTCTGATTACACAATCTTACAAATGAGCACTGAGCGAACACGGGAAATGATACACAATAAGCCGTTATTTACAGGAAGAGGAATGCATCAAACTTTACACAGTCCCATATACAGAGGTGCATACCAGACAATGGATTAATCTGCGTTTCCACTGCATTCCTCTCCATGTTTTCATAGGAATCTTTTCTGGCATCCAAGTGTCTTTCTTTTATGCCCTGACTCTTCTCCATAAGCTCTCTGTCCCCTAAAGAGGCTGATGAAGACCACAGGTCGCCTGGTCCCAATGCTGCCGGGAGTGAAGGGGTTGTCATCAGTATCTTTCAAAACCCAGCGTCTGCTCTGTCCAGCCGAGGTCCACTGGGTGGCAATACTCTTCACTCCAGACCTTCTCCCAGCTCTCTCCTCCTGCCTCCCTCAGACTTTCTCCTTCCCTCCCCTAACAAAAACCTTAACCCTGTTTTTCTTTTTGAACACCCCAAAATTCCCAGGTAAAAATTTTGTATTTTACATAGACCTTGTTTACTTTTCTTAAGGTTTTAACTCTCATTTGATATTCCTATTCACCCTATTTTATTTGCAGCACAGCTTATGAAATTACTTACAAAAAAGATGAGACAATGACAATGAAGAAAAAGAAGAAAAGGAAAAGATGGCAACAAAGAAGGAGAAACAGAAACTGAAAAGGAAGAAGAAACAAACAACAAAAAACACACAAAATGAAACCCTGCCTCTGGAATACATTGCCTTTATTAATAAAGATATTACCATACTTCAGTTCGAGGCCATGAAACTTGACAGCAGACAATGTGTCTGTAGGGCAGACATAAATCCCGTCTCCCAACACCAACATCATAAAATGGTTGTACTATATTTGGAATTAGATGTGTTTGGATACTTATATTTGAATGTAAGTATGACTGATGGTCTAGGAATTCATAACCCTTCAAAATGTTGAACCAAACCACTTGTTTAAAGGAGCAGTTCTCCCACTCTGAGCCTGCTTGCTGTCTGGAATACATCTCCGGCTGGGAATGGTGGAGATAGGGATTTTTGCTTTCTCTCTTCCGCTCTAGGGGAGCTGAATAAATAGAGTCAGTGATAACTGCAACCAAAAAAAGTCACTTAAGTTGAAAAAGCAGTAGTCACAAGAAATTTAAAACTAGGATTTGATATAGGATAAGATACCCACAATGCAAACTTGACTATATTTCCAATCCGATTTTATTCTGTTGACAATGTGGCTACTCCATTTATAACAAAAATAATAATACAGTTCAGCTCATTACAACACCAATTCTATTAGCAATTGCAACCTATTTTTGCTTATAACCCCTAATTTAAAAAAATTGAGGTGGATTACACCAACAGATACATATATTTGAGGCTATAAATAGAAACTGAAAATAAAATTTCATACAGAAGAAAGTTAAAACATACCAAAGTTAATAAATTAGAGTGATTGCACATTAAATTTATTTTATGTATAATCTTAAAAACTGATTTTCTTAAAAGCTAATGGAAAAAGGTTAGATGTTTTGAAATTCTCATATTTGAATAAAACAAAACATACTGGTTCATTAGGAACTTTAATCTTATTCCTGACATTGTGAGTTCTTTAAATGCAGAACTGTGGACAAACTAAGAATAATGCCCTAACATTAATCTAACAGAATATGCAAACGCAATATTTATGGAGCTTTTTCATTTTGAAGTTACAGCCGCAAAATACAAGGAGGCATCCTCAGTAGGGAACTAAGCCGATCGAACTTGACCAAGTTAGAATTAAAACTTAAAGCATCTGATTAGCCTTCTCAAAGATCTATTGCCCTACAGTGGTAGCTGGTCTCCAAAGATGCTCCACTTCCTCCCTTCCCGGCAGACGTGTGCTGCTCCTCACATTCAAAGGTAGGTCTTAATAGTCAGTCCACACCCTTGAATCTGGGTGAGGCCTATGACTTGGATGGAATTCCAGGTCATGCAATTGCAGGCTAAGTTTGAAGAAAGTCTGGTAGTTCCCACTTTTGTGCTCTTGAGAGATCCTGAGCTGCCATGGAAAAAGTCTGGCTATGGTGGAAAGACCATGTAGAGAGGCCATGTATAGAAAGGGGACAAGCTGAGACTACATAAAGGGGAATCAAGAAATCCAGTCAATGTCAAGGACATATGAGCCCATGTGACCCCAGCCAGCCAGCCCCCAGCCCTTCGAGTTAGCCTGCGGTCAATATGTGGGATTAACACATGTGACCAGGGTCAGGAGGCTGCTGTTCAAGATCCAGCCCCAATAGACACTCACTCTGAGCAAGGCCTAGTCGCTGCATCTGGGGCTCAGTCTCCCCATTTGAAAAAAACACATTCAATGGCTCCATCCCGGGGGGCAGGTTCAGGCAAGTGACTGCATGAGAGAGAGCGCTTTAAAACTTGGAAAGCCCCCAGCACAGCCAGACAAGTGGCTCTTTGCTTTCTTTATTCCCCACCTCAGTGGGTCCATTTAGATAAACCACACCCAAGTAAACACGGCTGCAGGCGCCAGGGCCTGGTCACAGAACCAGATGCATATGTGAAGAAGTCATACTGCCTGTTCCAGCCCAACTGACATTGTGGGGCGCAGAGACAAGATTCCCCACTGTGTCCTGTCTAAATTCCTGAGCCACAGAATCATGAGAAATAATAAAATTGTTGTTTTAAGCCACTAAGTCTGGGGCAATTTGTTACGTAGCAATAAAATAACCCAAACACTCACAAATGAAAATACTTTGTTTCATGGTAGTAGAGGGCCTAGGCCTGATCTCATTTCCCTTTATTCTCTCTTTATGGTGCTACAATGATTTTGTATATGGTAAGTTTGAATATATATGGAGGTGGGAGCATTCTAGGTCCTCCTCCCCTTTGTCTTCCCCAACCAACTAGTCAAGTACTGTCTGCATTAATTCTGGAACCACCTGAGCCTCTTCTTTCTTCACCCCTTTCACTGAATTTGCTCAGCCCATCACGGACTCTCACTGTGACTCCTATATTAGCCTCCCAAATCCAAATCTCCCTGTCTTTAGTTTCTCTCCTCTCTAAGTCATCTACCTTTCACACCTCTACCCAGTGGCAAAGATCTGATCATGTTCCTATCTGAGAATCCTTTACTAGCTCCCCGTCCTTGCCTTTCACAACCATCAGTGATGTTTATGTTTCCACTAGTCCCTCACCTTTCCCTAACAATGTCGCTACCTATGTATGAGCTCACAAGATTGCTCAAGGTTGCGAACTGCACAGCTCCAGGGGGCACTCGTTTCATAGACTACACTACAAACCATGTCACATGGAACCACGCCGTGCCAACCCTGCCCAACTGCAGTCAATGTCCTAAGACCACAGACACTTCATATCCCTTTCCCTTGATGTATTTTTCACTCATCTTTCCTTTATTTCTCAGCTATACTTACTCCAAGCTCTAGTTTATATAGTTAACCATACCCAGTCAATCAGTTCATCAAAATTGCTGAGTTCAACCATCAAAAACTATTCTATTGAATACATGCCACATGCCCCGTTCCTAGAGATAAATAAAACAAGCAAGATCTCTGCCTTCAGCAAGTTCTCACTCCTAGTAGAGAGTCACTTTTTATCACGTAGATCAGAGGTTGTTAAACTTTTTCTGTAAAGGACCAAAGAGCAAATGTTTCAGTTCTGTGGGCCATACTGTCTCTGTCGCAACTACTCTACTCTACTGCTGTAGGAGAAAGCAGCCATACATAATAAGTAAATAAACAGGCATGGATTTGTTTCAATAAAACTCTGTTTTCCAAAAAAGTGAGCTTGTTGACCACTGATAATTTTTTGTTGTTGTTGTTGTTAGACAGGATCTTGCTCTGTGGCCCAGGCTAGAATGCAGTGGCATGATCATAGCTCACTGCAGCCTCAACCTCCTGGGCTCAAGCAATCCTCCTGTCTCAGTCTCCCAAGCACTGGGACTACAGGAATAAGTTACCATGCCCAGCCCTAATAGACTTTCACTGTAAAGTCACTTCTGATCAATCCCATTCCCACAATGATGCTTCCCTTGGCTTGTAACAGCATCTGCCTTCAATAAATGTTGAGTCTTTCCACATAGCAATGGTGGGAGAAGATTCTTGGGAAATGAAGGTATAAAGGGCATGGGAAAAAAAAATGTACCATCTACAAGATTTATTGTAACTGAAAAGCAGTAAAATATTAAGATTAAGAGCTCCAGCTATGAAGCTAGATTTCCCAACTCTACCACTTACTAGTTTATGTCCCTGGAGTAATTACTGAAACTCTGCATCCCTTGCTTCTTCATCTGTTAAATGAATAAATAAGCTTAATCTTCCTCATAAAGGACTTAGGTTTTAAGGGAATTAGTATTTGCAAAGTACAATTGTAAGTGATACCTCAGAGCTTTTTTTTTTGTTTTTTTTTTTTTACCATTATGGTTGCAATTTAATGTAAAAAATTGGGCTGAGCTTACAGGCAACCAAGGTAAAAAATGAAAAAGAAACAACTAAATAACTCGTATGACTGGTCACGATTTAAGACACATACCAATTTCCACTGGAAAGAGAAATACTTCTTGCAACCCTATTCAGAGAGAAATTTCTCTCGGGGGACATGACAGCAAGAGGGTTCTGAACAACATAAGGAGCAATGCCTCCAGCTCAGAAGCCCAGACAACGCCCAGCAGGCTGCCTGCAATGGTTACCTACCACCCTCATACAAGTCAAGGTCTAATATTAAAATATAATACACACGCTATACAAAGTCCCATTGGCTCTAACATCCTATGATTCTTTCTGTTTTATTAATGCCTTTGCAGAAAGTTTCTTGTTGGACTAAATAATACTATGTGATTAACCATACTTAGGATTTGTGAACTAGCATGAAAGAATATTAGGAATTTTAAGTGGAATTTTACCAATGTCTTGGGCCTGCATTTTTGTCTGGTGGAATGAAAAACCAAAACCATAACTAAAATTAATGGAGAAAGAAAAGTTAACATTCAGTTTTGTCTTTAGAACTTAACCTCTGCATACCTTGGCTCTCATATCTGTGAAGGGAAGCTTATGAAAGCACCCAGCTTGTAGAGTGGCTGTGAGGATTCAGTGAATTATCATATGCAAAACAGTAAGAGTTTAGCATATAGAAGTTATCTAAATGTTACCTACCATGGCTGCAATTGTTATTAAGTATTTGCTTAGACTTATTACCAGACCCCCTTTCCAAGGATGCTACCCTTCTGTGCACTCATGGTTCCTGAAGTACTCCCAGGATCATGGGGTATATGTCTCTGGCCTTCCACAGAACTAAACTCTAGCTGGCATTCAATCAGGCCTTCTTGAATTAATGAACTTTTTGAAACCTCACTTAATGATACGTTAGTGGTAAAATGCTTATCATAGGATTCTTGACTTTGATGATTTAATAATCTAACGAGAAAATCGACTTGAACATCACGAGACACTAAACTGTCATGCGCCTGAGTTAGGCCACAGAACTCAGGCCTGATACATTATTGATGTCGGTTCCTTCAAAGAATCTCATGGGAAAAAATTCTAAGTTGCTTAAGCAGGCCCATTTGCTGGGTTCGCGTTTAAAAACAAAGAAATTGTTAAAAGAATGTATTTCTCTTTCAAGAAAACATTTTTAAAATCTTATTTTCACATTGAAAATAAAGCTAAAACTCCCCAAGTGGTTAGGCTGATTGTCTGGCTTATTGGAAGAAAACCAACAAACTAGTACATGAATACTGTAATAATTTTTTAGTATTTTGCTTGATTAGAGTCATCAGTATAATACTATAATTTTTAAAGTATGTGCTCCACAAGACAATAAAGGAACATTTTAATATTCTTTACAATTCCAAATAAAGCTGAAGGGAAGTCTGTACTCCATTTCCATCAGCTGTCATCTCATTTCACCATAGGCTGATGTATGTTTTAATTAATTTGTATTACCAACTTACACATTTTTATAAACAACCTCTATGTCTTCAATGTTACAAAATGAGTCCCATAAATAAAGAGTTTGTCTCTACCTTCTTGTTTCATGTGTGGAATTGCTGAAATCTTCTATTTAAGAATACTAAATCCTTTTTTTAAAAAAAAATTGTGTCCCAATATTTTAGTTTAATCTTTTCAATAAATGGAAACTATACCTCTGCAGGAATCTTTTCCCATACTTAATTATTAGCCCATCTGACTTCAGGTGAAGTCTTAAGGTCCCCTTTACAAAGTAAAATGGACTTTATAAAGTCTACCGAACTTTTTCTGTATTCCCTATTACAGTTCTTTATTTTAATAACAGACTTCTACATAATTAATCCCTTGGAGTTTGCCATCACATAATCTACCCTAGGTATGAACTGTTCCATGTGTATTTTTCTGGCAAGAAGACCTCTGGAAAAAAATAAACAAATAAACAAAGACCAAAAGGAATCGCACACGTTGACAAATTGTGTCAAATACAACTGGTCTCATGTACCTATAAACCACAGGACAAGGGCAGAATTCTCAATCCATCTTCTCCAAGGTTTGGGAAAGGAGATCTCACTGTGAAGAACCTTTCCCTTTGACAGGAAACAGTAATATTTCCTTACTTGGGAGCTAAAGCGATAAGGCAGTCATAAATAAATGGTGCATAACTACTGCTATTCAAGTACAGTTGGGTTTTTTTGTTTTTTTTTTTTTTGGACTGTCTCCCACACTTTTTGCCTAATCACAGTTTAGAATTTAGCTGAGAAAAATTCCTATGAATTGAAATTCAAACAAATAACATTAGGATTGTATTATTTTTCATAAACCCATTTCACATATCAAGCAGTGCCCAAGCAAAAGAAAACTACTATACATGTATTATTTCACACAGTTTTGAAACTTGAACAATTCTCATTTGAAAATAGAAAAAAACGCAATTTTTGCAGAGTGGATGGGGACCACACTGATTCCTTTTTTCAAAAGGATTTCCTGTAAAAACAGAAATTGGCAATTTACTCTAAGAAAACACAGCAGAAGCTGGGAAGAAACTCGAGGATGCCTAAATTTCCATTGTGGAACAACTTTCGCTGCCCAGTGGGGAGAGAAGAAAAAAAAAAAAAAAGGAACACCTGCAACAGGGTAGGAAGAGAGGAAGATAAGCTGGGACTACACATCCAGTGAGCAGAAAATGAGGCCGGTTTCTAATCCAGGAAGAGAGGGAGCTGGCAAGAAAGGAACATATATATGTGTTTTAAGAAGAATAGCAAGGCGGATTTTGTAGTCACCTGCCACATCAGAGAAAACCAAGAAGGCAGTATTTGCTGGAGAGAAGGAACCAGTGCACAGCAGATACTGATGAGTTTAAAGCACCTTTTAACTAGAGGAAAGATTAGTGAGGTGCTGAAAGTTGCTGCCACCAACTGGGCATCAGGCAGACTCGGGGGTTACAAATCACTTTCACTTCATAAACTGTGCATTTCCAATCAGAATGGTAAACAGGTTTCACTATAGTCAAAGAGGTGAGTTTTGAAGCTGGTAATATTTTAACAGACAAAAACAGAAATTTTAAGCAATAACTGGAAAAATGTAGTACATAACTGCTTTTTCTGATGATTTATACAGCAGGGCACCATTAAAGGATTTATTCATATGAGACTGTAATGGCAATAAGCAGAGGGAATAAGTTTAAAATGTTATTCAAATTTTACACGAGAAATGGGGTTTGCTTAAAATCTATGGGAAAGCCTTTGATCCAGCAATTCTATTTTTACTAATTTATACCACATATAAACATGTGTATGTAAACACAGGTATGCAGAAGAAAGTTGGTAATAGCAAAAGACTCAATGTAATCTAAAGAGCCATCACTAGGGAACTGTTTCAGCCACATAATGAGGTTCTATACAACAAGAAAATGGGGTCGGGTGCGGTGGCTCACACCTGTAATCCCAGCACTTTGAGAGGCAGAGGTGGGCGGATCACTTGAGGCCAAGAGTTTGAGACCATCCTGGCCAACATGGCAAAACCCCATCTCTACTAAAAATGCAAAAAATTAGCCAGGCTTGGTGGCATGAACCTATAATCCCAGCTACTCTGGAGGCTGAGGCAGGAGAATCACTTGAGCCCAGAAGGTGGAGGCAGTAAGCCAAGATTGCACCATTACACTCCAGCCTGGGCAACAGAGCAAGACTGTGTCTCAAAAAAAAAAAAAAAAAAAAGAAAGAAAGAAAGAAAATGCACGTAGTAGATCCATATGAGTTAATAGATGGATGAATTAAAGATACATAAAAAGTAAAGTTCAGAATATTGCATGTACAGTATATTCCATGTATTAAAAAGGATACACACACACATATGTGTGTATGTATACATATATATTTATGTGTTTATCTGTACATGCATACATATGCCTATAAGATTTATAGAAAAATACCCAAGAAAATGGTCTCTGAAAGATGGCAGGGAAATATTTTTAACTGTATATATTTTTAAATTATTACTTTCACCCCCACCCTGTGTGTGTGTGTGTGTGTGTATAACTTACTATAAAATCTTATAGTTAACATGAGAATTAGGAACACACATAATTACAATTCTATTAATACCCTGATTTTAGGAAGGCTTTAAAAATAGTTTGCAATAGGGTAAGGTCTGTGTTAATGATCAAATACTGTGAGGAGCACAGAGAGGTATCTCTCTATAATCACAAACAAATGTAAAACCAGACAGAGAACGTACTAGTGTGAGTAAAAGTGTGGCATCCTGTTAAGCAACAAAGTAAAGCTTAGTTTCTTTTTTCACATTCAGTCTGTGCCTCCCAAGGGAACACACTAGTTGGTGACAGCCCAGAGAAATGAGACAAATGTCTGACCAGGCCCCACACCTCCCTGAAGATCTTCAGCCACAGAATTAAACCTCCACTTCCTTTATATACAGGAGCAATTCTATCAGAATAGATATTAAGATAATATTATGTAGGAGAAATGTATTTTTGAAGGAAAAATACTGGACTAAATGAGGCCCTCTTGAGAACATATGAAAATCAGAGCCTCAGTCTACTTACTGAACTTGCCATGTGCCTTGCACACAGGACAATAAACGTCTGCTGTCTGATCAGGGTCAGGCTTACCATGATAAGCAAACTTCCTTCCAACATTATCGGAATTCTGGGTTCCAGAAAGGCCAAGATGGAACCGAACTAATCGTAACTATGTTCTGTGCTATTTTATCACAGCCTAAGTGCTTGGCTCTTACAATCATCGTGCCCCTTCTCCAGACTAGGAGTCAAAAACTGGTCTGGTGAGTTTACTGCACTTTTTCTTCTCGTATCTTCTCATATCTCATATCCACACAAACACAAATTTTACTACATATACATGACTGTAACACCCCATAACAAAAAAAGAGTAAGGGAAATGATCGGCCACGTATCCAAGTGGACACCATCACTTGGTGGCCCAGAGCCACATAATAAAGCTACAGATCCACTCAGGAAAAGAGCATCAGTCAGGATGGTAAGAATTTAATACAAAATCTCCCTATATATACTGTCAGAGTTTACTTAACAGGCTTCTCCAAGAAGACAAAAGGGGTCATTGACAGTCCATCCTGCTGTTTCCATGGAGGCTTTAACTTAAACAACTGCAGACAAATTTCTCTTAAAGGAAATGTATTCCCACTGTCCTTCAATACAGGAAAGTGACAACCCTTAGTCAACCCGCCTAATTTAAATCTTTCCGGCCGAAACATCTATAATAGCGGCATGGGAAGCCAGTGAAATGGTCAACTGAATGTACATAATACAAACACCATTAGTTAAAAATACCCCCTTAAGGCCGGCCACAGCAGCCTTACTGCTGCAGCGAAACGGAGAGACCCACACAACCCAAAAAAACCAGTTCTCAGAACCACTTGCCCTGTTCTGCTTCCAGTGTAGACATCTAAAGGAAGCACTGCCCGGAAAACCCAATCCGTAATCGTAATAAGCATAATTTACGGAAGAGTCGACTACTCTTGTGATTTATCCTCTGACTCTCATGGGAATCCCTTCCTTTCCTTGCCCCCTTTCAAATACAGCATCTACCAAGATGACCCCAAGGAAAGTACTTTCCTCTAGACACAACCAGAATTGGTATTGCAGGGAAAGGAATGGGCTTCTCCTCTTATCCCACTCGCAACTCCTCCCCTTCTTCCTCAAGGAACCCTTCTCGCCTCCCAAAATCTGCCTCAACAATGGCCCAAGATTCCTTTCAATCCTGTCCTCTCCTTTGGGGCAGAAATCTTTGGGAGTAGGGGCAAGGTAGTTTAACCACGAACGGGGTGGGGACTAAACAACCCTAGTACCTCTAAGGTGCCCCCAGGAGGTCTTGCCAAGGAGTCTTCCACAGGGAGAATCATCCTGCCCGTTGTTCTGCATCTTGAAACTTGGGAGACCCACACCAAAGGAGGGGACCGGTTCCTTTACCCTTTAAGTGCGTCGTGTCCTCCGCCGCCTCTTCTCTTGGCCCGACTGGCTCTGGTTTCCTTCACGTTCCCAGCCTCCAAATTGGTGTCCGCCCCATGACTCGTGTAGGACGCTAAAAGCACGGTAAATCCCAGGAAGATCTCCAGCAGGCCCCCTCGACGCATGATGCCGAGCCGCCGCCGGCTCCCGCCGCCTCCTGCCGCGCCCGGGGCTCGGTCTGCGGCCGCCGCTGCGCCCTGAAGCGCACCGCGCCGCCGGGGTCCCGCTCTCCCGCCGCCCGTCCCCCGGGCCGGGCTCCTCCCGCCTTCTCCAGGCGCTGCTCCCACTTCAGGCGGCCCCTGCCAGCTGCAACACAGAGACAAATCCCCGAGGCGGGGAGACTTTCAGGGCATCGGGATGCTGAAGCCTAGCGCTCCCCATTCCCGAGCCCAACCCGTGCGCCGCCTGCGCGTGGCGCAGTTAATTTGGGTAAGGAAAGACCGTTTGGTCCACAGCTGGCTGGAAAGCCCAGGCCCCCGGCGGCAGCAGCCCCGGCCAATCCCTTGGCCTCCCGGGCCCCGCCAAAAGAGCGCAGCGCAAAGTACCCATGTCCCCAGAGATCCTAAGTCCCGGGCGAGCTCTCTGGGTTTATTTTTTTAGTGGCACGAATTGCGCACGATGCGCGCTCTAAACGCCCCACTCCTCAGCCTGCCCTCTCCGCCAGGCTGGAAGCCCGCCGCGCCGTCCCCGCCGACTCCGGGCGCTGCCACCGCCCCCCGAACATCTGACGCGGAGCCCGGCACCAAGAGCCCCGGGCCAGGAAGCTGTCAGGCAGGGGAGGGCCAGCGCCAGCTGTGGACGTTCCGGGACAGCCCCTCACCCCAGTCCCTGTCCCTGCCCTCGGCGCGGCGCGGCGCAAACGCAAAAGCCTCCGTGGCCGCAGCTCCAGCCCCGGTGGCTGCCCGACCCCCGTCGAGACCCAGGCTGCACCCACTGGAGAAGCGGCGGCTCCGACTCCCGAGGAGGCGGCGACGGCTGCTCCCAGTCGTGGCCGCTACAGCCACTGCTCCGCTCCGCTCGCAGCTGTCCCAGCTGTGGCCGCCTGTCCGCTTGTGGCACCCACTGTCTCTGCCGCGGCTCCCGCGGCCCCCTCCTTTCCCCACCTCTTCAAGTATCGTCCGCGCAGCGGTTTCTCGCGAGAGAAATACTTTTTTAAAAAAAAGAAAGAAAAAGAAAATGACACCCCCTCCTTCATCCCCCTCATCACCACCCCACCCCCCGGCCCCATCCATCCTCCCTTTCCACTCCCCTTTGCCAGCCTCCGCCTCGGCGCGGGGCCTCTCGCTCGCAGGATTAGCGCAGTGGGAGGAGGCAGAGGTGATCAGGTCCTGCCCGGCCTGGGACTTTTTGTCTTGAGGTGGGGAGGAGAGAAATGGGAAGAGGTGGAGTAGCGGTTTTAGCCCGCTCTGCGGCTGGGAGGTCTAGATCCGAGATTAGCCTCTCCCGTGATCGGGGAAGCCCTGCCGCAGCAGAAAGTTGTTCCACCTGCGCCAAGAATGCGCGCTGGAGACGGCTGTCCCGGAGGCCCTGGCCCGAGAGGAGACCAGTCCCCGCTGCCTGCGCCTCCCGGTAGCGCGCTCCCTGCGCCTCTCCCGCCGGACACTCAGCAGACGCCGGAGGCCGGGAGGCTAAGACTGGGCGCGTCGCAGGCCGGGACCGCGGCAGGGGCTGCTGTGCCGACCGAGGAGAGGGCTCTACCGCCCCCACTTGCCCCGGGTTGTGGAGAGCCCACTCCAGACGCGGCTCTTCTGAGGCTCAATTCAAGCCATCCAGGCCTGAATCCAGGATGCTCTCAGTCGGTGTCCAACCCAGGGGCCTGTAAATGTTGGAACCTAGGGTTTAGGATGGGAGCGGTGAAGGGATGGTCCTCTTGCCCAGCCCAGATTAAGATTGGGGTTCATCTGGAGTACTCTACTTACACCCTCCCTGTCCCGTCGCCCTCCCACACACACAGCTGCCTCTCCCCAGGGTATGCACGGCACAGTGAATTTAGTGGCTTTGAAAGGTATAGTATTTGTGGCATCCTTATAGGGATAATGCCCGATGATGCCTGCACCCTCTAACAGTTTAGGAAGGCCGGAAGTCGCACACTGGGTCCTGGCTGCTGTAACTGGAGACCCCCAGAAAATCCCCTGCAAGCGGCCACTAGCCCGCTGTCGAGCCAAAAATAAAAGCTCAGCACAAAGAGGTACCCTGGGAATGTATCCTGTTGAAAGGGATTTTCCTTATTTGTAATCGTTTGTAAAGGGGCCCAGAGAGTAGGGTAGAGAGACCTGAGCAAGTTATTCAGCTTCTTTCCAATTATAAGATGGGACTTGTAGTGTCCACCACACAGGGTTATAATGGTGATGATGGACATGCTGAACTGCTATGATACATGAAGATGAAACAGTAAAACTGTGGGAACTATGAGCTGATCTAAAGCCGTAATCCTCTAAGTATGTATGTGATCTACTTTAAGTCTCACCTGCAAAAGGTCTCTTAGCAGATTCATGAATGACAGCCTTGGTCACACACTCCTGGCTGAGTAAAGGAGATCATTCATTCAAGATGTTTTTACTGAGCACGAACTGTGTACCACTTAGTGCATTGTTGAACTACACTTCAACAATTTTTAACAAGGCAGGTTCAACAATTTGAACCCGGCTACTTCAACAATTTAGTGAACAAGGCAAAAATGTGTCTCCCCTCACACAGCAGGTAGTCGACAAGGAAAGGCAGACTTGAAACAAATAATGGTCCAATTGTTGAGCGCCAGACAGGATAAGTACTGGGTGCTTGCTTGGAGGATATATACCAAGGGGACTTGACCTAGGCTAGGGCTGATCAGGAAAGGGATCCCTGAGGAAGTGATATTTAACTTAAGTCTAAAACATAACTAGACTCTACTTAGGATAGCAGTTCTCAACCCTGGCTATGCAGTAAAATAATGAGAGGCTTAAAAAAAAAATTCTGACACCAGGACGGGCGTGGTGGCTCATGCCTGGGAGGCCAAGGCATGTGGATCACTTTAGGCCAGTAGTTCAAGAGCAGCCCGACCAACATCATGAAACCCCGTCTCTACTAAAAATACAAAAATTAGCCAGGTGTGGTGGTGCATGCCTGTAAATCTTGCTACTCAGGAGGCTGAGGTACTAGAATCGCTTGAACCCGAGAGGTAGAGGTTGCAGTGAACGGAGATTGTGCCACTGCACTACAGCCTGGACACAACAGCCTGGGCACAACAGAGCGAAACTCCACCTCAAAAAAAAAACAACAAAAAAAATTCTGACAGCAGGCCCCAACACCCAGAGTTTCTGATTTGAGTAGTCTGTAGTGGATCCTTCATATGGATATTTTTTAAAGCTCCCTGGGTAGGGAGATGTAAGGAGGGAATTCACACTGGGAAAAGGATCTGAGCAGAGGGACTATGGATCAGGAGAAAGCAGGGCTGTTGGACATCCAGAAAGGCCTTGTCCTGCCTACCAGTTTTCTGGGCTGCTCTGCACCTACAGGGGAATCTGGAAACTGCATGCTTTACTTGTACTCCAGCAGCATGCAAGACTTGCTGTGCCCTCTCTCTCTCAGAATCTTACACTCAGTGACATGTTGGACAGCAGCATCCCAACACAAGCCTTTTCTAAGGCTTCTGCCCAGGAAGTAAAGGCCAAATCCAGTGCCCTGCAAGTCCCCTCTTCCAACATTTCTGGACATTTCTATTACTTCTAACTCAAACTACCTTCCAGGGTTTCACCTCAAAGGGAGGGATTTGGATTAAACGCTTTTATCTGGCCTTTGCTTTCCCCGCAACCTCCTCTTTATTCACTGGCTTCTTTCTCCAATAAAGGAAAGATTCTTTCTTCATATTGGATGGCAGCTCCAAGCCATATACTCCCCTCTTGGAGCAATAAGTCTCATGTTCTAACCACAATGGTGGAAGATCTGCAAGGGAAGGGGAGGCAGAGGGAACTTGATTACTTAAAAGTAAATGCATTTTTAAATATACAAGAAATATTCCCACTATCTAGGCAATCAACCTATATTAGAGTAGCATGCCACTTATGTCAAAATTCAGTAATGAATAATAAAAATCTGTGTCTTTGCAATAAGATTTTCTTGATGCCAGATGACTGAGGACCCAATTCTCCCTAAACCTATCACAGACTTTTTTTTTTTTTTTTTAACATAATAGATTGTTTTGCGCTGTTTGCAAATTAAGTCCATGGGCTACAATTCCTTGCTTCCATCTCCTTATTTCAAAGAATTCTATTCACCCTAAGAAACCCTGCTCAAATTCCTTCTTGTTCATAGGTGTTTTAGCTCATGCCCATCTCTCTTGTTCTAATATCATTGCACTTATTAACTGAGTCATTCACTGAATAGTTAATTAATTTTAATACATGATTATAGTATGCCTACTATATGCCAAGTGCCGTGTCAGGACTGACCATTAGGGATATTTCTTCTGTTGCTATCGTGAACTATTAGGTTGGCACAAAAGTAACTGCAGTTTTTGCCATTTAAAAGTACTAGCGAAACCACAATTACTTTTGCGCCAACCTAAATATATATGTTTTTTCTATAGCCATTGTACTTACTCCCCCTAGCTGTATGATATTAAAGACAAGGTGACATTCCTTATTCAAGGAAACTTGCTAGTGTCCTGAAAACTATGACAAAACACAAATACTTTGTTTATTGTTTGATCAATTGAAATCTTGTGGCATTTTTAGCTTCAAGTCACTCTCATCATTTATACCTCCTGTATAAATGTCTGTGTCAGCAAAGGTTCTTTGTCTACAAGCAAGAAAACTAGTTATGGAAAATTTAAGCAAAAAAAAAAATGACCTTTTAAGTATTATCAGGTTATGAGATGGCTCACTGAACTTCACTTTGTGATAAAATGGGGAGTTGTACACTTCTGGGATAATGGTAAGCAGAGAACCTCTTCAGGCTGATGTCATGTGAGTAAATCAATTCCAATCATTTTGATCTCTTTGCCACCCCTCTTAGAGTTCAAATTCAAAAGGCAGAGTCCTTTTGACGTAGCTATTTAGGGAACTTGGGCACAATCCTGGCCAAAGGATGATGGAGTATCTTGATGGGTAGCAGAACAAGATTGCATGCCACGGGAAAGGGGTTCATCTATAAAAGATGGGCAAAACACTATTTTGGTCATGCACCAAAAATTGAAGGGCATTAATGCTTGTCAGGGGCAAACAAACAAACAAACAAACAAATCTAGATGTTTATTACACCATCTCAAGAACTTTCAAGATGTTTAGAGCTTACTGAAATAAAGCATTTTCAAGCTTTACTTGGAAGATGCATACTCTAAAATCAGTTTCTTGGTCTTCCTTTGCAAACTAAATAATGACTTCACAAAAAGCTAATTAGACTTTCATGTAGCCCCAGTTCCTGCCATTGATGGTGGCAAATAGATCACTCATGATACAACCAACTACATCTTCAAAAATTGGCTTCTGACTCTTAGTGAGTATTGTAGAATTTTGTAGTTATAAAAATATAATGCATATATCACAGCTACCGGAAACCACACCTACTTACATATATATGTAAAGAGAGAAAAATCATACGTTCACATACATAATCACATTTAATCTTTACCACAACTTTTGGTAGATTGAAAAACATAGCCACAATATTTCTTATCTTCTTCCATCAAGAAGTAGAGTCTATTTCTCAATTCTTTGAATCTGAGTTGGCTTTGTATTTTTCTTTTACCAGTAGAATATCATAGAAGGAACATTGTATGACTTCCAAAGCTAGGCCTTAAAAAATCTTGCAGCTTCCTCTTTTACCCTATTAGATGTTGCCCTGAGATGGATAGGCCTTCAAGAAGTCCAGAATGAAAGACAATGTGAAGAGAGACAGCCCCAACTCTCTCAGCTACATCAAGACTCTTCCTGAGCCACCAACTAAATGTAGTCACATATGTGAGCCCAGCAGACCAGCACAACTGCCCAGTTAACCCATAGAATAAATAGATCATTGCTTTAAGCTACGTATTTATTAGGGTGGTCTATCATGTAGGAATAGATAAATAATCGAAACCTTATAATGGAAAATAATTTTTCTCAATTTTAGAGATGAATAAACTCACATTCAGAAGAGTTAAGAAACTTGCTCAAATTCATAAAATCAACAGGAGAGGCAGAGCTGTAATTAAAACTAAGCCTTTGACAAATCAAGGAAACTTTTCATGTCATCACTGCTACCTCATCTGTGGCCACAAAATCTCAGTCAAGATCTAAGGTTGATGCAAATGGGAGTCACTTCCAGTATCCACAACACCTCTCTTGTGTCTTCTTGGAACCTAAGACTTCATCCCTTGAGTTTCACTGCTGCCTGAATCTACATTGCATCTTACTTGAGAGTCTCATTTATTCCATGCTACAGGATCCATGCAAGATTCCAGGATCACCAAGATCACTCCAGGAAATGAAGAGATCAAGAGAGCTGCCATAGACAAGTCTCTGCCTCTCTGCTTCAGCTTCTGGTTCCCTCATAACATAGGACAATTTCTTGTACAAAATGGATGCTCCATAAATACTTGCTGAATGAACTTCTTTTCTAGATGGTGATGTGATGGCAACCTTAAAACCTCATGCCATTCTTCCTCATCATTCTCTGGGTTAAAGAAAGGCCTCAACTTTTCCAGCAACTGACAGAGCCCTGGTGTGTGATATTGCCTCATTGTGCCTCAGTTGTCCCATCACTCCCACTCGGGAGAGGATATGAATGAATGAGTCTTAGTTTTAAAGAGCTGAAGGTGGAATTCAGTTGCCTGATTGCTAGCATAGATTGCACATCTATGTATGTGCCATTTCCTTTTTTTTTTTTATTGTTTAGTTCATTTATTTGTGTAGCCAATTTTGATTAAAAACCAAACACTGTGCTGGAAGCTGAGGCTTCACTGGTGTAGGGATGCCATTCCTGCCCCCTAAGAATCACAAGGGGTAGAGCATAGCAGGAGGTCCTTACAGCAACAACTACCATGAACTAAGCCTTTGCTTAGTGCAGGTACGGTGCTAAGTTAGTAATGTTCTTCCCATTTTAGAATTTTGTAGTTACAAAAATATAATGCAGGCTTAAGAAAGAACAGTTTAAAATGACATAAATAAACCTTTGTTTTAGGGAAAATTTGCATATGTTTGTGCTTGTGTGTTATACTAAGAATCCTGAGCAATTCCCACTTCAATATAAAATTCTAGTGTTGTGAGGGCAAAAGGTGAGAGTTTAAAAAAAAGGTAAAAATTTATACATGCTAGAAAAAAATGAGAATTGTTTTCATTTTCATGATTCTTCAGAAAATTTATTTATTAGAAATATTTTAATTACTTAACTAAAAGATTTTTTTAAGTAGTTTTTCATAATCCCAACTACCCTCTTTTAGTTTTCTCATTTTGCCTCTCGTCTTTGTCCATATGGTGCATTTTACATAGTTGTAACTCTGGTGGATGTATAGTTTTATCTTCTGCTCAACAGGGAGGAGAATTTGTTCAGCATTTGAGTGTTTAACCTTTGCATTTTGTGGATGGGGTCCCTGGGTGAGGTCTGCCTAGCCATCTTTCTGGCAGAAAGCATGTACAACTGTTGAATTATGTTATTGAAATAACTTTCATTACCTCAATCCCCCAAAGCAAACAGTTGCTCTCCACCCAAAACAAAAGCTCTGGTTCCCAGACTTCATTTCACTTGTGTTTTCCATGAGTTCTGTGACCCACCCTGGTATTCCCTGTCATTTTTTCTACCAGACATAACAGATACCAGCCCAACAGCAGAGGCGAATAAAGTGGAGGCCTGGACAGCAGGAAAGGACGTAACATTTTATCCATCACAAATTAAAAACATTCTCTCTTAGCTCCATTCAACAAGTGTTACCAAACACCAGCCTTGTGTTGCAGACTATGGGAGACGCTACAGAAGCCACCAAAATGTGCCCGTCCTGCAGCCTGCTCTCTCTCAGGAGGGAGAAAATGAGTGCTTATAGCAGAGGTCAGCAAATTTCTATGAAGTGACAGACAGCTAACAAATACTTTAAACTTTGTGAACCGTAAGGCAAAAGAAAACAAATTTCCACACGCATTTTACTGACAAAAATAAAAATTTGTCTATGGACACTGAAACTTGAATTTCATATAATTTTCGTGTGTAATGAAATCTTCGTTTGATCATTTTCAACAATTTAAAAGTGTAATAACTATTCATAGCCTGCAGGCCATATAGAAACAGGGGGTGGGGGCAGATTTGCTCTGTGCAGCCGTAGTTTACCAACTTCTGGAGTTAAAGAAAAAGGCCAGCACAGAACCTGGCTTGGGCACGACTCTCCACAGTGGCTGGCACCAAGACAGGGATCCACAGAGGAGAGAGGTGGGGTGGGGTGGGGTGGGGTGGTCCAGTCAGAAGACTTAATGGAAGAAATGGGATTTGAGGATCGCCTTGAAGGGAGGGTAGGATTTGGCTACATGGGGAGAACATTCCAGGCGGAAGTGATGAGCATGAGTCCAAGGCACAGAGGGAGGGAAGATTATGGGCCAAAGGGGACATGCAGGGTGTTTCGCCATCCTTCATGGTGACATACTTCTAGCTCTCCAAGGTTTCTGTGACACACCCTGGGCTATGTGTTTACGAAGAGGAGGGGTATTGTGAGCCTGTAGGAGTCAGTCTTTAAATGACTACGATTAATCATATTATATGAATGTTAATAATATCCATAACCCAAAACTTGTTGAAAACACTAAGATCCATCTGATCTCTGGTTTAAACCTGATGAAAGGCAAACTAGACCTTATTTTTCTCCATCCAGAGATTTTCCACGTTTCATTTGGTCACCTATTTAAATAATTTTTTTAAAGAATGCACTTTTTCTTCAGGATCTTAGTATTCTAATGATACCAGAAAATGCCACCTGCCCTAACCCAAATATTCATGTTGAATCTGAAAGTCTTGATTAAGTTACGAGTAACAAGTAGCTTTGGTTAGTGACTTTTCTGTTTTCCTATATCTGTTTTTGTTTTCACTCTAGGTCTGAATTTTCTCTAAAAAGTTAGTAATTAGTGCATACTAGTAATTACTGAATACCTAAAAAAATGTTTTTCCTGGCTGACTTGATCTATTCCCATGATTTCACCCCTTGCTCATGACATACTAATAACTCCCAAATCTGAATCTCCAGCCCAGACATTTCCCTAGAGCTTCAAATTCAGATGTCCAAGTTCCTGCTGGATGCCTCCACCTAGTCCTCCCACAGGCGTTCAGCCTCAACTGTGGTAGCAGCCACGACGAAGGCCTCCAAAGATCCCCCTTCTGGGTACTCGTGCCTGGGGTAATCCCCTCCCCTTGAGCATGGCCTGGACCTAGTGATTCTCTTCTAGCAGATAGAGTATGGTAGAGGCCATGGGATGTCACCTCCAATATGAAGTTACACAAAGACTCAGGAGCCTGTCTTGCTTGCCCTTTCTTGCCCTCCTGCCTGCCCACGCTGATGGAAGCCAGCTGTCACGTTGTGAGCTGCCCGGCAGGGAGGCCCTGTGCGAGGAACTGACACAGCCAGTGACGGACTAACGCCCATGGTCCAAACCACCCTTGATGAACTGAACTCTGCTATTAATAATAATCACACAAGCAAGCTTGGGAATCTTCAGATGAGACTGCAACCCCAGCCAACACCTTGATTCAGCCATAAGAAACGTTCAGCCCGAGGCATCTAGCTAAGCAGTGCTTCATTTGTGACACAGAAACAATGAGATAACAAATGTGTAGTGTTTGAAGCCACTAAATGTTGAAGTTATTTGTTACACAGAAAGAGATAACTAATATGTCAGCAAACTCCCTAAACTTGTTTCTTCCCCTAAATTCTCTATTTGAATTGTTAGGACCACCATGTTCTCACTCATCTATGCTTGCAAAAGGGTTTATCAAAGGTCCTTCATTTGTGCTTCTCTCATCCTCAAAATCTTGAACGCTTTTTGTATTTTTCAATCACAATTGGTATGATTTAGTAGTCTTAAAATTTGTTTCCTTCGAGTTCCATCTGGAACTCAAGCCATTTGTGCTACAGCTTGAAATTTCTCAATTTCTGCATGATTCTGCTAGCAACAATATTAATGACATCATACTGGATATCTTTCCACAGATTAAAAAAAAAACTTGGGGAAGTGTCCAGAGTGATAGAATAGGAGAAGGAAGAGTCTGGGAAATGCTGGAAAACTCTGCCCAGAGTTTGAAAATCAACCACATAAATAGGGATGGAACAAGCATGGAATTAGAAGACAGAAGACTATGGTCCTGTCTGGGCTTTGCTGCCCATCTGCTGTGGCCTCAGAAAGTCACTTTACTTCTAGGGTCCTCCTTTTCCTCTTTAGGAAAATGAGGGAGTTAGATTGCAGTGAAAGGCAGAGCCACAGGTGGGCTGTTTCAGGATAAACCAAGGAGCTTGTTAAACTTCAGATTCCTGCCCCTAACATTCACCCAATGCTGATTCAGTAGGTCTGACGTGGAGTCTAGGAATCTGTATTTTTAAAGTGTCCAGTTCTCTGAAATATAACAAGGTATGGAAATCCATGAATTAGATCCTTTCAAAGAATATTTACAATCCTAGTGCTGTAATTGCAAAGCAGTATTTATTATATGGCAATTCAACTTTGCATGCACATTGTAAAACACATCCCCCAAAAAACAAATTTTAAAGGATAATTTTGTGTGTGTACAGGTGCGTGTGCATATATGTTTTTTCATTTTATTTTCTTCCCAAACCCTAACTGATCTCCTTGCATAGTCACTGGAATACATGAATCTCATTGGGAGAACCACTGGAGACTGTGACAGGTCTATGGGAATTGGGTGAAGAGGGGTACAGAGGTCTAAGACACCAAGGACAAACATCCAAGGTAGCAGGCAAACCCCTTCTACTCGTGGTACGGCTTGGCATCACATGGAATACCGAGAAGTGTAAAGAGTGTGTGTGTGTGTGTGTGTGTGTGTGTGTGTGGAGTTAGCCCTTCTTGTTCTCACCCGAAAGCCCATCTCCATACAGTGTCATATCACAAAGAAACAGAATCTGACTTAATGAGAAAACATCTGACATGACCTTCAGTAAAACGTAACGTTAAGTCATTACTGAAGGACTCTCATGAGATGTGAAGGGAAGATTGTGCCACACCACGCACAGCACAATTTTCTCTCTTTACTATGGAAACCCCATGTCTCCCTCAGACCTTCATTTTCCCATCTCCAAATCTTTCAAATCCACCCCTACACCTGTGCTCGCCATGGTTCTCCTCTCTGCCCCTGGCCTCTGTCCTAAGATTCTTCAGTCTACCCTGCAGGCCCACCAGCCCCTTATTAGGTAGAGTTATTTCCCCTTCTCTCAGCTCCTCCCATTTGCTCAGCCTGGGATTTGCTTTCAGTTGAAAGGGAACACAGGATCACAGTTAATGTCTAGTATATTTTTAACTCTGTACACCAAAAAATAAAAAAAAAAAAGGAAACTAACAATGTAAGGCAATAAGTACTAACCCGATAGAGAATGGGAGTTCTAGATGTTCAGAGGAGAGGAAGAGACCTCTATGCAACAGTGACCAGAAAAGTTTTCATGGAGAAAAGAGGAGATAAGCTGAGGGTGGAAAACTTGGGAAAAAATCCTTTACAAGTGAACAGTAGAGCCCTCCTGTCATATTGGAGGAGAAACTCTTGTACAAGGAAAGACCAAATATAGGAAAGTATGCAACCTGCTTAGAAGAATGGACAAAACTGGGTGGACTGTATAAAGAAGAAAAAGAGAAAGAGAAGATTAGAAAGTGGATTGGGACCAGAAGATTGAGGATTGTGAAGAAATGCACATTATTATAGAATGTAAAGCATGGGAATGACAAGATTTAGAAAATTAATTTTTTGTTACCACGCAAGAAGAACTGAAAAACAGAAATCATTTAAGAAAGGAGATCAGGAGGCTAAGGCAGCAGCTGGGTCTTGGTGATGAGCACGTGCTCCAAAGATGTGTCAGTACACATGAAAATGAATAGAAAATTATAGAGTCATTTCATGATAGAATCATTACAGCTGAATGAATGATTGAATATGAAAAGCAATGGAGAGAGGCAAGCCTAAGATAACACTGAGACTTGAAATTGGTTGGCCAGAGAATGAACAGAACTAAGGAATTGAGGAGGAGAAAGATGAGAATGGGGAAGAGAGAAGATGATGAGCTTGGTGTTTGTTACATGTGGCAGTTCTGAAGGCAACCCAGCCAAGGTGAAGTAGCCAGAAGGCAGAGGTTTTGGAGCAATTTTTGCCAGTCAGTAAGGAGATGCAGCAGTTTTGAAGAGATGGGATTCAGACTTGTGAGCATCTGTAAGAAATAAAATTTACCAGCTAATTAAAATTGCATTTTCCTATAGTTTAGACTTTTGATTCCTAATAAACCTGCAAATTGACCTGGAAAGGATAATCCTCTTGATAGCCAGCATTTGTTCTTTGAGTTTCAGATATATTCTTGGAAACAGAATCTCATGGCAAGAAGGGTAGGAATCTTGTGTAATTAAAGAGGAAAGGAGGGACACCCTCTAAATATCAGAAACAGACTCTGCTCCTGGCAAACATGAGGAGCAAAAAAGACCTACATGTCTCCATTTGGAGTGATAGTCAGAATTTTGGGAGGTGATAAAGAAACTACATTCATGTAATACATTCATGTCTGGATAATTTGTGAATAATAAATATTATTAGTGCATGTAGACACTCAAATGATTATCAATTAAAGAAAGCTTTGCAAGATGGTTTTGTTTCCAAGAGAGAATTTTTTTGTTTAAAACCTATCTAAAACACACAATAATAAATTTACATTTCCAGAGATAAATATTCAGCTCTTGACTTAGGATTTGAGAATACATTTGAATTACTTTCTTGATCAGGAACCAAAAGTATATTTCATATTTATTGAGCAAAAATAAATATCCACTTTCATTAGTCTGAGTGCCCATCAGCATGAGATAATCAACATAAATACATAAGGTTGATACCGTTAGCTGGGCTGACTTGTCCTTGTTTCTAGGATGCACATAACTATTTTCCTAGGCCCCTACAGACCCAGGGAACCCAGGTTGCTCAGCACTGGTTGGGGCCCTTTCCACATTTATTTCTCTGCCCCTTGGCCCTCACCAAGCCCAATTCCATATTGTCACCGCAAATCTCTTTCTATTTAATACCCTGCTTTTGCTCAAACTTTATCTCACATTCAAAATGTGTTTTCCCTTACAAAGTGGATAATGCTGTTCTCTGCCAAGCTCTCCTCTTCTGTGCCGACGCACACAGTCCCCAGTTGCTGGGAATGTTAACTGCTAACAGCTCACAGCTGTATCCCTCTTTGAGCTTTGCTGTTGGCCTCAGAAAACTACTAGCTCAAGGTGATGCCCTCTTCTAGGGTGTGGCCCAGTATTTCCAACATTCCTAAAAGTCTGTTACGGATAATATAAGTTCAACACTCTTCAAGATGAAAGGAGAGGAGACAAATGACCCATTTCAAAATAAAAGAGAAGACATTGTTAAAAGTCCCACAGACATTACAAGGTCAAGGAAATATTAAGAACAACTTTGTGTCAATGAATTTGGAAAATTAAATGAAATACAAAAATGTCTTGAAAGACATAAATTACCAAACTGATGCAAAAGAATAGAAATAGGACTGAAGATGCCTTTAAAGATATTAAATTCATAATTTAAAGTATCTCCACAAGGAAAATACTGGGTATGAATAGCTTCACTGATATAGTTTATCAAGCATTTATGGAGGATATAAGAACATTCCTACAAAAACTTAACCAGAAAATAGAAGCAGAGCAAACACTTCCCAATCATTTTATTAGCCTACCATTATTCTGAAAAAACCAAGCAAGGGCATTACAGGAAAAGAAAGGACAGATCAATAACCCTCAGAATTATGGGGCAATAATCTTCAAAAAATTTTTAGCAAATCAGAATCAGCAATATATGGAAGGGAAAATGCATTATGAACAAGCAGAGTTTATCCTAGGAATCAAAGGGATTTTTTTTTAACATTCAAAAATCAATGTAATTCACCATACTAATGGGTAAAAAGAGAAAAACAAAATATGGAGAAAGCATTTGAGAAAATTAAACACTAAATTGTAATAACAAACGTTCAGCAACCTAGGAATAAAAGGGAACATCCTGATAAAGAACATCTATGGAGAAAAGACACTAACATCACTTTCAGTGGTGAAAGACCAAATGTTTTCACCTTTAGTCAGGAAGAAGGGAAGAATCTCTGATACTGCCACTGAATTTAACACTGCACTAAATGTCGTAGCAAGAAAAAGAAATGAAAGGTATATATATTGGAGAGGGAGAAGTCAAACTGCCACAGACAAAACAGCTATTTATATAGAGTGCACTAACAATAGACCAAAAAAAGGTGACTAGAACTAGAAAGTAAATTCAGCAATGACATAGGACACAAGGTCATTATACAAAAATCCAATACCATTCTACATATTAGGAAAAGAAAAGTGAAATAGATTTTTTAAAGAACACTTTAAAAACAATACCATTTGTTATTTCACTTTTAGTCTGACTAATTAGGTTCCTGCTAGATGAACTCTTCTACAAATAACAATAAGCTAGAAAAAATCCAAAAACAAAATGAACAATAACTACAACAACATAATTATCTAAAGGTCTAGAGTGTGAATAAAGGCAGGCTGATTCTGGAGAGGAGTTGATACCCAGAGGAAGGAAATGGCACAGGGTGAATTTTCTATTTCTTATGACTTTTGGTCTGAAGACAGGCTGCAACCAGCATGGTACAGGGTGACTAAAATTTTGAGAGAAAATCCATAGTCTTTCTGGACTGAAGAAAGAGAGTACAGAGTTCAGGGCAACCCAGCTGATGGAAAGTAAGGGGAGAATCCCAAAAAGGAGAGAATCAAAGAGGGGAAACAACAAATTTTGTGTGTGCATGCTTTTCAAATGTCTGCCTGGCCTGTGAATATTCACAGATGGACAGACTGTATCCAACCCAGTAAAGGCTATAAGAACTGAACTGCAGTTTGAGCTACTGTCCAAGAGATAGAGTTCATAGTCTGTTGTATTCTTAACTTTGAATACAACAAAGTTAATTGCCCATTAAACAAAACAAAACCAAATCACAACTCTATTTGAAGAAGTACAACAAAATCTAGAGTCTTCGCTATTAAACATTCATAATATCCAGGATACAACTCCTAGCATTCAAAATACAAAGAAACAATAAAATGTGAGCAATTTTCCAGAGAAAAGACAATCCAGAGATAGAAACTCCAAGATGATCCACATATTGGAATTATCAGAAAAGAAGTTTTAAGGCAGGTATCATAATTCTGACCAATTAAACAAAATGTGGTACATATACACCATAGAATACTACATAGCCAAATACCACATATTCTCACTTATAAGTGGGAGCTAAACATTGGGTACTCATGGAAATAAAGATGGCAACAATAGAAACTGGGGACTACTAGAGAGGGGAGGGAGAGATGGGGGAAGGGGTAAAAACTAACTGTTAGGTACCACACTCAGTACCTGGGTAACGGGATCATTCGTACCCCAAACCTCGGCATCATGCCATATACCCAGGTAACAAACCTGCACGTGTACCTTCTGAACCTAAAATAAAAGTTGAAAAGTAAAAATAAAAATAATTGTGCTGAATGAAGCAAAGGAAAATATGCTCATAAGGAATGAAAGGGCAGAGGAATAGCAGTGAAACAGAAAGTAAAAAAGAACTAATGAGAAATCTGAAATTAAAAATATATTGGATGAGCTAAACATTAGAAGTGAGATCATATTGCAAATAGTCAGGGAGCTTGAATATCAATCAATAGAAATTATCCAATATGAAGAACACAAAGAAAAACGGCAAAAGACTTAAAAACAATTAACAGAGCTTCAAGGACTTCTGAGACCATATCAAAAGATCTATCATACAAGCATCTGAGGTTAGAGAAGAAAAGAAAGAAACAGACAGCAGAAAGTATAGTTTTTGAATAACTGTGACCAAAAATGTTGCTGTATTTACAGACTGAGGATGCTCAGCAAACTGGGGAAGAATATAAAAAAGACTATGTTTAGGCTGCTAAAAAACACACAGATAAGGAGAAAATATTGAAAGGAGCCAAAGAAACGACATATTACATACAGGGGAACAATTATGCAAATTAATATTGACTTCTGATCAGAAACAGCAGAGGTGAGGGAACAGTGGAATAATATCTTTAGAGTGTGGAAACAAACAAACAAAAATTGTCGGCCCCAAATTCTCTACCCAGCAAAAATATCCTCCAAAATGAAGGCCAAACAAAGGCATATTCATTCTAAAAAATGTCACTTTAAATTTGAAATACTTAGAAATAAATTTAATAAAATATATGCAAGACTCATATAAGAATTATAAAATATTCCTAAAAGAAATTAAAGAAGATCTAAATAAATGGAAAGATGTAATAGTTTATAGATCAAAAGGCTCAATGTTGTTAAGAAATAAATTCTTCCTAAATGAGCCTATAAACATAATCTCAATTAAACCAGTATACCTTTATGCAGACATTAAAAAAACTGATTCAAATTTTATAGGGAAAATATAAAGGAACTAGAATAGCCAAAACAATGTTCTGTCTTATAATTCTATCAATTACTGAAAGTAGGGTATTAAAGTCTCCAACTATAATTGTGGATTTGTCTAGCTCTCCTTTCAACCTAGTGGTGACTACAGATGCCTCACACTGCCTTGTTAATTCTTGTTGCTTCCGAGTGAGCATGGAGGCCCATTTCAGCACAGGACCCTGCAGATGGTACCCTGGCAGGAGAGTCCAAACACCCTTCACTTCCAAGAGAATCAGAGCACCCTTCCCTTTCATTAGGTAGAGAAGGAACGATCAGCTTCCACCTCAGCCCTGCTGATACCACTCAGTTGGGGAATCAGAGCACTCAAGTCTGTCTTTGTGGGCTGGAGGAGGAGGCTGCAATTTTTCCATTGGCGTTTGAACAGAGTTTGGCAGATTTTGAATTTGCCAAAACAATTGTGTTTTGTTGTTAGGCCACTCTTTTCCCCATTCTTTGATGGCAGAGAACAGGTTTTTTTGTTGTTGTTGTTGTTGTTTTTAGAGTTTGTGTGTGTGTGTAAGGAAACCTGGGAGGCTGAGGCAGGAGGATCGTTTGAGGCCAGGAGTTCAAGACCAACCTGGGCAACATAGTGAGACCTCATCTCCTCAAAAAAATAAACAATTAGCCAGGTGTGGCCACATGCACCTGTAGTCTCAACTGCTCGGGAGGGTGAGGCAGGAGAATTGCTTGAGCCCAGGAGTTTGAAGCTCACTAGCTATGATCACATTAGTGCCTGAGCAACAGAGTGAAAGACTCTGTCTCAAAAAAAAAAATTGACTATAATATATATATCTGACATAGGACTTACATCAGAATACATAAAGAACTCTTACAACTCAGTAAGAAAAACCAATTTTAGAAAAATGTACAAAATATTTAAGTTTTGCATAAAAAGATACATAGATGGCATATGGAAAGATGTTCAACATTATTAGTTATCAGGGAAATGCAAATTAAAAACATAATGAGATAACCACACCCTGGAGAAACCAATTCATTTTATTGATAAGTAGCATATCATACAGGACTGGTACAGCAGCCAATATGAAACTGCAACTTTCAAGAGCAAGAAGGTCCTGAAGTTGCAAGGAATATTGCAGAAATCTCCAAAGACAATCTCTGTTCCCAATGCCACATACTCCATCCTTTGGCCATTCTGTACAGGTTGCTAGTGATGGAGATGTACGCAATCCAGCAGCTGAATATGGACAAGAAATTAACCGCACTTTAGGATTTCTCTATCTGAAGGATATCAGAACATAACGTCCCTTTCACATCACCCAGCTCTGTCAGTCTTCCTAAGAACCAATAAGTAAACAAACATGTAAAAGAAACTATGTTTCATGTGTAAAAATGTAAGCCTGAGTAAGCAGGATAATTATTTGTGTTGTCCTCTCCCTGGGTCCACCTTGCTAGCACTGCAGGGCATTTCCCCACAACATGAAAAGTAAGAGGATGTTGTCACATGGTGAGCAACAAGGCCCAAGAAAAGAAAGTTTTTCAAAACTTCTTTCCCTGCTCATCACCTCAGTCCTCCAATCCTTTTCCCAGCTTTTGGAGTCCCCAAATTCTACAAATAGAGATTCGCTTATTTGTAACAATTTTTAAAGGGAAGTAATACAGTAAGCATTCATAAATGCTTTTCTTGTATGAGGGCGTAGATTCGGTTCCTTTGCTGAGGTCAGATTTTGACAAGGGATCCTTGGTTGAAACATCACACGTAGGGAGAGCTGGAGAAAGAGGGAAGGCGCCAAAGTCTGTGGATATGGAAGACTGGACATATGGAAGATAAACGTTGAGGACTTCACTGAATGTCAGTCCACACTTAAACTTTAAAAACTTTCATAAAAATGTGATTTTAAAACAGCATAATTGTTAAATAATTTATACAAATATTAGAAGATTATAAAAGTGTTCTGCCCTGCCACAGTTTCCCATCTTGGATAAATTACTTCTTTGTGAACCAGTTTTTCCCACATGTGAAATGAAGACATCACTTGCTTATTTCCAAGGTCATTCCTAGGGGAGGGTGAAACTTGAAGTCAATCATGGTAGTATGGCCTCACTCTAAATATTCTGACATAAATGAAACCTAACTCAAATAAATGTCAAGAATAGCTTTGAAGGAGACAGGCCATCTCGGAAAGGCAACCTACGGTCTCAGGAAAACACATAAGATGATCTTGCCCATCTTGTACTTCTCATGGTGTTATCTGAAGGGAAACATGTAGGCTGATCCTAGTGTAGCTGCGCTTGTCATCAAAGCAAGTCTGCAGCTCCCCCTCCACTCTCTCCATATTGTCTCCAGGTCATTGCCGCACCTCAGGTTCTGAGTTACTTTGCTCCTCACCTGAGTTCCCCAGTATTCTAGGTTATTACCTTAATCGCCTATATCTCAAAAATAGATTTTTAACCAAAACAAACGGCAATATAAAACTTAATAAGAAATAGCTGAAGATTTTTCAGAAAAGGTATCTTTATCAACTCTAGAAGTTACTATCATCTGGAGCTGGAGTGAAAATAACTTAGTTGAAAACTGAATCGAAAATGCGAAAAATCAACGTGAGAACCTATTTCATGATACAAAAGGAGGACGTGAAGAGAGAGAAGATAACAGTCAGGGAGGGTAGGAAATGCAGATGCATGCACAAAACTTGTAAGGGTCCCTAAGGGAGAAATGAGGAAAACTGGTACTGAAGCATCAGCCAAAAGCACCCCTGAGGAAAGTTATCCTAAGCTGAGAAAAGGGGGGAATGAGCAAATAAAAAAAAAAAAAAAATTGCTGTCTTCTAGGCCAAATAAATGTTTAAAAAGAGGCTTACATCTGACATAGAGAATGAGCTATCAACAAATAAGTACGAGAGAACGTGAAGAAAATATGTCTTGGTCAAAGTTTCTCAGAAACACGCCCTAAGACAAAAAAAACCTACCTGTGAGCACTTTCCTGGGGAATGTGATCCCAGTGGGCAGGTGTGAAGGGTAGGGATGAGGTAGGGTGTAGGATGAGGTGTTAGTTATCTATTACTGCATGATAGATGCCACATTCCATTCCAAAACTTAGCCACTTAAAACAACATGCATGTCATTATCTCACAGTTTCTGTGGGTCAGGAATCCAAGAGCCACTTAGCTGAACGCCTCTCACTTGGGGTCTGTCACAAGGCTGCAATCACGTATCTGCTGGGGCCGCAGTCATCTCAAGGCTGAACTGGGGCATCTGCTCCCCACCTCACTCATGTGGATGTTGGCAGTGTTCATATCCTTGCTGCCTGTTGAAGGCGTCAGTTCCTTGCCAGATGGGCCTCTTCTCAGGGATACTCACAAAATGGCAGATTGCTTTCATGAGAACAAGGGCTTCCAGAGAGACAGAGAGAGAGAGAGAGAGAGCAAGATGAAAGCCAGTGCTTTTATAACCTATTGTCAGAAGTGACATTCCATCAGTGTTTCTGAATGGTATTCTGTTTTTAGAAGAAGTTACTAGGTCCAGCCCACATTCAAAGGCAGGGAATTATTCAAGGGCATGAGTATCATGAGCCCGGACATCGGGGATCATTTTGGAGCTGCCTACCACAGGAGGGTGGGGAGCACAGTGCAGGGAGAGAGGAAGTACCAATATAAAATGGGTTAGCAAGTGCGCTAATATCCCTGAGAAATACTTCTCAGAACTGTTCATCCAGAAACAGAAAGGAAGGAACATTTGTTTATTAAAGTGTTGCCCCAGAAAGCATGAATTCATTGATTCGTCCAAGTTGTGCAAACACAGGCTCAGAGTGGGATTTCATAGGAAGTCTCTGTGCAGCATGTGAAAAGCTCTTGAAGTAGCCATGACACCACCCTAATGTGGATGGCCTTGAGAGAGTCTGTAACCCTGCACCTGTAGGAGGTTGGAAGGAGTCTGTATAGAGCTGGTTGCCACGTAAGTGAGAAAGGAAGATCAGAGCTGCCTGATATGAGTCTGAACTCTAAATATTGAAGTGATGGAAACTGAGTCTTCTGAGGGGCCAGCACGGTCAAATTTCCAAATGTCTATTATTTATAAATGATCACATCCTAGTCCCCCAACATTTTCCATGACAACAGTGGCTTCAATAACCACAGGAGAGACAAGACATAAATCTACATGTTTTATTCAGCAATTAGGCAAACATTATCATCATTCACTTAATCAAACTCTTCTTGGCCTTGATCTAATATTACTTCTTTACCCTGTCTTCAAAAGCAATAAGCTTCTCCTTGTTTAATTTTTACCTGGAAATTTATATTATATCAAGAGGTCTCATAGACTCCAAAAATTCAATACCTGGAAGGAACCCTAATGAGTCACTTAATTTAACTTTCTCTCTCCAGACAAAACTATCCCTCAACCATCCAATTGTGTTCATAGTATAGATCTAGATCTAGATAGATGTATAGATATATGCCTACATATATTCCTCTCTCTTTCTCTTTCTCTCTCTCTCTTCACCTCTATATCTCTAGAGAAAGAGAGAAAGGGAGGAAGACACACACACACACAAATATATATATATATACACACACACACACACCCCCATAGAGAAATTATTTGCTGATGTTGCACCAAGAATAACCTCTTTGAAATAGATTGGATGAGCCAGGTGCGGTGGCTCACGCCTGTAATCCCAGCACTGTGGGAGGCCGAAGTGGGCGGATCACGAGGTCAAGAGATTGACACCATCCTGGTCAACATGGTGAAACCCCGTCGCTACTAAAAAAAAAAAAAAAAAAAAAAAAAAAAAAAATTTTTTTTTTTTTTTTTTTTTTTTTAAAAAAAAAAAAAAAAAAAAAAAAAAAAATTAGCTGGGCATAGTGGCGCATGCTGGTAGTCCCAGCTAGCCAGGAGGCTGAGGCAGGAGAATCGCCTGAACCCGGGAGGCGGAGGTTGCAGTGAGCTGAGATTGTGCCACTGCACTCCAGCCTGGTGACAGAACGAGACTCTGTCTCAAGAAAAACAAGAAGAAAGAAAGAAATAGATTGGACATTTTTTGTAATTCTTTTGAAAAAAAATAAGCTCAACAGATAAATTTAAGAATCAGGCAAGATGAATTTGTTACAAATTGTTATGGGAAATTGTCTTAAAATCATTATTAGAAATCTTACATCTTTATCTCAAAAGATGTGGGCAAGAGAAGCAGGAAAAGCAATTAGGAGGCTCTTGGAGTGGTCCAGGTGAGAGACGATGGTGCCTGCACTAGAGTAACACTGATGGAGATAGAGGACAGGACACAGTCAGGGTATTCTTGGAGATAAAAACAAAAACAGTGGAACGTGCTGATGGATTGGATGTGTGGGACGAGGGAAAGAAGTCAAGGATGAGTTCTAGCATGGAATGGCCAGACACCTGGTATCTGCTTCAGAATAACCCAGGTGGAGGGATGTGGGTGGTGGTGGAGGATAAGTGAATTTGCCCAAGTTGATCGCTGTTGAAGCTGAGTGATGGGTGCATGGGTTTCACTTTGCTATTTTGTCACTTTTCTTTATGCTTTAAGTTGTCCACAATAAAAATGTCTTAAAATGCCAACATACCTTTACTTTTCATTTTAACTCCAGAAACCAAACTAAGAAAACAACCAGAGCTACCAACAAGATTTTTATATACAGATATTCACAGCAGTATTATTTATTATATTGAAATATTAGAAATAATCTTTTTGACTAACAGAAAGGCAACAGTTGAATACACGGTGATATAGTTATATGACATTCCTATTGAAATATCATGTCTTGGAAAAATATTAATGATTTGGGAAAATGTGCATGATACAATGGTAAGTAAAAAAGAAACAGGAAACAAATCATATACAGGAAATGAATATCAAAAGAAAAATACAAAAAAATACATCAAAATGTTATCATCGTGAAAAGATTATCGGTGGTTTTTATTTTCTCATTATATTATATATAATTTACGACAAAGGTTATGCATTAGAAATAAGGAAACATTATTTTAAAGGGCAGAAGAAAAATGATTTATTGAAATTCATCTTTCCTAAGCATGCCAATTAAAATTACAAGTGACTTTCTTTCATTTTGAAACAATTTATTGACTACCTATTCTTTGCAAAGCACTGTTCTATAGTTATTCTGTGTTCTTTGCTAGGCAAAATAATTCACATTTCAGATTAGTTAAAAAGAAAGGAGGTAAGGTTGGAGAGAGCAAAAAGAAAGGAATTTGGTGTTCAGGGAGCTCAGGGGAACTTTCTAGCAAGATAATGTGCCCAGTTTGGGAAAACTCAAGTTTAATAGAGTTAATGAAAATTCTCCACCCATTTCCTTTATTGCTGCTGCCTCAATATGGTCTCAAAACCACAGACAAAATATTTCATATGTCCCTTTTCTATGAATTCTAACTTCATTATGAAAACTAGAAGAAAAGTAAATATTGTTCAATGACAGCTGCTACAAAAATGTGTCAGCATTACTTACAAAACCCTGGGAGGCAGAGATATAACCTTTTCTGGAAAAAATTGGAAAAACTGAGTAAACATTATAAGAATTTGTCATAAAAGTGCAGAAATTACAACCCAAGCTGTTGAACTCTTCCTAGTTTTCCTTTCCTTTGCTTTCTTCTGAGAAGGCTGAGGGCTTCCTAGACCCTGAGACTCAATAACTGTGTAGCAGGCTTGGCCCAGATGAATACAGGACATGCATAAGCCATTTGTATTCTGTGAATACAACCACCCTGCACTGAAAAGATGATGGAGGCCGAGGCACATCATACACTTCTCCTCTGTGCCCTGCCAGGTTCTGGCCTGATCTTCCTCTAACATAGTACAGATCCCAAATGGCTAGAAATTTCAATATGCCCATTGGATTGGTAAAGATAATCAGCTTTATTCTCTTCTGTAGGATTGTCTCTTATGTACGGATCCTCCTGAATTGAAAGGAGTATAACTTTTGCTCTGCAGTGAAGCAAGACAGAGTCTTGACACTAGGAAAGCCAATGATGAATTAAAATGGTAACTGACCCATATACAATAATTCATAGTTCATAAGTCTGTTCCATATGGAAAGGAATGCCTTTTGTAACAGTTATGAAATTGTTCCAAGGCAATGTTAAAAAGCACAAAGTATATAAATTCAAACTAAAAGTACAGATATCCAAAGAATAGCAAGTTAAAGTTAAAATTTTATTATTTACTGCAGTAAGATATTCAATTTTTTTTTTTTTTTTTTTGTTAGAGGGACTCTTCCTTTGTTGCCCAGGCTGGAGTGCAGTGGCACAATCTCAGCTCACTGGAACCTCCACCTACCAGGTTCAAGTGATTCTAGTGCCTCAGTCTTCTGAGTAGCGGGGACTACAGACACGCCACCACTACGCCCAGCTGAGTTTTGTATTTTTATTAGAGACAAGGTTTCACCATGTTGGCCAGGCTGCTCTGGAACTCCTGGCCTCAAGCAACCCACCCACTTTGGCCTCCCAAAGTGCTGGGATTACAAGCGTGAGTCACCGCACCCAGCCATGGGTATTCGAATATTTAGACTGACTTCTGATTTCTGATGTTTGTGTATTTGGGGACAAGAACTAGAAACAGTTTATAAAACAAGTTAATTAGACTTGGATGGCTCTGATATCTAGTGGGACACTCATGGTATAATTTTCAGTATCTCACATTGACACATGATGATTACCATATATGAGGTAATGCTATACAATCCATGATGTGCATGAATTAAGAGAGAAACCTGCAGCACACAATCACTTGAGATGCAGGTTTTTCACAGTTAATTGATATTCTGAAAGAAACAGATTTTTAGCTCGTTGAATTTGAAGTTGCATATATTGCTAAAGAATAAACAACCACATTCTCATTTCTCCTGGGCAAATTATTTTCCATGTTGACAGGCATAAAATGACTTTTAAAAAAGGTAAATGTCTGTCAAACCTTAGCTCTCTGCAGAAAAACACCTTTATTGAAGATGAGAGAACCTCTCTAATAATCTATTTAAATTATTTTTTCTCCCTTGAGATCAGATTATTAGGAGAAAAAAAAAAAAGAGCCAGGCTCTTAATTAACAATTTCAAACGAATATAAAAGATGTGGTCATGAACACCAGAATAAACCTTGTACCCAAAAATGTGTAATATATCTGCGTAATAAATATGGATTCTCAAAGATGGGATAAGCATGGTTAGTAATATACTGTATATATTTTCCCCCTTAATAAAAAGCTCTTTTTATTTATCTTTGACACAGTAGAGTTGTGAGGGAATGATGAAGTGAAATAACATCATATATGATGGTGGGATATGGAGTAGGGGAAGAGTTTACCTAAATACAACCAATAATGAGCCAAAAAAAAAAAAAACAAAAAACAAAAACAAAAACGTAGGTACAAAATAGTAGAGTACAGTTTTATGTACTATAGTAGAATATGGTATAGTGTAGTACAATATAGTATATATATTACAGTATAATCTATGGCCCAAGGAACTTAGGATTCATTTGGCGAGATTATGAATACATCAAATCCTTAAAGACTAAGGGGATTGGTTGCTGAACAGTATGATGCAACTGAAGCTCTATCAAAGCTCACAGGAAGGGAGTTCTGTGAAGGAGGTAGCACTAGAGTTCTGTTGCAAATAAGAGGTGTGTGAGCTATTTAGGCTAAAGGAAAAAGATTATGTTGCCCAGATTGAGGAGGAAAAGTGTGAACACAAACTAAATGAGCGTTATGCATTTGAGGGATGTTAAGAGACCCACCTTAATATTAAGAGCAGCGAGACCATGTTGAGAAAAAGGGGAAGAGCTGCTGGATTGGTTGGTATAGGCAAGTCACACCATGAAGCACTTCAGAAATCTGGCAAGGGATTTATGTTAGATACGAGCAGCCAGTGGTGGGATGAAAGGAACATTCACCTGGGGTCCACCTGCAGGATAGATTGGAACAGGGGATCCTGAGGCAGGAGAGCTTCCCCGGGAGGCTGATGCACTAATCCAAGAATGAGCTGGAAAGGATCTGAGGGAGGCAGTGAGAACAGAGACAGGGACACACACAAGGAACAAGATGAAAGAAGTCAGTAGATTAGCTGACTATCAGAGTCGCAACAAGTGACTCAAGACAAGGTTTCAAATGGAACATAAAAAACTAGAGGAAAAAAAAAAAAACCTGGTGTTGACAACACTGATATTAGAACGAGGAAAGACAGTTGGTTGTGGAGAGACCAGTTAATTTTTACACATCTTGAGTTTTCACATGGACATTCAAGACTTGAAACTTGAGATATAAACCAGGGGTTTTAAAAGCTCATTTTGGCATTCAGAAATCTAGGGTGGGAACTGACGTTGTAATAATTAAGCTGTATGCTCTCCAGTGGTTGAAAGATGGCAGGAAGAAAAAGAGCCACAGAAAGTGAAAAATTATATTTTTGCTCCTCACAGTCACTGTGGATGTAAGAAGAAAAGTGAGTGAAGGGAAAGCGTATTAGACCCTTAGTATCTCTTAAAAATGCCATTGAAAAGGGTGCCAAATAGCTAAGAAGATGATCATAAAACTTTAAACCTCTTTAGTAGCTACACAGAATAACCCACCTATTAGAATATAAGCTCCATGAAGGCAAGATTTAAAAATGTATTCATTCATGTATTCCAAGCACTTGAATAATGTCCAGTGCATAGTAGCCACTCAATAAATACTGGTTGAAAGAATAAACAAATGAATGAATGAACAGATGAGGAATACGGGCATCATGGAATTGATGTTTTTTTCACTCAGGCCCTACAGGTTCTCTGATAAGGCAAACTACATAGCAATTCACATTTCTACCACAGAAAAACATGAGGCAAAATCCCCCTAGATTGAGGCTGGTGTTCTACAAGCAGGGATGTAGCAGGGTTGGAGAAGGACCTGGACTTTGTGGAGAAGGGTGAAGGCTCCCCGGGATATTTAAAGTCATTGCCTTTTCTAACTCTTCCGTTATTGATAACACGCTACGTGAAGAAAGCCCGGCACAGCCAGGGTGATCTCATTCTTACTAAAATTCCCTGAAGCATGCATAGTCATTGTTTCAGTCAAGGCCAACCAAATATCTGCAGCCAACATTACTCCTCCCAGCACTGAGCTTCAGCTTGAGTCCACTGGGACACTGCCATCCCAGAAACATGGTGTTCCAGCCTCACATACTTTTGGCGTGTGTGATGCTGGGGTCTCCCTGAAAGGGTGCTGTTTTAACTACAAGAGGCCCTTTATTCCTAACCCTGAAAGGGTTTATCCTCTTGATCATGCTGGGTGGTTTTCTAAAAGTTGTATTTAATAAGCTGAGGCTGTCTTTAGTCAGACTTTGGCCTCTCTGGGTTGATGACTAAACTTTTGTGATTTCTTACTCCCCTCTGGTTTGAGGGGTGGTGTTTCTGCCAGAAGGGGACAAAGTTAGTCCAAAAGGTTCTCTTTTCCCATCAAGAATCCTGTTTGCTCTCTAAAAATCCGAAAGGAGAAGATTCAGGATCAGAGACTTTGAAGGTTAGAAGAGACCTAAGAGATCTTCTGGTCCAGAGTCCTAAGCTCATGTGAACAGGCTGGGCAAACGACACAGATGGGTTACATGGGAGTGATAGGGTCTGTATCAAACAGGAGAGTTGATGCCCCAACGTGCCCAAGGGCTCACGTTGAAGGACTTTACAGCCCTGTGCTGGCCGGATAAAGCACAACTATGCACTGATGAGACACCTTAGCCAACACAGTTGCTTCATTTTACAGTTGCGGTATCTGAGACCCAGGCGAGGAGTGAGAGTACTTTGCAATAGAAAGAACACTGAACTGGAAATAATGAGACCTGAGGTTCTAGACCTGATGCTCCACGCAACAAATGACCTTGGGTTGAGGTTGACTTCTCAGAATCTCATTTCCTTTTCTGGACATCAAGTAGGAAAATGAGTAATTTCCCTAAGGTGTTTTGTGCTCTAAAATTCCAGGACTTCCCAAGGTCACCCAACTAATTAGTGGTGGATCTCTAACTGGAGCCCACGTCCCCTGATAGAATTTTCTTTTTACTAAAGTGAACTGTTTGCCAAGACAAGGCAGAAGAAGGAAACTGCAGAAACACCTGGAAGTCAATCTTTCCTTCTTAGGAGATGTTCTCACTGCTTGGGCAAGCTGTGAAAACCAAGGGGGAGGGGTAACTGGGACACCTTGGAGTCACATGTGGGACTTTTCTTTTCATCCTCACATGTCTGTGGAGTGCCCATGAACCCCAACGCAGGACTTCTGAAGATGGGGTCTCAGAAGTTCTGAGCATTTTTGCTTCTTCCCACTGAGTACGAGTCAGGTAACACCAAAAGGAGGATCCAACTGGGAAGAGATACTGGATTGCTTTGTTTCATTTTTTGTTTTTGTTTAGATGTTCTTTTCTGTGGAAAAGTGGAGAACTAAAGGGCTATTTATGAGCCTCTGCAGCAGCCCAAGATACATTGTCATTCCAGGGTTCTCACTTTAACTATCTCATCTTATCCTCATAATGATGCTACTCTAAGTAAAGCCGGTAAAGCCGGTATGTGTGTCCTGGTCTACCCCCCCAGTCTTTCTTAGAGCAACTTGCCTTCTAACTACAATTTTCCCACTACACGGGAATATTCTGTTCCTCAAAGTATCAAATTCATTCCCATGTCATGACTTTGTGTTTGCTGCTACCTCACCCTCAAATGTCTTCCTCATCCCCTCCCCCAGGTCACTACATGGACAGTCTTCCTTCAGGTCTCAGCCAAACTGTAAAGAGGAGATGATTTCTCTGTCTCAAGTGCCCCACAAAAACCACCAATCACTATCACATTTCTTGGTTTTATTTTATTTTGTGTGTGGTGCAACATATAAGTAGAATTATCTTCTGTATTTACTTTTTATTTTCTATATAACTCCTTTAAACATGATTTTGATGAGAGCCAGGGCCCCTGTCTCCTTCACCATCATATTCCCAGTACACAGAACAGTGCCTAGTCCATAGTGAGTTAGAATAACTATTTGATGAATAAATAAGTGATTGCTGAAGTTTCCACAGCTAATTAGTGGAGAAGCTAGACTGTACCAAGATCATCCTATTCGCAGTTCTTTCTCCTAAACTACCGAGCCTCAGAGCAATGACTGTGTCAATGCACTGTCTAAGGAAGAAAGTACTAGGTCTGGACTTCAGGACAGCATGGGTTAGAAGAAAGAGCCAGTTGACCCAACTCTAGTCCAAGTTCTGCCATGAAACCTTGGCCAAATCATGCAAAGCTAATTTTAGACAAGATCTTAGAGATCACCTAGTCTGAAGGCCTTGAACATGTTTATAGAATCAGAAGACTTTATTCAAACACAACTCTAACATGTAAATAAAATAAAGAAGTGCTACTCTGCTAAAAGCAGAGGAGAGCCCAGAACCTGCCTTCAGGTCTATTCTTTATCCTAGTTAAAGGTCACCCCTGAAGCAACTCTGTAAAACATAGATTCAAAACCACTGGGTAGCCCAATAGCCCACTCAGTTCAAGAATCCCTGGAAGCAGGATGCCTACTCCATCAGGGCAACCCATTCTACTGTTGGGATAGTTATTAGGAAGGACAATCTCTTCTTGGGCCAAGCTTCCCATTTCACAGAAACAAAAGCCACTTCTCTCCAGTTCTGTGCCAGTTGTCAAAAAATGAACACCAGCAAGCTATGGCCCCTGTCTTGAATGAGACAGACCTGTTTTAAGATCAGCTCTAAGTTACTTATCTTCTCTAGCCCTTAAATACTTCTTTTGTAAATTAGGGATAAATGTACACCATGGGGCTGCTATAAAGATCAAGGGTAGTAATGTAAAAGACTTAATCCAATGCCTGACACAGGTAAGTGCTCAATAAATTGTTGCCATTCTCAGGATCATCTTGGTCATTACTATTACCACCTCACCCCCTTACCACTACCACCACTCTTCTTACTTCTCCTCAAGGAACCTACAGGCTACTCAAGGAAGCTAATCACATCAGTAAAATATAATTCATCATGGTAAATTTATTACAGAAGTGTGCCCCAATTTTTTAAAATTATTAGCTAACAGCATCAGGATACTTACTTATTGAACACATAATAGCCATTTATTTCTCCACTATGCTTTGAAACTTTTCAATTTTTCTTGGCCAGGTCAATGGGAATCATTTACATTCTCTGAGATCTTACAACATATAGCAGCATCAGTATCACCTGGAAACTTGTTAGAAATGCAAAATTGCAAGCTTTCCTCTAGACTTACTATAACAGAATCTGCATTTTAATGGAAGCTCCAGTTGCTCCATATGTGCATTAAAGTTGAGAGGTCCTGCCCAGGTTTCAATTTCTTCATCTTTGAGTTAGGGAGATAACTATTAGCTCTGCCTACATCGCTAGGTTTCATGCGAAGACTGAATGGGATGCTATGCATTAAAGCAACTTAGAACAAGTCAACTATGAATTCCTCAGTGCCTACCAGATTCCTTTACACACAGAACTTGTGGAACACTGATTGACTTACGGCAGGACTGTCTTAGTATGCTGTCCTGTTTGAACTCTGCTTCAATTGTTGAATGTCTGGACCTTCATACTATCTTTGTTTTATGAAGTACGTAAATTTTCTGTGAACCTCAGGAAATTCCATTAAAATGATTTCTGCCTCAGAGCATGTTCATGTCCTAAAGCCTGCTTGGTCCCTGTGTGGTCATCTTTCAGAATTCAATCTGACCTACAGTTACTGCTCTCACTCTATTTTATGAAACATTTTCAGCCAGCTACATGATTTAATGGTTTTAAACACATCATTATTGCCATTATTTCATAGCTCACATGCCTAAAATAATACATGACACATTTTTAAATGCATCTAAGATGTATTTTAAGTTTTATTATCTAGCAATTAATAAAATCTACTTATTAAATCTTGCCACCCAGGATATCAAAGTCTTGGTTCTAGCTGGCAGTTGGGTGGTCAAAACAAATTTTAGGGGGCTATACTCTGAGGTATCACAAGAAGTTAGGACCCAGGCACCCCACGGGAAAGGAAAGCCTTACATATTAGTATAGCCAACACCCTCTTAGGTGGCCCAACATAAAAACAAATGATTCAATAGTTCAAAGCCCCCAATTGATTTCACAGAGGTGAGCAATGTAGGCACAGTTATTACGAAATGCTCCTCAAAAACTCCAGTTATGAGTCACATGTTATTCAGGAAATAAGAGAAAACCGGGAAAGATCAGGAAGAAGCCTAGAGAGACAAAATTACAAGGACCCAAGGCAAAGATTCACTAAGTCAGTAGTATGAGGTCAGCCCCCTAGGCACTTAGACCAGTGTTCGACCACCCCACTGAGCCTTCCCTTCATAAGGGCTGCAAAAAGATACGGAGTTATGCAACACCAGAAAACCACAAGGAAATGGCCCATGTTAGGGACACCGAATCACCGTCTTCTCCACTGTTTCTGGATCCTCTCTTCTGTTACAACATTCTCTCTTTCCTCTGCTGACTTTCTAGTATGGCTCATTCCACCGGGAAGTTTCCTAGTCAGCCTTGCCCTGGGGACAGTGAGAGAGGCTAGGAGGAAAAGTAAATGTTGGGACTATGAGCCAAGAAGATAGTTTGTTGAGAAAAAATGGTCCAGCCACACCTGTCACAAACACATATGTACAAACACACACACATACAGATTCTATGTATAAATGTACTGCGTGGGTGTGTATGTGTGTGTGTGCGTTTTCCCACCTAATTCTTTCGTGGTGAAAAACTTCACTAGGGTTTGAAGCTGGATTGGACAGTCCCGTTTGTCTTTGTTGGACCTTTCTAGTCAGTTATTGTCCTCATAGACTTAAGGTCAGGGAGCCTAGATATGTCTCCCAACTTTTTTTTTTTTTTTTTTTTTTTTAACCAGAGACATAGCATGTCTTCTTCATCAAGCCATCTCTTCCTAGCTTCCACCCTTCCTGGGTCTCCAGCTCCTCATCTGCACACACCATGTAGGTACACTGCTGCACAGTCAGAGCTGCAAGTCAGAGCTGACACAGGAGGCCGGGCCACACTGTCCCTCTCACATCTTCCCTGTGCCGACCAGAACTCTGGTTAGTGTGCGGTATCGGGGGGATTCTCAGACGTGGAATCTGGGGTGTATTTCTTTTTTAATTTTAGCCTTGTATTTTGAAATAATTTTCAATGTTCAAAAAATTGTAATAGTACAAAGGATATCCATATACTCTAGATTTACCAATTGTTACCATTTTGCCTTGCTTGCTAATCATTCTCTCTCTCCTCTCATATATATGAATACACACACACACACACACACACACAGAGTATAGAAGAGTCCTGTCAAAACAGCAGCAAACCCATAGATAACGAAAACTTTCACGCGCAGGAGGCTGGCTGCGGCTGCACAGGATCTGCATAAGGGCTCCCCCTTGTCCTCCCACACCCAGCTGAGTTAGAATGGCTCTCCTAAGCCAGCAAACATGTCTGCCAGGTAGGTTATAACCCCTTGGAAGCAAGTACATAGTGAGGAAAGGCAGGGCTGTCTTCCTCTATCAAAATATGCTATTTAGAATTTTCAAGGTTTGGCCAGACTGTGGACTATTTGGAATATGAGCTTTCAAAGAACAGGGAATAAGTTGCAGACTCGAGTGGATTAGGACAGATATTTAAATGTGTTGGGGAAAATTGAGTTTCTGTATTGTATTTTAAAGTCATCTGTTTTAGCCACATTTATTTTGATGTGTAAGGTGAATTGTTCAAAGGAAAATCCCTTTAGATATGTTTATAATTCTAAGAGACTCTCATCGTCCTTTTATACTGGTTGAGTTAATTTGTACAATAAATCAGTCAAAACATAGTGAGAGGGTTAATTTTAACTATATTGATGGGTGAAATTAGTATCTTATTATGTAGTTGTCACTTGAAGTGAACTGTTTTCCACATATGCATTTTAACAAATGTAGTTTCCCAAAACAAGCATTTATAATCACAATTCAATAGTCCTTAGAATAATTAAAACAAACCTTACAATATCTTTGGCAAACAGATTTACACAGAAACTGGACAATGACAAAACATATACTTAAATGTTAAGATAATTAGTATATAAATATCTGCTGTCTTTTATCCATCTAAACAAAGGCTGTAACCAACCTAGGGCTTTGATTTTTTAGAGTGTGTTGCTTCTTAGTCTCTAAAGTTTGTTACTTAAAGAATAACTCATAGGCCTCTTGTTTTAATTTTAAACAAATTGAATTAAAGACATTTGGAGCTTTTAAAAATGTATTTATGTAAGTGGCTTATATGTGCATGATTCTATTCTAGATACCTTAACATCTCCTGGAGAAGCAGACATCATCCCCATTTTAGGAATAAAATCCTAAGATTTAGGAAGGCTAAGTAACTTGTCCCAAATCATACTACTTATGAGCAGCAGTCCTGGGACTGGGACCCAGTTCTTTCTGACTCCAAAGCTCATTAATTTCTGCTATGCGCCCTTTGGCTTCCTTGTCAGGACTGCGACTACTAGATAAACAGCCCTTGTCTCCCGAGGCAATGTAATTCATTCCAGGTGAACCTGCAGACGTGGGTAGCAGTAACTTGGGATAGCATTAGCCATCTTGTCTTGGGAACATAATCCATGAGAAATGCTTTCTTCCCTACACACCATGTGTGGCTCGCTGTGGCTGTCTCCGTTCTTCTCAACAAGGAGTCTCCACTAACTGCCATGGATGTGTCTCTTCCTCCTCAGGCTGGGATAACAGGTTTCCATAATCCATCCACACTTGAAAAGCCTCCTTAATATTTGGGAGCAAGAAGTGGATGTTACTGCTTTATTTCTGAATGTTCTCTCTACAGATCCAAACTCTTGAATCTCATACAGCTTAAAGGATGTAATTTCGTTTTTCTTTTGAACAATTTCTTGTCATACTTTCAACTTCCACTTCTTCGTCAATAATCTTTTCCCTCCTGGATTCCTACTCTGTGTATTTTATCTGTCTTAAGAATCTCTTCGTCTCTTCTAATAAACCAGAATATTCAGTGTTTCCTAAGGCTAGAAGTCTTATCTTCAAGCTTAATCCCTCCATGACTGGTGATCGCCTTATGCACAAAAGCAAACATAACACAAACAAGGTTACTAGGGTAATTTTCTCTGTGTGTTCAGAGTTTAAATACATGATCATGGCTTCCTTTGGAAACATCAACTAAAAATGTATAATAGAAATAGGCGATCAATAATAGGAAATACAACACAGATAAAGAAGATATGAGAGATGAGATTGGGGATGTTTATAAAGAGAATTTCAAAAACTGCAAAGATTTAAAAGACTGCAAAAGGCAAGAAGCAAGAGAACCTTATTAACTCCTCAAACTGAAAGACAACCTATTTGTCGAAGAAAAAAGGCTGCCTTGAACATCTCACTCCCTAAGGATTCATAAGACTGGAAGGTGGAAGAGGAAGCCGAAGATCATGAAAAGTCGGGCTGTTAGTCCGTGGGACCCGTGGACTCCTCCCACAGGCAGGTGTTACTGAAAGGTTTGCAGGATCACCTGGATGCCTGCGGAGAGTTCACTCACTCCCGTGACTCATTGTCTGGCCTGCTGGAAATAGGTGCAAGTGGAAGCACGGTACATGTGAGAGAATCCCTATGATATCCAAGGTAAAGGGATACGAGGGCTGTGAAAGCACTTAGGGCAGGCTCCAGAAGAAATGCATCACACCCAGGCAGGAGAAAGTGGGGTCCAAGAGAGCTTCTCACAAGTCACTGAAATTTAACTCCGAAAGATCAAAAAGCGCAATGCCTTTCAACTAGCAAATAAACCCACAGATTCAAGGCAGGCACTGCAGACGTTCAGGAAATACCCAGCAGACACAGAGGAAGCAAACTGCTGAATTCCATCTACAAAGAATTTAGTATCACATACGTCATGATGGGAAAAAACATGTGATCTCTTTCTTGATTTGAACCAATACAACTGTAGTATATCACCAAAGAGGTTAAGAAAATGTGGCATGTCCTTTTGAATTACAAGTTCTAGAAGAGTAAATAAATGAAATTACATTTTAAAAATTAATAACTGCCTGTTTACTACTAAATTCATCATGCAAAGACTTTGAGTGAGTGTCCTATTACACTGTCCAAGCATTTAATAAAACACCCTTCTTTGGAAACTTATTACGTATATTAGTATATTAAAAATCTTTTAAACTTACTTTAATACACTTCTCAATGTTCCAACAAGAAAATATGTGGCAAACGTTCAACCCCCACGGAACAGCAGTTTAAGAAACGGTAGTGTAATTTTATGAAAGCATCCGAACGCATAAAAATATGGGAAATATTTAAATATCTTTCGAAAGGCTTGAAGTTACAGTAATTTATGATGATAATTTACAATGATAAACATTCGGCAAACCTCTGAAGGAAAATGAACTGATCAGTATCTGTTGTGTGTAGAAAATAAAGGCAGAGACTGTTTTTTGCCTGACATTGTTGGAATCCCCAGGAAAAACGGAATGCATCTTTTGTCACTCAGGCATGTCGTAGTCCTCGGCGACTGATTTTCATTACAGTCATACATAGCTTAATGACAGGAATACATTCGGAGAAATGTGTCGTTAGGCAATTTCTGTGATGTGGTGTGAGCATCATAGAATGTACTCACACAAACCTAGATAGCATAGCCTGCTACACACCTAGGCCATCTGGTCTAGCCTACTGCTCCTCAGCGACAAACCTGTACAGCAAGCACGTTACTGTACGAAATACGAGAGGTAACTGTAACACAATGGTGTTTTTATATCTAAGCATATGAAAGGTACAGTAAAATGCAGAATAAAAGATGAACAATGGTGTAGCTATATTGGGCACTTAACCCGAATGGAGTTTACAGGACTGGCAGTTGCTCTGGGTGAGTCAGTGAGTGAGTGGTGAGTGAACGAGAAGCCCAAGACGTGGCTGTGCACTACTGTAGACTTTATCAACACTGTACACCTAAGTTACACTACATTTCTCTTTAAAATTGTATTTTTTCAATAATAAATAATAAATAAGGTTTCAATAATAAACCTTAATTTACTGTAACTTTTTACTTTACATACTTTTTAACTTTTTGACTCTTGTAATAACATAACATAAACTGCAAACACATTGTGTAGCTGTACAAAAATGTTTTCTTTCTTTATATCCTTATTCTGTAAGCTTTTTATGTTTTTCTTTTTTTAACTTTTTAAACTTTTTTGTTAAAAATGAAAATACAGACACACACATTAACCCAGACCCACACAAGGTCAGGATCATCAATTTCACTGTCTTCCACCGCTACATCTTGTCCCACTGGAAGGTCTTCAAGGGCATTAGCAGGCATGGAGCTGTCATCTCCTGTGACAATAACAATGCCTTCTTGTGGAATTCCTCCTGAAGAGCTGTCTGAGGCTGTTTTACATTTAACTTTTTAAAAAATAAGTATAAGAAATAAACTTTAAAATAATGACAAAATATAGTAAATATACAGACTGGTAGCATAGTAATTTATTATCACTATCAAGTATTATGTACTATACATAACTGTATATGCTACTCTATGACTGGTAGTGAGTGTAGTAGGTTTCTTTATACTAGCATCACCACAAACACATGAGTGAGGCATTGCACTACAATCCTATGACAGATATGACATAAATAGGCATAGGAATTTTTCAGTCAGTCTATTATAATCTTATGGGACCACTGAGGTATGCAATTCATCTTTGAAGCATCATTGTGTGGTTTGTGACTATACTAAAAAAAGTACATTTTTGTGATTAACTTGAATGTTAATTCTGCATAGAGCATATAGAATGGACTCAATTCAGTAACAAATTGATACGTGAGTGAATCACATGCATAGTTTTATGCCTAATTGGCATCTGAAGTTATCACACGAAGAATATGCTTGATAAGAAAAAGCATGGAGATCTTCTGAAGGCCATGTGCTGGTGACAGCCCTTAACATTACATTAAATTGACTCTAGTCATCCAGTGAATGCTTAAATCAATAGCCAAGTCATGAAGCTTTATGATGTATACTTTTTGGCAAAACTAACATTTGATAAGTGCATCTGGTAATTAGATTATTCCTGGGGAGGGGAGACAGGAAGCCAGAACTTGCTTGTTATTTGCATGAGTTGATGGTGTCATGGAATTCCAGGATATAAATCATATTATTAGTTCCCCAAGGCTTGATCATTGTTGCCATGTACACTAACTTTTCAGAAAATTCTGAGTGAGACATCTTTCCTGAGGGCTCTACAGAGCAGAAGAATGAGACTGAACGGTCAGCACAGGCTCTCTCTGGCAGGAAAATCTCTTTCCCTAAGTTGGTCCAGCATTTGCCTCCAGTCTAATGTTCTGTGGGTTCCAGTTAAGTCAGTTTCACAAAGGAGATGGCAAAGGAGAAAGAGGCCCAGAAACGGGCAAAGGAACCCCAAGCTGAGGGCAATGTGGTTCCTCCATGTCCCACAAACAGAGCAGATGCTTAAAAACAGGTCAGGCGTTCCTGACCTGTTTGGAACTGAGCACTCGATGTTAATGAAAAAGTTGGTTAAAACAGGCAACAGCATGCATCAGTTCTAAACAATCAGTTCTAAACAATACTTTAACTAAAAACATACAATATAAATGTATTTACCATGATTTTAACTGCTTTGTATTCATTGTATTTGTTATTTTCTTTTCCCATTTTTTTTGCCTTCTCTGGTATTAAGAAACATTTTATGTCATTTCATTTTATCTTCTCTTAAATATCAACTATACTTTTTTTAAAACATTAAATGGTTGACCTAGAGTTTGCAATACACCATTAAAACTAATCAAAGCCTACATTCAAAAAGCACTACAGCACTTCAAATACAGTGAAGGTCCCAGTTCCTCCCTCCTGTCACCTATGAGATTGCCATTCTTCATTTCACTTACCCATTAGACATATTCACCCACTACATTGCCACAATTACTAATTTAAGAGAACAGCTTGTTTTTGGATCAATTAAAAATAAGAAAAATAAAATATTTAAATTTACTTTTATTTATTCCTTCTCTGATGTCTTCCTTTCTTTATGTAGATTGACATTTCTGACTATATCAATTTCTTTCTCCCTCAAGAACATCCTTTAACACTTCTTGTAGGACAGTCTGCTGGCAAGGAATTCCCTCAGTTTTTGCTTTCCTGAGAAAGTCTTTATTGCTCCTTCACTTGTAAAGGATAATTTCACTAGATATAAAACTCTAAATAGAGGTAGAGCAAGATGTCCGAATAGAAGCCTCCACCAATCATCCTCCCCACAGGAACGCCAAATTTGACAACTTTCTACACAAAAAAGAACCTACATGAGAATCAAATATCAGGTGAGTGATCACAGTACCTGGTTTCAACCTCATATCACTGAAAGAGGCACTGAAGAGGGTAGGAAAGACCATCTTGAATTGCCAACACCACCCCTCCCCAATTCTTCAGTAATGGCCACATGGCACAGAAGAGAGAATCTGTACACTTGTGGGAGCAAGAGCACAGTGATTGTGGAATTTTGCATTGGAACTCAGTGCTGCAAACACCAGGCAGAACTCAGCTGAGACCCACAGAGAGAACATTTAGATCACCCCTAACCAGAAGGGAATCACCCATCCCAGCAGTTGGAACTTGAGGTTCAGCAACCCTCACCACCACAGGCTAAAGTGCTATGGGATCCTAGGTAAATTTGAAAGGCAACATAGGTCACAGGGGCTGCAAATCCTAGGCAACTCCTAGGGCTGTGCTGGGCTTGAAGCCAGTGGACTTGGGGGTTACGCAACCTAGTGACATACCAGCTGGGGCAGCTAACAGAGTACTTGCATGACCTCTGCCCCAACCCCAGGCAAGGCAGCTCACAACAATGAAAGTAACCGCTCCCTTCTGCCTGAGAAGAGAGGGAAAAGTGAAAAAGACTTTGTCTTGCATCTTGAATATTAGCTTAGCCACAGAAGGATACGGCACCAGGCAGAGTCATGAGGCCCCCCTTCCAGGTCCTAGCTCCCAAACAACACTTCAGTGGGCCAAAAGGAAACCCACTGCCTTGAAAGGAAGGATCAAGTCCTGGCAGGATTCATCACCTGCTGACTAAAGAACCCTTGGGCCCTGAATAATCAGCAGTGGTAACCAGGTAGTACATGCCATGAGCCTTGGGTGACACTCTGAGATGTGCTGGTTCCACTTGCAACCCAGCATATTCACAGCTGTGGTGCCTATGAAGATAGACTCCTTCTGCTTGAGAAAAAAAGATGGAAGAATATAGGGAACTTTGTCTTGAAGCGTAGATACCAATTTGGCCACAGTGGGGAGAGTACCAAGTAGGCTCTTGGGATCCCCAATTCCAGGCCTCGGCTCTTAGATGTCATTTCTGGTTCTTCCTGGGCCAGAGGGGGCCCACTGCCATGAAGGGTGAGTTCCAGACCTGGAAGCATTCACCACAAGAACCTTTGGACCTTAAGTGAATATTGGTGGTACTCTGCAGTACTCCCCCAGGAACCTGTGGTGGTGGTAGACACAGGGAGAAAGTCCTCTGCCTGGGGAAAGTGGAGGGAAGAGTGGGAAGGGCTTTGTCTTATGGTTTTGGTGCCAGCTTAGCTGCAATAGAATAGAGCACCAGGTAGATTTCTAAGGTCTCTGACTCCAGGACAGCATCTCTGGACTTGCCAGGACCCCGGGGAACTTACCACCCTAAAGGGAAACACACAAGATTGGCTGGCTTGGCCACCTCCTGACAGTAGAGCCCTAGGGCCTTGAGCGAACATAAGCAGTAACCAGGTAGTGGCTACAGTGGGTCTTAGGCAAGACCCAGCCTTGTGCCAGCTTCAGGTCTGACCCAGCACAGTCCCAGTGGTGGTGGCCACAGGAGTCCTTTTGTCACCCCTCCCCCAGCTCCAGGCAGCTCAGCACAGACAGGCAAACTTTGTGTGTTTAGAAGAAAGTAAGGGAAGAGAACAAGAGTATTTGCCTGATAATCCAGATAATTCTTTTGGATCTTATCAAAGATAACTAAGGCAGTACCTTCACCAGTCTACAAGAAACTCAGCATTATTGGCCCTAAGGTGCCCTATAACCCTGATATGGCTGCAGTGACCAAAAACTTAGATCACAACACCCAAGTCTCTTTGAATACCTAGAAAGCCTTCATAAGAAGAACAAGTACAAACAAGTCTAGACTATGAAGACTGTAATAAATACCTAACTCTTCAATGCCCAAATACCAATGACACATTCACAAACATCAAGACCATCCAGGAAAATATGACCACACCAAACAAGCTACTTAAGCACCAGAGGCCAATCCTGGAGAAACAGAGATATGTGGCCTTTTGCACAGAGAATTTAAAATAGCTGTTTTGAGGAAACTCAAAGAAATTCAAGATAAAACAGAGAAGAAATTCAGAATCCCATCAGATAAATTTAACAAAGAAATTGACATAATTAAAGAGAATCAAGCAGAAATTCTAGGATTGAAAAATGCAATTGACATATTGAAGAATGCATCTGAATCTCCTTTTTTTCTTTTCTTTTCTTTCTTTTTTTTTGAGACAGAGTTTTGCTCTTGTCACCCAGGCTGGAGTGCAGAGACATGATCTCAGCTCACTGCAACCTCTGCCTCCCAGGTTCAAGCAATTCTCCTGCCTCAGCCTCCTGAGTAGCTGGGATTACAGGCAACTGCCACCATGCCCAGTTAATTTTTAGACACAGGGTTTCACCATGTTGGCCAGGCTGGTCTCAAACTCCTGACCTCAGATGATCCACTTGCCTCAGCCTCCCAAAGTGCTGGGATTACAGGTGTCAGCCACCATGCCCAGCCCAGAGTGTCTTAATAGCAGAATTGATCAAACAGAACAAATAATTAGTGAGCCTGCAGACAGGCTGTTTGAAAATACACAGTCCGAGGAGAAAAAAGAGAAAAGAATGAAGCACACCTACAGATCTAGGAAATAGCTTCAAAGGGCAAAGTTAAGAGTTACCAGCCTTAAAAAGGAGGTGGGGGGTAGAAAGCTTATTCAAAGGGATAATAACAGAGAACTTCCCACATCTAGAGAAATATATCAATATTCAAGTACAAGAAGGCTATAGAACACCAAGTAGATTTAACCGAAAGAAGAATACCTCAAGGCATTTAATAATCGAACTCCCAAAGGTGAAGAATAAACAAAAGATCTTAAAAGCAGCAAGAGAAAAGAAACAAATAACATATAATGGAGCTCCAATATGCCTGGCAGCAGACTTTTCAGTGGAAACTTCATAAGCCAGGAGAGAGTGGCAAGACATATTTAAGGTGCTGAATAAAAAAAAAACTTTTATCCTAGAATAGTATATCTGGCAAAAACAGCCTTCAAACATGAGGGAGAAATAAAGACTTTCCTAGACAAACAAAAGCTGAGAGATTTCATCAACATCAGATCTGTCCTATAATAAATGCTAAAGGGAGTTCTTCAATCAGAAAGAAAAGGATGCTAAGAAACAATAAGAAATCATCTGAAGGTACAAAACCTAGAGGTTAGAGTGAATACTCAGAAAAATACAGAATGTTATAAAACTATAATTGTGTGTAAACTACTTAACTACAAAAACTTTTTAAGACATGGACAGTACAATAAGATATAAAAAGAAAAAACACAAAGTTTAAAAGCTAGGAGGTAAAGTACAGATATTTTATTAGATTTCCTTTTGCTTGTTTGTTTATGCTATCAGTTTTAAGTTGTCATCAGTATAAAATATTGGTTTATAAGATATTATTTGCAAGCCTCATGGTAGCCTCAAATCTGAAAACATACAGTGAATTCATAAAAGATAAAAATCAAGAAATTAAAATATACTACTAGAGAAAATTACCTTCACTAAAAGGAAGACAAGAAAGAAGTAAAGAAGAGATGACCACACAACAACCAGAAAACTAATAATAAAATGACAAAAGTCCCTATTTATCAATAACAACATTGAATACAAATGGACTAAACCTCCAATGAAAAGATATAGAGTGGCTGAATGAATGAAAAAACAAGACCCAATGATCTGTTGCTTACATGAATCACACTTCACCTATAAAAGGCCCCAATACAATAACAGAAAGAAAGGCCCCAATACAATAACAGCTAAAGACTTCAACATTCCAATTTCAGCATTGGATAGACCATCCAGACAGAAGTTCAACAAAGAAACATCACACTTAATCTGAACTATAGACCAAATGGATCTAATAGATATTTGCAGAATATTTCACCCCAAAGCTGCAGAATACACATTCTTCACCTGGGGACATGGATAATTTTCAAGAATAGACCATATGTTCAGCCACAAAACAAGTCTTAAAACATTCAAAAAATTGAAATAATATCAAGTATCTTCTCTGATCACAATAGAATAAAACTAGAAATCAATAACAAGAGGAATTTTGGAAACTATACAAACATGGAAATTAAACAGTATGCTCCTGAATGACCAGTGGGTCAATAAAGAGATTAAGAAGAAAACTGAAAAATATTTTGAAACAAATGATAATGGAAACACAACATACCAAAACCTATGGGATACAGCAAAAGCAGTACCAGAAGGGAAGTTTATTGCTCTAAGCGCCTACATCGAAAAAAGAGAAAAACTTCAAAAACAACAACAACAAAACCAACAAAAAGAAACACCTAACTGCATCTTCAAGAACTAGAAAAGCAAGAGCAAATAAGCCCAAAGTCAGAAGAAGAAATTAAATAATAAAGATCAGAGCAAAAATAAATGAAATTAAATGAAGAAAACAAAAGATCAATGAAACAAAAAGTTTTCTAAAAAGATAAACAAAAGTGACAAAACTTTAGTCAGACTAGATAAGAAAAAAAGAGAGAAGAACCTAATAAATTAAATCAAGCCAGGCATGGTGGCTTACACCTGTAATCCCAGCACTTTGGGAGGCTGAGGCAGGTGCATCACCTGAGGTCAGAAGTCCAAGACCAGCCTGGTCAACATGGTGAAACTCTGTCTCTACTAAAAATACAAAAATTAGCCAGGTGTAGTGGCACATGCCTGTAGTTCCAGCTACTTGGGAGGCCAAGGCTTGAGAATTACTTGAACCCGGGAGGCAGAGGTTGCAGTGAGCCAAGACCCTGCCACTGCATTCTAGCCTGGGCAATAGAGCCAGGCTCTGTCTTAAAAAAAAAAAAAATTAAATCAGAGATGAAAAGGAGACATTACAACCAATACCCCAGAAATTCAAGGGATCATTAGAAGCTACTGTGAGCAATTATATGCCAATAAATTGGAAAATCTAGAAAAAAATTGATAAATTCCTAGACACATATAACCTACCAAGATTGAACCATGAAGAAATCCAAATCCTGAACAAACCAATAAAAAGTAATAAGATCAAAGCTGTAGTAAAAATCTCCCAGCAGGGGAACAACACATCCTAAGGCCTATTGGGGGATGGGGTGGAGGGAGGGAGAGCATTAGGAAAAATAGCTAATGCATGCTGGGCTTAATATTTTGGATGATGTGTTGATAGGTGCAGCAAACCACCATGGCACACCTTTACCAATGTAACAAACCTGCACATCCTGCACATGTACCCCAAAACTTAACATTAAAATTACAATTTAAAAAAATCTCCCAGTGAAGAAAACCCAGGAAATGATGGCTTCACAGCTGCATTTTGCCAAATATTTAAAGAACTAATAGCAATCCAACCCAAACTATTCTGAAAAACAGAGGTGGAGGGAATACTTTCAAACTCATTCCACAAGGCCAGTATTACCCTGATACCAAAACCAGACAAAAATATATCAAAAACAAAAAAGAGAAAGAGAGAGAGAGAGAGAATAGTATCTCTGATGAATACTGATGCAAAATTCTAAACAAAATACTAGCAAACCAAATTCAACAACATATTAAAAAGATCATTCATCATGACCAAGTGGGACTTATCCCAGGGATGCAAGGATGGTTCACCATATGCAAATCAATCAATGTGATACATCATATCAACAGAATGAATGACAAAAACCATTTGATTATTTCATTAATCCTGAGAAAGCATTTTATAAAATTCAACATCCCTTCATGATAAAAGCCCTAAAAAAACTGGATATAGAAGGAATATACCTCAACAGAATGAAAGCAATATATGACAGACCCACAGCTAGTATAGTGAATGGGGAAAAACTGAAAGCCTTTCCTGTAAGATCTGGAACATGACAACGATGCCCACTTTCACCACTGTTATTCAACGTAGCACTGGCAGTCTTACCTAGAGCAATCAGACAAGAGAAAGAAATAGAGGGTATCCAAATCGGAAAGACAGAAGTCAAATTATCCTTGTTTGCAGATGATATGATCATATTTGGAAAAACCTAAGGAGTCTACCAAAAAAACTATAAGAACTGATAAACAAATTTATTAAGTTGTAGGATACAAAATCAACACACAAAATCAGTAGCATTTCTATATGTCAAGAGTGAACAATCTGAAAAAGAATTCAAGAAATTAACCTCATTTACAGTAACTACCAATAAAATTAAATAGCTAGGAATTAACCAAAGAAGTGAAAGATCTGTACAATGAAAACTATAAAACATTGATCAAAGAAATTAAAGAGGACACCGAAAAATGGAAAGATATTCCATGTTCATGGATTAGAAGAATCATCATTAAAATGTCCATCCTACCCAAAGCAATCTAAAGATTCAATGCATTCTCTATCAAAATACCAATGACATTCCTCACAGAAATAGAAAAAAGTTATAAAATTTATATGAAACCACAAAAGACCTAGAATAGCCAAAGCTATCCTAAGCAAAAAGAACAAAACTGGAGGAATCATATTACCTGACTTCAAATTATACCATCAAGCTATAGTAACCAAAACAGAATGGTACTGGCTTTAAAACAGACACATAGACTAATGGAGCAGAATAGAGAATCCAGAAACAAATAGATACATCTGCAATAAATTCATTTTTGACAAAGGTGCCAAAAGCATAAATTGTGGGAAAGGCAGTCTCTTCAATAAATGGTGCTGGAAAACTAAATATCCATATGCAGAAGAACGAAACTAGACTCCCATCTCTGGCCAGATCCAAAAATCAAACCAAAATGGATTAATGACTTAAATCTAAGACCTCATATTAGGAAACTACTATAAAAAACATTAGAGAAACTAGGACATTGGACTGGGCAGATTTCTTTAGTAATACCCGCAAGCACAGGCAACCAAAGCAAAAATGGACAAATGGGATAACATTAAGTTAAAAAGCTTTTGCACAGAGAAGGAAACAATAAAGTGAAGAGAAAACCCACAGAATGGGAGAAAATATTTGCAAACTATCCATGTCACAAGGGATTTATAACCAGAATATATAAGTAGTGAAACCAATCTATAGGAAAAAAATCTAATAATTAAAAATGGGCAAAAGATCTGACTAGATATTTCTCAAAAGACATACAAATGGCAAACATTTATATGAAAAGGTGCTCAACATCATTGCCCATCAGAGAAATGAAAATCAAAATTATAATGAGATACCATCTTACCCCAATTAAAATGGATTTTATCCAAAAGACAGACAGTAATCAATTCTGGTGAGGACGTGGAGAAAGGGGAACATCATAGACTATTGGTGGGGATGTAAATTAATATAGCCACCATGGAGAACAGTTTGGAGGTTGTTGAAAGAATTGAAAATAGAGCTACCATATGATCCAGCAATCCCACTGGTAGGTATATATACAAAAGAAAGGGAATCAGTATATCAAAGTGATATCTCCAGTCTCATGTTTATTGAAGCACTGTTCACAATAGCCAATATTTGGAAGCAACCTAAATGTCTGTCAACAGATGAACGGATGAAGAAAATGTGATACTTATTTGCAATGGAGTACTATTTGGCCATGAAAGAAGAACGAGATCCCATCATTTGCAACAACATGGATGAAACTGGAGGTCATTATGTTAAGTGAAAGAAGCCAGGCACGGAAAGACAAACTTCTCATGCTCTCATTTATTTGTGAGAACTAAAAATTTTAAAAATTGAACTCATGGAGATAGAGAGTAGAATGATGGTTACCAGAGGCTGGGAAGGGCCATTGAGGAGTGGTAGGAGGAAAGTGGAGATGGTTAATGGGTACATAAAATGGTTTTAAAAGAATGAGTACGATCTAGTATTTGATAGTACAACATGGTGATGTAATAATTTAATCGTAAATTTAAAAATAACTAGAGAATGTAACTGGATTGTTTGTAACACAAAGGATAAATGCTTGAGGTGATGGAAACCCATACACCCAGATGTGATTATTACACATATATGCCTGTATCAAAATATCCCAAACACCCCATAAATATATACACCTACTGTGTACCCACAAAAATTAAAAGTTAAAAAAGAAAAAGAACTCCAGGTTGCTAAGGTTTTTTCTTTCATCACTTTAAAAACTTCATGTTCTTCTTGCATAATTTCTGATGAGAAGTCTGTTGTAATTTTTACCCTTGTTCCTCTGTAGATGAGGTGTTTTTTGGTTTTGTTTTGTTTTGTTTTTTTTAACTCTATAGCTTCTTGCCAGATTTTCTCTTTGTCGCTGTTTGACTATAATATGTGTAAGTGTAGCCTTTTGTTATTTATCCTGCTTGTTATTTTCTGAGCTTCTGAATCTGTGGTGTCCCTCTGGGATTCCTGATTGCATGTATACACATTGTGATACTGTCCCACAGATTTTAGGTGTTCTGTTCTGGTTGGGGTTTTTTTTTTTTTTTTAATCCTGGTTCTTTAAAAGTATATCGACTTTTGCATTATTCTTCTTTTTTCTCTTTCCATTTCAGTTTAGGAAGTTTCCATTGCCATATCTTCAAGCTCATTGATTCTTTGGCTGTGTCCATCTGCATGTCCGTTTTCAATCTTGCTTTTAACACAGGAGAAACATTAAATCAGCATACAAAGACAGTAGAATTTTTTACATCATATTTAAATCTAGAATTGTGCATTGTAAAGAGGGAATTTAGTTTGGGAAATCTAATATTAGAATAAGAAGACTCAAAAGAACCACTCATTCTGCCTTAGTTTGGGCAAGAAAGGTAAAATTATAACACTCTGAAAAGGAAAAATTGAATGTTCAAATAAAGCAGACTCCATGGTGGAGGCACCATGTTTTACTGGATGTGACACACAGTTCACATTTCCTGGGGTGTAGAGAAAATAGTTGTATGTTAAAAAATATGCACTTGACTCTATGCCACAGGGGATTAAGCAAAAGAGAAGTCAGAAACAAACTTGACCATTAATGAAGAACAGTGGGAATAGTGAATCTTTATCACAACCCACTAACATTAATAAGAAATGTTAATTTTCTTTCAACAGAAAATAAAACTGTCTTTGGTTCTGATTAAACATGGTTTTTAAATATGTTTCCAGAAAAGACAATGAGGGAGATCTTTTAAAAGAGCCTGATTTGCAAGTGATCTGGAAGTCTTGCATTCACTTTTGGCAAGGATACCAGTTGTATACAAATTCAGGAATTCAATCGGTGGACATTTATCAGCTAAATATCTCATGATAGAGAAAAACAAAATACTTTTGTATTAAGGAGAAAACATTCTTTTATAACTAGAAAAGGAGCAAGAGAATTCTTAGCGTAGATATGTCTTTAAAATTTACCTGAAATCGAGTTTGAGACCAGCCTGGCCAACATGTCGAAACCCTGTCTCTACTAAAAATATGAAAATTAGCCAGGCATGGTGTCAGGCGCCTGTAATCCCAGCTATTTGGGAGGCTGAGGCAGGAGAATCGCTTGAACCCGGGAGGCAGAGGTTGCAGTGAGCCGAGATTGCGCCACTGCACTCCAGCCTATGTGACAAAGCAAGAGTCTGTCTCGGGGAAAAAAAAAAAAAAAATTACCTGAAATCTATATTTCTTTATTACTTTTTAAGGCTACAATGCGAAATGATAGATGGAAATGGATAATTTCATGGTTAGCAGAGTGAAAACGTTTATGGTCATCAAAAATCTCTCAGGTAAAGCAGAAGCTGCGTAACTGTGCTAAGAATGTAAATGTAAGCTATCTCTAGGCCTCAAAGCTCTCATCCAACTAAAATGACTTGGAATGATACGTTCTCCTCAAGCTTAGAGAAAGAACCAAGTCATAAATAAGCCATAATTGTTAACAGCTATGGGTTACTACAAAAAGTAGAATTTAAAAACCAGTGGCCAGGTGGAGTGGCTTATACCTGTAATCTCAGTGCTTTGGGATGCCAAGGTGGGAGGATCACTTGAGGTCAGGAATTCAAAATCAGCCTAGACAATGCAGTGAGATTTCATCTCTAAAAAGTTTTTTAAAAGTACCTGAACATGGTGCTGTATGCTTGTAATCAGGGCTACACAGAATGCTGAGGTAGGAGGATTCCTTGAGCTCAGGAGTTTGAGGTTACAGTGAGCTATGATCATGACACTGCACTCCAGCCTGGATGACAGTGAGTCCCCAACTCTAAAAAAAGCATTTTTTTAAGGTAGACAATTCATACTAAGGCCAAATTTCTTCTCTCTACTAGATAAATACCATTAACAAGCAAACATTTTTTATCTTTAAAAAGCAAATTGAAGTCTCTATCAGTACTTTTCTCCAGCCCATTTCTCTGGAAAACTCCTAGAAAGAGCGATCTCTACCTGCCATCTCCACTCCTCCTCTCATTCTTTCAATGCCACTATTGCCATAAATAACTCTTATCAAAGTTGTCAACAATTTCAGTGTTGTCAAATCCAATGGTCAGTCCTCAATCATCCAACCCATTCTACTAAATCTCTCAGTCCTCATGAAACACTTTCTTCACTTGGTTTTCAGGATGCTACACTTTCTGGGTTTCCTCCTCCACCACTGTCTACTCCTTCTCAGAAACATTGGCTGGTTCATCCTCATCTTTCTGACTGTGATATCAAGAGCTCAATCTTAAGACTCTCATCCTTCCTCTATTTATATTTGCTTACCAGATGATCTCATTCAGCCTCATTTCTATGCTGACAACTCCCAACTGAAATTTCTCCAGCCCTGTTCACTCACCAGAACTGCATATCTAAAGCTCCTTTTGGACAGCAATAGACATTTCAAATTTAACATGAGCAACACCAAATGCTTGATTTCACTACTCCTCTCCCCTGCCCCTGGAAAAAAATAATTGCTCATTCCATAGTCTTCCTCTTCTCAGTAAATGACAGCTTCATTCTCCAAGATTCTCAGGGCAAGTATCTCGGAGTCATTATTGATTTCTCTCTTTATCTAGTATCACAGGAATACATAAGACATTCCTATAAGCTTATCTTCAAACTATATGTAGACTGCCATGTCTTTTCTCCAGCTCCTCCATTACTATACTAATCCAGTCCATGACAATCCAAGGGTACTGCCGTAGCCTCCTCTCAGGTCTAGCTCCCACCTCCCATCTTTGCTTTCCTGTACTGGATTCTTCTCCCAGCACCTGGAATGATCCTTCTGAAAAGTAATTTAGAGTATATTATTTCTCATTATTAAATATAAGGTCTCACTCTGAATAAGACTAAAATCTTTAGCAGGGCCTACAAGACCCTATACAACCTTGCCCTTACCTCATCTCTACCATTTTTCCCTTCACCCACTTCACTGTCGTCACACAGCCTCCTTGCTGTTTCTCAGACAAACCAAGTGCACTTCTACCCCAGGGTCTTTACACTTTCTGGTCTCTCTGCCTGGAAGGTGTTTCTCCACATACCCACAGGACTCTTCTCCCTCACTTTTTTCAGGTCCCTGTTCAAATGCCACTGATATGGTTTAGCTCTGCATCCCCACCCAAATCTCATGTCGGATTGTAATTCCCAATGTTGGGGGAGGGACCTGGTTGGAGGTGATTGGATTGTAGGGGAAGATTTCCCCCATGCTGCTCTCATGATAGTAAGCGAGTTCTCACAAGATCTGATGGTTTAAAAGTGTGTGGCATTTCCCCCCTTGCTCTCTATCTCCTGCCACCGTGTGAAGAAGGTGCTTGCTTCCTCTTCACCTTCTACCATAATTGTAAGTTTCCTGAGGCCTCTTCCTATTAAGCCTGCAGAACTGTAGTCAATTAAATTTCTTTTCTTCATAAATTACGCAGTCTCAGGTAGTTCTTTATAGCAGTGCGAAAACGCACGAATGCAGCCACTTTATCATAAAAGCCTTCCTCGAGTACCTTACAAAATATATATTACACATTCACACACATAAACAGCTGTCATTGTCTCCCAACATTGCTGTGTTATTGTAGTTATGACTACTTTTCATGTTACCTATTTCAAATTTAAATTTAGTTGTCTATTTCCCCCAACTAGAATGAAAATCTGTGAGAGCAGGGACTTTGTCAATATCCTCAATGTCTAGAACTCTGCCTGTAACATAGTTAAGTACAGAACACATTTTTTAAAATAAATGAACAAGCAGAGTAACTAGGAATGCTTATGCATTCCAACCATAAATGCAAACTCAAGACAGTAAAGGAAATGTCTCCAAGTGATTGCAATCTGAAAGGGATGTTTTTCTTGGCCATCCATGCAATTTTTGCAATTTTAGTATATGAGTGTGGAATCTATGTCATGGGCCATCAACCTCAGGAAAAATTAAAATAAATTTCATGCCACAAAGAAGCAGAAAGCAATAATTAAGGGCTAGAAAAAGGATTAGACAATTAGTCACCACTTGCTCTGCCAGAGTGGTTGAGAGCATAGTTTGGGAATGAGACAGATCTGGGTTTGAGTCCTCACTGCTGTGCACCACCTCTACTACCTTGAGCAAGTTAGTTACTTGTTCTCCCTGTGTCTGAGCTTTCTGATCTACAAAAAGTGTCTAAAATCTTCCAGAGTTGTTGTAAGAATTCTGCTGGCTTTATTAATTTATTTTTTAATACATTATCATACTATTACCCAATTAGCCATCAGTACATTTCACTAAATAACACAGCAGTTATACACACACCTCCCCCAGCAGAATTCTCTAAGGGGTAAGGGCCTGTTTACTGGCTTTACTCATGAGATTCTTCACTCTCTGGTCAAATAGGTGTGTCAGCAAAGGAATCTACACATAATTATCATTAAGGAATTCATTAATTCAAGACTTACTGAGAATTGTATAAAGACTTGTTGAGAAAAACTGAACCCACACTCAAATGAAATCTCTATTCAGTGAACTATATGTACGTGTTTGGAAAGAGATTCCTGCGTGCTTCCTATTCTCTGCTAAGAAGCAGGCAACAAGCCTTTGCAGTGAGGCTATGGGAGTGATTTCCATGCTGGCTAGTTAGAGTTTCTCCCTTGTGGTTTCCATGATGCTCTTGCTCTGTATTACCTGATTGATCTGTGCTGGGATATTTTTTTACTTTGCTTCAGTGCCCCTGTTACTAATCTTATTTCTAGCTTATGCACTTGCTCAAAGTCTTCTCTGAGCCTTAAGTCTACTTATTAATACCAAGAGTGGCTAAGTAATACAAAAGTTCGTAACAATCATTTTCTCCTTTATTCATTCAAGAGATACATAAAAAACAAGTATAAAAACTGTGACAGACCTGGTGCCAAGGTTACAGATAGCAAGATGAGCACAGTACCTGACCTCTGGGAGCTGGAGAGCACAGATATTTAACACACCCAAACACACACACACATGCACACATGGTCATGTGTGTGTGATAAGAACTATAATGAGTAAATTACAGTGTTTCCAAGAAAAGCATCACACTCAGACTTAAAATACCAGGGAATTGAGGAGTTGCATTCAAAGGAATGTTTTTCAAGTCTTTACACTAAGAAATATGATTTAGATTCTATACTTTTTTTCCATCTTGGTGGTAAATACCTACTATATTGATTTTATAACCCTTCGATTAATGATATCTGCAGTTTGAGAAACACTCATCTAAAACTAAAGATAAATATCAATTAGCCAGCTCTGGGGTAGAGTAGGAATTGAGGGTAGCAGACACATGTTCCAGGCAAAAAACCACTATGCCCAAGGTCCCTGAAGTGACTGCATATGAACTCATTTCCTCTCATCCCTAGAGCTGTGATTATGAGCAACTGGCAACCAGCTTCCATCTTTCTTCCAGGGTGTCTTCTTAAGCTGCAGAGACTGGAAAGTAAAACTACATTTCCCATATTCCCTTGCAGCTGGATTCTACATTTAAAATAGCAAGTTATCTGCAGTTGCAAGATGAGGAAGCTGGAACTGAATCAGATGCAAATTTACTGTGGATGCTAGGGGTTATAGCTGGAATCAAGGTCTTAAAGACATAGCTTCTACAAGATAGTGGCCAGGCACTGTGTTCTGCTGTCTAGTCACCAGCTTTGGCTACTGAGAGGTAGTTGTGCCTGTGCTGACAGCAGCTTTCTGGCCGATATGGTTTGGCTGTGTCCCCACCCAAATCTCATCTTGAATTGTAATCCTTATAATCCCCATGTGTCTAGGGAGACACCTGGTGGGAGGTGATTGGATCATGGGGGTGGTTCCCCCATGCTGTTCTCTTGATAATGAGTGAGTTCTCACAAGATCTGATGGTTTTATGAGGCGCTCTTCCCCCTTCACTCCTCACTCTTCTCTTTCCTGCCATTGTGAAGAGGGTACTTGCTTCCCTTTCACCTTCCGCCATGACTGTAAGTTGCCTGAGGCCTCCCCAGCTATGTGGAACCATGTGGAACTGACAGTCAATTAAACACATGTCTCCTTTACAGATTACCCAGTCTTGTGTATTTCTTTATAGCAGTGTGAGAATGGACTAATACACCAGCCCTCTGATTATGGCAGGATATTTTTAAGCTTAACATTGGCCTCTGATTCCTGTTCCCTTCCAATGATTTTATAAGCATCCAATTCCCTGCATTAGATCCCTTTCTTCTACAGAAAATACTTATGCTGTGTCTTGGGTCAGTTTTCCTGGAAGCAGACTCTGAGATGAAGATTTATGTGCCAATGATTGATTAAGGAAGTGCTTCCAGGAAAAACCACTCAGGAGATGAAGGAGGTGGGATTAGGAAAGGGAAAAAGTCAAGTGAGGGTGCAATTTTAGGGTCACCCAGCCAGATCCTTCAGAAGTGCTCTGGAGGGGAAATTACAGCTCAGAGGTTGTCCTAAATTGAGGTAAGACAGCTGGGCTGTCAAACCCTCACACTGTCGTCACTGGGTATGAACCACACTGTGGGGCGCAGGGGACGCCCTGTGCTTGCAGACAAAGTGGCTCCAGGAACCCGAGCGCAGTCCTCTGGAAAGGTGTGGGTGGTTAAAAGCAAAGACCTACAGAAAATGGGGGAAGGACACATAGAAATATTAAAAGTGATCTGTGGGGACGGAGGAGGAACATGGAGGATGGGGTCTTCTGCTACTGGGAGATTTCTGTTACTTGCACTCAAACCTTACAGATACAATCAGCAACAGAAGTTCACAAGTTATTGGTTACTCATTTATGCTCACTGGCATGTAGGTTATAATTACATGCACTAATAATGCTATCCAAGTTGAACCTGCAATTGAAATGTTTCCAAAATTCTCATCATATATATGTGATTATTATTAAGTGAAGGCCTAGATTCAGCACTTTGGGCTATAATTTTTTTTTTTTTTAACCACATGTATAGGATTTTGTTAAAATGTTGATTTTTTTCCTTATTCATAGACATATAGCAAGAAAAACCAAAACAATAAAAAATTGACATCAGCAGTTATTAAGGAATCTTGGCATCCTATCACATAATGGGAGAAGGTAGCTATATGAATCTCAAACACCAATTAACCAAGCAGATATGCTACCAGGTCCCGCGTGGCTTCCCCTATGAATGTGTAAAGAAATATTTCTTCCAAAAACGATATCGGAACAATTTTATTTTCTGTTTATTTCAGAATCTAGTGAGGACTTGCTGTTACATAATACATTTATTTCTCCCAGAATGTTTTTACTTATTTAAGTCATCATTTAACAAGCATGGTTTGCCACAGCTGATTAACAAACCATTAGCAATTCCCTTCTTTTCTCCTAATCTTTATTTTTAAAACTGAGTAAAATTGGATAAAATATGTAATTTTTCTATGTCAGGGATTTAAAATATATAATTATGCAATTGATAGTGAAGATAACTGAAATTCTCTTTAATTTTCTGATGAAACTTCACATCAAGTCTTTTGTTGGAAAAGATATGAATTACAGAAAAAATATCAAGTGGGATTATATTAATATATATCAAGAATATAACTTGAATATAACTCAGTATTTTGGATTTAGGTACCAATGTCTTGGTTACTTTTGGTAACATAATTAGAAAGAGTTAGCAGGCTATTTGTATCTAAGTATCCTAGATCATTAATGCCTGGCTGTTATCGTTAAGATCTATAGACCTAAAAATCTTAAATAATTTAATTATTAGCAAATGAAATATGGAAGAATATTAAAGGAATGAAACCCCATGGTCATAGAATGGTTTCTTTCTTTTTTTTTTTTTTGAGACAGAGTCTCGCTCTGTCACCCTGGCTGGAGTGCAGTGGCATGGCGCAATCCCAGCTCACGGTAACCTCCACCCTCCCGGGTTCAAGCAATTCTCCTGCCTCAGCCTCACAAGTAGCTAGGATTACAGGCACGTGCCACCACACCCAGCCAATTTTTGTATTTTTAGTACAGAAGGGGTTTCACCATGTTGGTCAGGCTGGTCTTGACACCTCCTTACCTCATGATCCGCCTGCCTCAGCCTCCCAAAGTGCTGGGATTACAGGCGTGAGCCACCACACCTGGCCAGAATGGTTTCTTTTAAACATTCAAAAATAGTTTAATACCAAAAAATATGTCAATATTTTGATCACATTGATCAAAGGAAAGAAGACATTTCAATCATCTTGATTACTAAAAATTCATTTGGTAAAATTTAGCATTTACCAATAAAATAGGAATCAAATAAATTTATGTAAAATGGTCTTTAAGATTGTTTCCACTGGGCATGATGGCTCATGCCTGTAATCCTAGTACTTTGGGAGGCCAAAGCAGGCAGATCACCTGAGGTCAGGAGTTCGAGAACAGCCTGACCAACATAGAGAAACACCCTCTTTACTAAAAATACAAAATTAGCTGGGTGTGGTGGTGCACGCCTGTAATCCCAGCTACTCGGGAGGTTGAGGAAGGAGAATTGCTTGAACCTGGGAGGCGGAGGTCGAGGTGAGCCGAGATCATGCCATTGCACTCCAGCCTAGGCAACAAGAGCAAAACTCCATCTCAAAAAAAAAAAAAAAATTGTTTCCAACCAATATCCAATAGCTTGTTTCAATATGTAGAGTATTGGTTAGGTAAGGTTATAGTTATTGTGTTTAAAAAAAAAAAAAAAAAAGAAGGGGTCAGGCACAGTGGCTCACGCTTGTAATCCCAGCAACTTGGGAAACCAAGGCAGGAGGATCACTTGAGCCTGGGAGTTTGAGACCAGCCTGGACAACATAGTGAGATCCCATATCTACAAAAACTAAAAAATAAGCTGAGCACGATGGTGTATCCCTGTAGTCCCAACTACTTGGGAGACTGACATGGCAGATCACTTGATCCTGGGAGGTTAAGGGTACAGTGAGCTATGATCACGCCACTGCCCTATAGCGTGAGCAAGACAAAGACCCTGTCTCAAAAAAAAAAGAAGGGATAGATTAATGGTTTATTATTAAATTATTAAGTACATTTAGGAAATGGTAACAATAAATTAATCACATGTAAACAAATCTCTTTACTACAGATATTTCAGAAACTTTAACATATTAATATGTGTTTCCAAAATATATTTGACTACTGTTTTTTAAACAGTATCTTCAGGAACTTCGAGAATACTGCTGCAAAGACATTTCCCTTTCAATCAGATATAAAGCAAGAATGGATCCTGTTTACCATATTATTTAATATCACTCTAGATACAATGTATATGCTAGCCAACACAATCATATATGCTAAGAAAACAAGGAATATATATTTTGGAAAGGAAAAGGCAAAAATCATTATTATTTACTTCTGATAACTGCCTTTCTGGAAGAACAAGAAAAACAACTGAAACACTATTAAAACTAATAAGCAACCAGTATCGTACTAATTAATACATAAAAATCAATAGGCTTTTTGTTTTGTTTTGTTTTTGTTTTACTCTGTCACCCAGGCTGGAGTGCAGTGGGGTGATCTCAGCTCACCACAACCTCTACCTCCCAGGTTCAAGTGATTCTTCTACCTCAGCCTCCTGAGTAGCTGGGATTACAGGCACGCATCACCACGCCGGGCTAATTTTTGTATTTTTAGTAAAGACAGGGTTTCACCATGTTGGCCAGGCTGGTCTCGAAATCCTGGCCTTGAGTGATCCACCCGCCTTGGCCTCCCAAAGTGCTGGGATTACAGGCTGGAGCCACCACGCCCAGCCAATAGGTTTCTTATAATACCAGTATTAGTCCACTAGAAATTACAATGTAGAAAACAACATAAAATGTATAATACCTACAAATAAACTTAAGGAATATGCAGGAGCAATATAAAGAAAACAAAAGCAATACAAGAAAACTTGTCTAAAAACATAAAAAATTAAAAGGACAAATGTAGTATGTCTCAAATTGAAAAATTCATCAATGCAAAAATGTCAGTTGTACCTAATTAATAATAAATTCCATACAATTCAAACACCATTTAAAAATTTTAACTAATGATTAAAATTTTTCTTCTGGACAAAGTATGCAATAACAGCCAGGAAGTATCTGGGTAAAAAAATGTGTCTATCAGATATCAAAGTTTATTTTTAAAGTTATCTGAATTGTGGTAGCATGTGATACTGGTACCTGTCAGAATACAGAGTCCCCCTCATTGTCCCTGCCCTCTAGGGAGGCAGCACAGGGCCATCTTTCCTGCAGCTTGGTCTCTGCTCAAGGCCTGTTTCTAAGGAAAGACTCTTCTTTGTACACCTGAATTCTAAGAGACCAGACTTTATATTCATAATTTTTAACTACAAAATAATATGTTTAAAACACTACAACATATCTTCATCTGTTCTCCTGAAAATCCAAATAACTCTCAAAATTTATTTTTGAGTCAAAACACCAGTGGTCAGACTTTCTTGGATTATAAGGTTGGGAAAGACTCCTTTTCCAGTCTAAAATATTCCAACCTAAAAGAATACCATAGTAGGTAACAATTTCTAGTATATGGATATAGTAATGTACCCTACTGATTTACTTTCCTTGCACCTTCAAAGGAAAGCAAGCTGGTAAATTCCAAAGTAAGTTTGTATGTTCGACATGCCGTCTTCCATTTCTTCATAATCCCAGAGAAGCAGAGCCCACAACTGAAGTAAATACTGTTTAATGGTAAAAAAAAAAAAAAACAACAACAAAAAATTAAAGATGTCTTCAGATATGAACCTGGTGAAGAAATACCTTTCAGGTTCCAGTCGGGTGCTGTGGCTTAGGCCTGTAATCCCAGCACTTTGGAAGGTCGAGGTGGGCAGATCACGAGGTCAGGAGTTTGAGACCAGCCTGGCCAACATAGTGAAACCCCGTCTCTACTAAAAATACAAAAAACTAGCCAGGCATGGTGGTGGGCACCCCAGCTGCTCGGGAGGCTGAGGCAAGAGAATTGCTTGAATCTGGGAGGCGGATGTTGTAGTTAGCCAAGATCACACCATTGCACTCCAGCCCGGGCGACAGTGCAAGATTCCGTCTCAAAAAAAAAAAAAAGAAAAAAAAAAAAAGAAATATCTTTCAGGTTCCAAGAACGAAAACAGCTATTTGTCTTCTGAATGAATGATCTTTTATCCAGAGAAACACTTTTCATGTATAGGTGAGACACAAGCAAGCAGTAAGTCACCTTCATCCTCTGAGCCACAGTGAAAATGAAAAAAAGAGAAATGCTAGCCAAACAGATCCAAAGGGTTGCAGTTTCCAGCACTTTTAACAGAGTGGAGCACATATTGATGGATATGTAGGTAGAGTTGTTCTGATAGCCTATGGGACCCCAAGAAAATGGACTCCCTCCAAGTTTGTCAGGAGTGTTAAAAAAGGTGAAGCACTTAAAATGTTCCTAACACATATATAGAAGCTGCTATGCATATGTTAGCATTAGCAGATGAGGAAGTATCATAGACCAGGCTCATGACTTGTGGCATCCTCTATTGGACCAACCAGATATAGCCTTAACCCTTCTCAGAGGTAGCCAGTATTCTGAAGTATTTACAGATAAAATGTAATAATTTCAGGAATTTGCTGTAAAATGCTACAGAAATACAGCTGTGTATTGGGGAGGGCAAATAGATAAAACAACTCATCAGTATATAGTTAAACACTATCATGCTTTAATATTTTGAACATACCCGAAGTCAAACTAGTATATTACAATCAAGTTGCATCAGTCAGTTTTTTTGTTTTTGTTTTTGTTTTTGAGACGGAGTCTCGCTCTGTTGCCCAGGCAGTTTTATAGTAAGAGACCAGAGACCTCATTTAGTGGACAGGGTGATCACTAATTTCTCTGGGGAACTCTCAAGCCCCAAAAGGACGTTTTCCTGGAGGGTCCCCACCAAAACACATCCTAGGACCTATGATAGGTTTAGCCTTGTCACTTATTCCAGTATTAACTTAGAATTTTTCATACAATGGGAGGTCTTTACTGATGTACAGCCAGCTTGTGATCCACAAAAACTCTGATCTTATTCCCCTCAAATCCATCTAGAGTTGTTTTCAATTCCAATGAATAAGCTACCCCTGCTCAGCCCACCCTAACAGGCAAATTCAGTATCCACAACCTGTTTTCTATCAGCCCAAACACTGATAATGACATTTTAAATTTGGGGACTTACTCCTGTTTTCTCCACTAAGTATATTTTCCATTGTTGCTAACCAACAAGTCATGAACCCACCTACTGGGGTTTTGGGATCATTAAAGCCAAGTCACCACTATTATGAGAATTCCATGAGTTTCATTTTCTAAGTCAGTGGCTATTAAGTGGAAAATATGCTAGAACCCAAAGTCCCCAAATTACTATCTTTATTTCTCTTTCACTCTAATTTTAACCAGAGGTCATTCTCATTAAAAAGCCTCTGGGTCCTTTGATAAATGTAAGTTTTATATTCACTGAGAGATCTTTGGCCCTTTCCTGTGGCTGCGCTCATGCCAGTCATCCAGCTGCTATCAATTAACATTCCATCAATTTCTCTGTCAGTTTGGGTTAGGCTTGACTGAGTCACAGGTACAGTCTACTTGGCAACATTTGGATCTCACAATGTGTTCACCATAGCAGAGTCAGAATATTTAATAAAGTCTCATTCACAAACAAAAACATTTATTGAGCACTTAGTATATGAAAAGCATTATAGTCAATAAATAGTACTTCATTCCAATGACACAGAACCTCATTGTCCTAATTAGTGATAGTCAAACTAATTTTATAAAAAGAGATTACTAAAACATACTCTGTATTAAACCAAAAACAATTCTGAGGGCTTTTCTTCGAAAAATGGCATGAATGACAGAAAAAGGAAAGAAAATAAAATGAAATAAAGAGCAAGAAAGAGCAAGAGCAAGAATAGTAAGAGGACGAGAAAGAGGGAAAAAAGAAAATATCAAGGGCATGTGAAAAGAAAAATAGAATGACAAGAAAAATGAAATAATGAGAAAGAAAAAACAAAGACAACAGTGGAGAGGAGGGAGAGAGGGAGTAAAAGAAAGAAATCAAGAGTGAAAGAAATATGCTAAACTAAATGGCAAAAATTAATCCTGGTACAATATATTTTAAAATGTTAAAATACATTCATATATATAAATATATATATTCATTAAAGTCACAGTCATCAGACGAGTAGTTGATATGGCAAGAAAATTAGGAAAATCCTCAGAGGCCTCAAATCAAGAAACAAGAAAGCATGAATTGAGAGTGTGAGAAAGCACTGAAGCCAAAGGTTGCACATCTGTCAATCCCTGGTGGCCTATGAAAAAAAGGGCCCAGGAGAAAAAGCACAGGTCCCATACAAGGTGAGTCAGGTCCAGACCCCCACATAAAATTAGACCCCTGAAAGGTAACACCCTTAGTGAACAAAATACAAAACAAAGAAACGCCTCATAGAAGCAGATTATGAGACTTGCCTCAGGTAGAAAGAAATTAAATGTCCAGAAATTCCTAACCCAAATCATAGTTTGGAGTTGAAATTCTATAGGACACGTGCATGCGCATGCGCGCGCGCGCGCACACACACACACACACACACACACACACACACACACACAATGCATTTAAAGCATTCTCAGGTTGGAAAGGCCTCTAGACATGTCACAGAAGCGAGCACAGAGCACAGATCTTTGCAGAGAAGAACAACTTGATTAAGCCCAGGCTTCAGTGAATTTCTAAGGACAAAGTTCCAAGGTACTCGAGCTCTCATTTTAAAAATATCACCTGAGAACACACGGACACGTAGAGGGGAACAACACACACTGGGGCATTTCAGAGGGTGAAGAGTGGGAAAAGGGAGAGGATCAGGAAAAATGACTGATGGGTACTAGTCTTAATACCTAGGTGATGAAATAATCTGAATAACAAACCCCTATGATACAAGTTTACCTATGTAACAAACATGAACTTGTACCCCTGAACTTAAAAGTTAAAAACAAACAAAGAAACAAAAAACATCACCATACTCATTTAAAAAAACCCATCATGAGTTAGAGGTAGACAAAATAATAGACTACAGAATTATATTTACAAAGATGGGGTATATTAGAACAATTAAAAATTAATGTAACTGTTTAACATAGTTAAAGAAAAAATGAGAGCTATTAAAAACATGATGAAGAATAGGAGTTATCAAAAATAGAAATCATTTTTTGAAACTACATTAAACATTTAGAAACTAAAATTAGAAATTCAATGACAACTTAAACAGCAGATTAGACACAGCTGAAAAGAAACTTCGTGTAGTGAATAACAGGGCTGAAGGAATTAACTAGAATGCAACTCAAGTGATACAGAAATAGAAAACAGGAAATAGAAATCAAAAGCCATAGAGCACAGTTTGAGAAGTTCAAACTATATCTAATGAGAGTTGTGGAGGTAATGGGGAGAGGCAATATTTTGAAGAGATTATAGCTGAAACTTTTCCAGAATTCATTAGACTCATGAATCTTTAGATTCAGGAACCCCAGTGAATCTCAAGCAGCATAAATGCAAACAAATCTTAACCTAGATGCACTGTAGTGAGAATATACAACATCAAGTTAAAGAAATGATTTTAAAAGTACTCCCCCCAAAGAAAGAAAGAGAGAGAGAGAGAGAGAGAGAGAGAGAAAGAAAAAGAAAGAAAGAAAGAAAGAAAGAAAGAAAGAAAGAAAGAAAGAAAGAAAGAAAGAAAGAAAGAAAGAAAAGAAAGAAAGAAAAGAAAAGAAAGAAAATCAACAGAGAGTAAAAAGAACAGATTACTTTACTTTCAATGGAATATTTAGACCAAAGGCTGATTTCTCAACAACAATAAAAGCAGGACAATGGAATAATGCCTCAAAACACTGAAAGAAAATAATCACCAATTTATAAATCTATACCCAGAATAGTTATCCTTTAAGAGTGAAGTAAAAAATAAATTTAAAAAAGTTTTTCAGACAAACTGAAGGAATTAACTTCCAACATATGTTTACTTCAAAAAAATTCTTATTTTTTGGATTTTTATTATTTTCATGTTTAAATTGACACATTGTAATTATACATAGTTATGGGACACAATTTGATATTTCAATATATGTATATGTCATACAATGATCAAATCCAGGTAGTTGTTAATAGCATATCCATCCTCATGAATTTATCATTTCTTTGTGGTAAGAATATTCAATAACATGTCTTTTGACTATTTGGTAATATACAATACCTTAGTACTAACCAGTCACCTTACTGTGTAATAGAATATCCGATCTCATTTCCCCTATCTTATTGTAACTTTGTACCCATTGATCAACCTCTCACCATTCTCCCTTCCTTGTCCCCCTACCCCCAGTCTCTGGTAACCAATGTTTTCTCTACTTCTATGATATTAACTTTTTATTTTAGATTCAACATGAGTGATATTATGTGGTATTTGTCTTTCTGTGTCTGGCTTATTTCACTTAACATTATGTCCTCCAGGTTCATCCATGTTGTCACAAACTATAGAATTTCATTCTTTTTCATGGCGGAGTATTATTCCATTGTTTAACATTTTCTTTACTCATTCATTCTTTGTTGGACATTTCTTGGCTATTATCTTGGCTATTATAAATAGTGCTGAAATAAACATGGCAGTGTACATATTTCCTTGACATACTGATTCAATTTTCTTTGGGTATATACCCAGTAGTGGACTTCCTGGATTATGCAGTTGCTTTTTTTTTTTTTTTTTTTTAAAGAGGAAACTCCATACTGTTTTCCATAATGGCTGTACTAATTTATAATCCCACCGTCAGTGTGTAAGTTTGTCCTTTTCTAGACTTGTTTTCTTTTGTCCTTTTTATAACAGACATTCTAACTTTTTATAATAGGCATTCATAACCATTCTCATTAGGGTTTTGATTTGTATTTCCCTGATGATTAGTGATGTTGAACATTTTTCCACATACTTGTTAGCCATTTGGATATCTTCTTTTGGGAAATGTCTATTCGGGTCTTTGGTTCATTTTTTATCTGCATTTTAATTTTTGTCTTGCTGTTAAGTTCATTATTTATTCTGGAGATTGACTTCTTGTCAGATGTACAGGGTTTGCAAATATTTTCTCTCATCCCATAGGTTGCCTCTTCATTCTGTTTATTCTTTTCTTTGTTATGCAAAAGCTTTTTAATTTGATGTAACCCCCTTTGCCTATGTGTTTCTTTTGTTGCTTTTAACTGTTATTTTGAGGTCTTATTTAAAAAATCTTTGTCTAGTCCAATATCATGAAGCATTTTCTCTATGTTTTCTTCTAGTAAATTCAGAGTTTCAAGTTTACATTTAGGTATTTAATTCATTTTGAGTTGATTTTTGCATATGATGAGAGGTAGGGGTCTAGTCTTATTCTTCAACATGTGAATATCCCATTTTCCCAACATCAGTTATTGGAAAGACTGTCTTTTCCCCAAAGGTGCTCTCTATTCTCTGTTTCATTGGTCTATATATCTGCTTTTATGCCAGTACCATGGTGTTTCAGTTTCTATAGCTTTGTGTATTTTAAAGTCAGGTAGTGTGATGCCTATAGCTTTGTTCTTTATGCTCAGGATTGCTTCAGCTATTTGGTATCTTTTGTAGTTCCATTTGACTTTTAGAACTGTTTCTTTTATTTCTGTGAATAATTTCATTGGTACTTTGATAGTTTGTATTAAATCTGTAGATTGCTTTGGGTAGTGTGGCCATTTTAACAATATTTATTCTTCCAGTCGATAAACACAGGATATCTTTCCATTTATTTGTGCCTTTTACAATTTCTTCCATCATTATTTTATAGTTTCCAGTGTAGAGATATTTCACCTTTGTTAAGTTTATTCCTATGTAACTTATTTTTTGGTAACTGTTGTAAATAGAATCACTTTCTTGATTTCTTTTTCAGATAGTTCACTATTAGTGTATAGAAATACTACTGATTTTTGTATGTTGGTTTTGTATCCTGCAATTTTATTTAATTTGTTTATTAGTTCTAACAGTTTTTTGGTGGTCTTTAGGGCTTTCTATATATAAGATCATGTTGCCCACAAACAGAGACAATTTGAATTCTTCTTTTCCAATTTGCATGTCTTTTATTTCTTTCTCTTGTATAATTGCTCTAGGTAGGACTTTAAGTACTATGTCAAATAGTAGTGGTAACAGTGGGTATCCTTGTCTTTTTCTGATATTAGAGGAAAAGCTTCCAACTTTGCTCCATTCAGTAAGATGTTCGTCGTGGGTTTGTCATATATGGTCTTTATTGCGTTGAGGTACATTCTAACTATACCTAATTTGTTGAAAGTTTTTATCATGAGAGGATGTTGAATTTTGTCAAATGATTTTTCTGCAGCGGTTGAAATGATCATATGGCTTTGTCCTTTCTGTTAATGTGGTGCATCACATATATTGATTTGCATGTGTTGAACTATCCTTGTATCTCTGGGAGGAATCCCACTTGATCACAGTGAATGATCCTTTTAATGTGCTCTTGAATTCAGTTTGTTTGTATCTTGGGGATTTTTGCATTTGTGTTCACCAGGGCTACAGCTTGTAGTTTCCTCTTTTTCTGTTACGTTCTTGTCTGGTTTTGGAATCAGAATAATGCTGGCCTTGTAAAATGAGTTTGGAAGTATTCCCTCCTCTTCAACTTTCTGGAATAGTTTGAGGAGGATTGGTATTCTTTCTTCTTTAAATGTTTGTTAGAATTCAGCAGCGAAGCCATCAGATCCTGAGTTTTTCTTTGATCGTAGCCTTTTTATGACTGATTTGATTTCTCTACTCATTATTGGTCTGTTTAGATTTTCTATTTCTTCTTTATTTAATCTTGATGGTTGTATGCGTCCAGAAATTTATCTGTTTCTTGACTATGTTGTCAAATTTATTGGCATATAGTTGTTCATAATAGTCACTTATGATCTGCGATTTTTATAAAGGCATGGCAAAATGGCGGGGGTGGGGTAAGTCTCTTATGATCTTTTGTATTCCTTAAAAAGTTTTTTTTGAGAGAAAGGGTCTCACTCTGTCACCCAGGCTAGAGTACAGTGGCCTGGTCATAGCTCACTGCAGCCTGGAACTCCTGGGCTTAAGGGATCCTCCCATCTCAACTTCCTCAGTAGCTAGGACTACAGGCACCTGCCACCATGCCTGGCTAATTTTTTAATTTTTTGTGGAGATGGAGGGGGCGTGTCTCACCATGTTGCCCAGGCTGGTCTGAAACTCCTGTGCTCAAGTGATTCTCCTGCCTCTGCCTTCCAAAATGCTGAGATTACAGGCATGAGCCACTGCACCCAGCTGATCTTTTGTATTTTTTTTTTATTTCTTTAATTTTCTGCCAAGCCTCTGTCATCCAATTTTTTGTATTTCTATGATATCAGTTGTAATGTTTCCTTTTTCATCTCTGATTCTACATATTTAAGTCTTCTCCCTTTTTTTCTGAGTCTAGGTAAAGGTTTATTGATTTTATCTTTCCAAAAAAAAAATGACTATTTGTTTCACTGACCTTTTGAATTGTTGCGGTTTTTTTAGTCTCTATTTTGTTTATTTCTGCTCTGAGCTTTATTACTCCCTTTCTCCTACCAATTTTAGGTTGAGTTCATTCTTGCCTTACTAGTTCCTTCAGGTGCATCACTATGTTGTTTATTAAAAATCTTTCTTCTTTTTTTGATTTGGCATTTATTGTTATAAACTTCCTTTCAGAACTGCTTTTGCTGTGTCCCACAGGTTTTGGTGTGATGTGTTTCCATTCTCATTTGTCTCAAGAAATTTTTAAATTTCCCTCCTAACTTCTTCATTAACCCATTGGTTATTTAGGAGCATATTGTTTAATTTCTATGTATTTGTAAAGTTTCTGAAGTTTTTCTTCTTGTGTATTTCTAATTTGTACCCCTTTTGTCCATAAAACATACTCAATACGATGTCTAGCTTCTTAAATTTGTAAAGACTTGTTTTGTGGCCTAACATGTTCTGTCCTGGAGAATGTTCCATGCGCAGTTCCGAAGAATGCGTATTCTGCAGCATGTGTTGTAGATGACTTTTAGGTCCATTTGGTCTGTGGTGCAGTTTAAGTCTGACGTTTCTTTGTCGCTTTTCTGTCTGGATTATCTGTCCATTGTTGACAGTGGGAAAGGAACTTCTCAAGTACATCAGAAAGAAAGAAAATAACCCCAGAAGGAAGGTATGAGCATAAGACAGAAAGGTTGAAAGTAGAAGGATGGAAAAAATATATCAGGAAAATACTAACAAAAAAAATCTGGCATAGCTGTATTAATTTTAAATGAAAGAGGGGAATATTAGTGAAGATAACAAAGGTCACTACATAGTTTTCAAAAGTTTTAATAAATCAGGAAGAAATAAGAATTCTAAATGTACACGAACATAAGATAGGCTCAAAATATATAAAGAAAAATTGAGATGACTACAAGAAGAAATTGAGTTTCACATACTTCTTAAAACAACTGACAAATTGAACAGGCAAGAAATTAAAATTTGAACAACATATTTGTCAAGTTTTATCAAATGATCACATATAAAACATAGATTGCCAACAATGGATAATACACATGCTTTTCAAACACACTAGGAACATTTGAAATGCAGTGGGAATATATTCAATGTATTCAATGCTGTTAGAAAAACTAAGAGAGGTAAAGAGATAATTCACATCTCTTCCTGGGTTCTAATCCTTGCCCTAAATACTAACTTGCAGCAATTCTAAGCAAGGCCTGAAGAAGAAAGCCTTTCATAGAATCTCAGGGTGGAGGGACTTCACAGCCATCTATGCCAACCCTATCCCAAACCTAAAAGTCTCCACAACATCCTCCTGAAGCCTTTATCTAGCTTCTGTTTAAATTTCTCCACAAGGGGGAATGTGGTAGTCCCAGGGCAGCCCTCTCAGCCCCTCCCAACCTTTAACTGGATAGCATGCCTGCAAATTCACAGCAGGAATTCAACTGTACATCTGAGCTAATTAGTCATTATTTTAGGGTCTGTGGGCAATGTCACGGGATGGGTCTTGTGATGATGGTGTAAGAAATTCTACCCAGAACCCAGATGTCAGGTCTAGGTGACCATGCCTGCTAAAAACTATTGTATAACCACACAGTGAAACTATGTGGAGTTTCAGGATGATGTGGTTAAGTTTTGCAAGCCCTACTCAGGGATTTTTGCAACCTGGAAGTGCCTTAGCTTGGATTGGTGGAATATATACACTTCTCCCATAATTGAGAGTTTTAAAAAATCATAATAAAAAGCAGACATAATGAAAAAACAGCAAAATTCTAGCCTAGCTTTTTCTAGTCCAATTCTCATCCCCCGGGGCAACAATGTATTGTCCCCCAGGGCAACTTTCAATCCCTTTAGCTGTTTTCTAGTATTTACCTCCAAATGTTTTGTATTTTTTCATTTTAAGTTCAGGGGTGCAAGTTCAGTTTGTTGTTACGTAGATAAGCTTGTGCCATGGGGGTTGTTGCACAGATTATTTCATCACCCAGGTATCAAGCTGAGTACCCATTAGTTATTTTTCCTGCTCCTCTCCCTCCTCACACCCTCCACCCTCCACCCTCCAAAAGGCCCCCGTGCGTGTTGTTCCCGCTATGTGTCCACGTGTTCTCATCATTTAGCTCCCACTTATAAGTGAGAACATGCTTAGCTCCAAATTTCTAAATAACATCTTTTTGTTGTTGTTTTTGAGGCAAGTTCTGGCTCTGTCTCCCAGGCTGGAGTGCAGTGGCGCCATCTTGGCTCATTGCAACCTCAACCTCTTGGGCTCAAGCCATCCTCCCACCTCAGCCTCCTAAGTTGCTGGGACTACAGGCATGTACCATCTGCCCAGTTAATTTTTGTATTTTTTTTGTAAAGATGGGGTTTCACCATGCTGCCCAGGCTGGTATCAAACTCGTGAGCTCAAGCAATCCTCCTGCCTCGGCCTCCCAAATTGCTGGGATTACAGGTGTGAGCCACCACATCCAGCCTCTAAATAACAGCTTTATACTCTTTTTTCTTAATATTTTTTAGTTTTAGATATTATCTATTTATTTTCAACTATAGAAAATAAGGAGTTTGCTCATACATTCCCTGCTTCTCCCCACAAACATACACTTTTCTTCCCTGATAATCTCAATATAGCTTTATTATTCTTTTTTAAGGAGTGTAACATGTTTACATTATTATGATAAAATAACTATCGTTCAGGGATAAGCCTACAGCATACAATGATAATATTTATTTCCATGTACAACTCCTTCTCTGGAAAAAATACTGCCTTTTACATTTCCTCAACTTTTTTTTTTTAAGTTGAGAAAGCTTCATCCATCATCATTTCATCATTACATCCTCAGTTTCCCAACAGAACTAAAACTATTCGCGCAAGTTCAAACTCACTGGGTATTCTATACATTTCATTTTTCTTCAAGAACTCTCTTTCATGAGTATCTCCGTTCTTTTCCATGATTCTAGATGGGCTGCATTCCATAATCACTGTACTGCTGGAACTTCCCTTCACAAACACCCTGGCAATTTCCTTTTTGTCTTTGGGAATTCCCTTCCTTTTTCCATTGTGTTGCATTCCATCCTTGTTTCCTGGATCCTGTCTTCCACTTTCTTTGTTTGCCAACTTGTTTTGGGAAAGTACATCCCAAAATAGTTTTTTTTTTTTTTTTTTTTTTTTAGTAATTTTGGATTTACAGTTTTAATTCCTTGAAACAGATTAGTAGGCACAACAGATCCTGGCCTGATTTTTTTTTCATTTTTAAAGAGTAATTTTTGTTGTTGTTGTTGTTGTTAAATAGAGACAGGGTCTTGATTTGTCACCAAGGCTGAAGTGCAGTGGCATGATCACGGTTCACTGCAGCATTGAACTCCTAGGCTCAAGTAACCCTCCTGCCTCAGCCTCCCGAGTAGCTGGGACTGCAGGCGCATGCTAATTTTTGGGTTTTTTTGTTTTTGTTTTTTTTTTTTGTAGAAACGAGGTTATACCATGTTGCCCAGGTAGGTCAGGAACTCCTGGGCTCAAGTGATTTGCCCACCTTAGCCTCCGAAAGGGCTGAGATTACAGGTGTGAGCTATTGAACCTGGAAAGAGTAAATTTTTAAAGGCATTGCATTATTATTAAATTGGCAGGCTGAGTACTGGATTATGAATTGAAAGCTTTTTCCCATCAGAATTTTGAAAGCACTGTTCCACTGTTTTCTAATTTTATTTGTTGCAAATGAGAAGTCTGATCCCCTTTTAATTCTTGCTCTATGACCTCATTTTATGTGAACATTTATGTGAAAGGCTGAAGACAATTTACATGTCAAATAAGAGGTTAACTTATTTCTATATTTTCATTCAGGTCAAATAATATAATGTCTATAGACAATTAAGCCAGTAAAAAGGGGGAGGCTCCAGTGAGGTGTGATCACACCACTGTACTCCAGCCTGAGCGACAAAGTGAGACCCTGTCTCAAACAAAACAAAATAAAACATTGTATTTTATAAAAATATTTAATGTCATAATAAAATCACCACGATGAAAGATATTATATATTCATGTTTTAAAATACTGAAAAATAATTCACCAAAATATTAAAAGTGACGCTGTTGGATGATAAAATTTTGGGAGTTTCTTCTTTTTAGTAACTTCTGTATTAAAAACATTTCTAAAACCTATGTTTATTTTTATAGTTGGGTTTGAAAAATGTGTCCTAATGCCATGTTAAAGCCTTCCTAGAGCCAGTAATAAATATCAATATTACATTGGAAAAAAACAAAGGAGAAGATTACTATAAATCTTTATAAATGCAGTTTTAACCTCATATTGCTGGCATTTTATTACAGAATTTTCTTTTTCTTTTTCTTTGAGACAAGTTCTCACTCTGTCACCCAGGCTGGAGTGCAGTGGCGCGATCTCAGCGCACTGCAACCTCTGCCTCCCAGGCTCAAGCGATCCTCCCACTTTTGCATCCCAAGCAGCTGGGATCACAGGCATGCACCATCACACGTGACTAATTTTTGTATTTTTGGTAGAGACATGGTTTCTCCACTTTGCCCAGGTTGGTCTTGAACTCCTGGGCTCAACAATCTCTGGCCTCAGCCTCCCAAAGTGCTGAGATTACAGGCATGAGCCACCATGCCCAGCCTTATTACAGACATTTTCTAACATATGGCAAAGTTAAAATAATTGGTCAGTAAACCATTGCATACCTACCACCTAGAATATATGAATAATATTTTACTATACTTGCTTTATCCCCTGTCTACTGATCCCTCTATCCACATCAATCCCTCTTATTTTTTTTAGTATTTCCAAATAAATAGCAGACATCCAAACTCTTCCCTCTAAATGTTTCAGCATGCATTTTAGAGTTCAGTACTTTCCGTATTGTTAATATTTAGAGTTCAACATTGTCTGTAGTACTTTTCTTTCAAGTTAAAACTTACAAACCTGAAGTAAAATGTAAAACCTGAGTAAAACGTACAAACCCAAAGTGTACATTTGTTGAGTTTTGACTACTGCAAACATCTGTGTAATCCAAACTGCTATCAAGATATAATATTACTATATCACTTCATGTAAATTATAGAACACTTGCAACCATATGGTCCACTTATCAGTCACCTCCATCCCTTATTTTATGCTATAATTGTCATATGCATTAAATGTATATACATTAAAAACATGAGACAATGTTATAATTTTTGCTTAAAATTGTTATATATATTTTAAAGAAACAGAGGAAAAATATTTTCTAGTTACTAGTTCTGATGCTTACCTTTCCTTCCCTTCCCCTCTCCTCTTCTCTTCCTTTCCCTTTTTTTTTTTTTAAGGATTTTTTTCTGCAGCTTTTTAAAGATGTTGGTTAACTGTTTTCTGGTCTCATTGTTTCTGATGAGACTTCAGTGGTCATTCAAATCATTGTTCCCTTATATATACTTTGTTGTTTTTCTTTGCCTGCTTTCAGAAATTTCTCATTGTCTTTGGTTTTCAGCACTTTGGTTATGCTATGACTTGGAGTTTGCTGAGCTTTTTTAAACCGTAAATTTATAATTCATATAAAAAGTGGGGACTGGGCATGGCAGCTCACGTCTGTAATCCCAGCACTTAGGGAGGCCAAGGCGGTCAGATCACAAGGTCAAGAGATGGAGACCATCCTGGCTGACACAGTGAAACCTTGTCTCCACTAAAAATACAAAAAATTAGCCTGGTGTGGTGGCAGGTACCTATAGTCCCAGCTACTCGGAAGCCTGAGGCAGGACAATGGCATGAACACAGGAGGCAGAGGTTGCAGTGAGCCAAGATCATGCCACTGCACTCCAGCCTGGGTGACAGAGCAAGACTCCGTCTCAAAAAAACAAAAAAAAGAGGAAAATTTTGTCCATTAACTCTTAAAATGTTTCTTTTGTTTAATTTCTTTTTCTCCTCTTCTCTGGGCCTCTTATTATACATATGTTAAACCTTTGGCTTTGTACCACAAATCCTTAATGCTTGCTTGCTTTCTTTGTTAAGTTTCTTTGACCACTCTATTGCACATTAGATAATTCTATTGATTCGATTTTCAAGTTCAGTGGCTCTTTCCTCTGTCATCTCCTTCTGCCGTTAAGCCCATGGTGAATGTTATGTTTCAGATAATTTAACTTTTAGTTCAAGAATTCCTATTTGGTTCTCTTCATGGTTTATTTCTTTGCTGAAATTTCCTATCTTCTCATTCATTGTAAGCATATTTCCTTTTACATCACTGTGCATGTGTACAATAGCTACTTCAAAATTCTTGCCTGTTACTTTCAACAGCTGGATCACCTCAGGTTTGGTCTGTGTTGACTATGATTTTTCTTGAGAATAGATCACATTTTTTTGTTGTTTCTATTATGTTGAGTAATTTTGAATTGTATCCTAGACACTGTGAAAATTATGTGAGAAGACTCTGGATTTGGTTATATTCCTCCAAAGAGTATTACTTTTTATTTTGTTTGGTTTTAGCAGGCAAGTGACTTAGTTAGACTAAAACTGTAAACTCTTCTCTCTTGGGCAATAACCCAAATCTCAGTTCAGTTATTTTATTCTTAAGGAAGCTACTTGGAATCTGGTCCATCCATGAAGAAGTCATGGATCAACAAAGATTTGAGCAGTTTTTGGTTTCCCTTTCCTGGTTTTATAATTGCTAGGATTCCCCCTTCACTTTCCAGTAGCTACAATTGCCTTGAATTCTGTGCTCTGATTTCTTAGAGCAGAAAGACTCCCAATTTTCTACGGGCTTTTAAGCTACCACAGCTACCAACTGTGGTCTGCCTTCAGGCAAAGAGCTGTTAAGACACAGGAAATCTACCCTTTACCATTCCCTTCTCCCAAATGCCAACCTCCCTCCAGAATAATTTCATTTTGTTCAGGCTCCATTGTGTCCAGGTAGATTTTTGTTTGTTTTTTATTTTGCCCAGAATTTATAGTTGTTATCTGTGGGAGGACCAGTCTAGCAGAAGCTTAATCAGACATTCCTAAAGTGAACCATCATTGTGGGAGATTTTACTTTTCTTTTTAATACTTTACCATATTGTCCACAATAAGCAAGAGTTACTCTGATAATCAAGAAAGTTTTTAAAATACATATATATTAGTATCATATTACAAATGAAAACTTTTCATGCAAAAGAGTAAAACTTTACATTTATTTAGGAGAGTGGAAGGAAGTAGGAATTCTTTGGAGAATGGTTGTGAAAATTGAAGGAGAATGAAACAAAACTAAAAATTACACAGCAAGAATTCAGACTATATAGACTAGGGAGGTCTCAAAGCCAAAGGACACCTCTAAGCAGATGCTGGACCGATTGGCAGTAGCAAGAAGGAAAGCAACTCAGAGCTTGCATTGTCAATACTTTCATCTCTACGTTTCCCTGTTAACACTTACCTTCCCTTCCTGATGCAAACCCCTCCCCTCCTATAGTACCAACAACCCGTAATATACTTACAGAATTTGATTTCCAAGTTCCTCCAGGCATAAGTCTCTCCTCCACTGATGATCATCTAAGTGGGTAAATGTAGGCTTTCTACTGCCATGGGAATCAAGTTTATACTTGTGTCACATCCTGGGTGAGTTATCTTTCTGAGACTTAGCTTCTTCACCTGCAAAATGGGAAAAGTGAACTAACAGGCCTTTAACCCTTTTTTTTTTATTTTTAGATGGAATCTTGCTCTGTCACTCTGCTGGCTGGAGCGCAGTGGCACTATCTTGACTCACTGCAACCTCTGCCAACTGGGTTCAAGTTATTCTCCTGCTTCAGCCTCCCCAGTAGCTGGGACTACAGGCACGTACCACCATGTCCGGCTAATTTTTGTATTTTTAATAGAGACGGGGTTTCACCATATTGGCCAGGCTGCTCTCGAACTCCTGACCTTGTGATCTGCCCACCTTGGCCTCCCAAAGTGCTGGGATTACAGGTGTGAGCCACCGCACCCGGTCAACCTTTTTTTTAATCTCCAAAATTATATAGACTTGTACAGAAATTCTACAAAACATAAACATGCTTTAAACATATTGCAAAACCATTTTTTCCCCTAAAATCTGCTATCCTATACCATACTCAGGGTATCATGTGCTATATAAAAATCCACTAGAGGGGAGTAAAACATTAAGTGAGAACATACCACAACTCGAGTTGGGTATCCTGTATAAATTATATTTGCAACTGTTGACTTATGTCTATTGTTTCTGATCAATCCCACTTGATTGCTTTAAAACCCAAAGATGTGAGGGAATCACCAAATCCATGTGAAAGTCTTCTGCTCTGTGGAATAAAGCCCCACGCCTAAGGCTAGGGAGTCTTTGTACTCTTTAAAGCCACTTACTAATGGAACAAGAGCAGCTCCTTAAAATAAACATGCCCATTCCATTTCTAGTTTTCTTTCTATTTATAACTAAGTTATGGTGACCAAAAAGATCCCCTAAACTTTAATTCAGAAGAGAAGCTTCTTTCTGAGCACTATTCTCACTGAAAGGCAAAAGCGACTGCAGTGTTCCTGATCCTTGAGTAGTTCAATATCCAAAGAGACTGCAGAACGTTGTCTTTGTTCCAAGTTATTTGCACCCCAAAAGCTGATTTCCAAGTTCTTTGTACCACCCCAAGAGCTGATTTCTAAAAGCTGAAAGAAAGAGTCCTTAGGTGGGGGTCCCCTCACATTAATATTATTAAAGACCCAGGCCCATTGGTTTACTACTTCCACTTTAAAGAAATATAATTTTAACATAGTAAATTCATCACCTCTTCAAAGTTTTCCAAGAAGATCTGGGCCCTGGTTCCTGTTTTCAGGGAGAGACATTTTCAGGGAAAGAGGGGACACGGGCAGGAAAAGGAAGGTGGCCCCTACTGAGGCTCTACTGGAGAATCAGCTTAGAAGGCTAGGCATCAGGACAATCCAGGAACACACGTTCTTTAATTTGTATTTCTAGAGTGTGTCTACATTTCTGACTTTCCTAGTAGTTACAGAATGATAAAGAATGGATATCACTAACTTTAGAGTCAGCTGACAAGAGTTTAAATCCTAATTAGTTGATTTCAACTGTAAGTCCATAAGGAAATGGTGATGAAAACAAAACAACAAAACTTGTTCCTTCACTATGTATAGCTTGAGAAGCACTGGTGGACAGAGGCTGCCTTGAAGCAAGAATTCCCTTCAGTTTAGGGACATGGGCAGCCCAAAGTAATCTGCACGGTTAAAGCCAGGGAATTAAACAGCTGGACTCCACTTTCTTCTTCCCTCCTATCTCCTGCCAGCGCTACTCGGTGACCAAACCCAACTGGGAGCTGGAGAGAGGATGAGCCCCAAAGTCTACAGAAGGGTAGAGAGGATGAAGAGAGGGTCTGGAGGAGCAAACAGTTGACAAGCAGATGCAAAATTATTCCTGTAACATCTCCACTTTGACTTACAGTTCCAATTCTAACATGTATGAAAAGGCTTATTATTATTATTAGCAGAAGTTTCTTCCCCTTCAGCAACTGTTCCTTGAAGTGCTACTCTGAAGGGCTGGGGAGCTCTGGGGAAGGAGGGAGGGCATACTGGAATGTTCTGCTTCCACTATACCATTCTTTAAGGGCAACCAATAAAGGAGCACTGCAGAAGCAGCAGTGCAGTGGCCCACAGCTGCAGGTTCCTCTAGGATGAGTCTGGCCTGGCAAGAACTGGGGCATTTGCCCAGCAGTTGCCCATTATGGTAACTGTTTCTGATTATTTTGTAGTGGCTCAACTTGTTTGGGTTAAACTGTATTCCCCAGAATTCCCTTGCTAATAGGTTCTGCCCAGGTTGGGCTACAAGAGATACTCTCTTGCAAGAGTTGGGGGATGGAAGGGAAACAGCAGCCATTTTGTTGCATTCACATGCTTCTGCCAGTTATGCAATCAAACACGAATGTCAGTGCTGCGATGAAGGAACTTGTGGGTATAAATAAAGTTCCTAATCAGGTGATCCTTAATTAGGGAAATTATCCTGTGTGAGCCTGACTTAACTGGCTGGAAGGCCCTACACCAACAGAGACCCTGCCTGTGGACAGTAGCTTTGACCTGTGCACATGGGGTCCCAGCTTGCTTGTGCTCTTCCCTTCTTGACTGCCTCTTCTGTAGACTTTGGACTTGTTTACCCAGCCCCCACAATCGCATAAGTAACTTCCTTAATATCTATCTATCCATGTTAGTCATCTCTATCTCCTACTGGTTCTGCTTCTCTGTTTGAACCCTGACTGATAACACTACTTCTTACACTTGGGCAGGCAGGGAAGGCAGTGGAACACAGTTCTCATTCCAGTCCCTGTGCCTCCTGTACACCCCCACTAGCTCAGTATTACCCTTTCCAGACTCAGTTTTTCTGTGGCTCTTGTCTTTCTCTGACCCCCAATGACACAGGCAGCTCCTCCACTCCCATTAAAGAAAGAGGACCTGGAAGGCAAGGCAAGGAAGGGCCAAAGTCAGGGAATCCAAAAGAATGACCTGGTAGAAGGGATGAAGGTGAAAAAGATAGATGCAAATAACTGAGTGATTGATTGACAGAAGAAGAGGAACAAGATTGGTGGGGAAGCAGGATGGGTGGTTTGGGAAAGGCACAGAGGGAAGATCTGGAGGAAGGGAAGAAGTGAGGCCGTAGGCAGGAGAGGGAGACTAGCAGGGTACAACTGTGTTTAGCTCTGTCTCCTTTGTCGTCATCCCCTCCTTGGGAAAGGGAAGCCTGTTTCCACTAGTAGGTTGCCTCACACTTCAGTTATAAATAATCTGTGGAGTACCACCCTATATGTATAAGTGGCTAATCTTTTTTTGATCCAGTTTTCACTATTTTCAGGTCTCCAATTTTTAGTACTAAAAAGCATAACAATGTTATTCATATGCTTGCTTTAAAATTTTTGATATAAGCGAGGTACAGAACAGTAGGTATACTATGCTAAGATTTATGTAAAATAAAGGATATTTATTCATTTATCCTCATGTAAATAGGTTTTGAGTAACAAATTCTGCTTCAAGGGTAGAGAATTAGGCAACTGGGACCAGAGCTGGGAAAGGGGCTTTTTACATATTATTGTTTAAAATGTGGACTTGCTGATGAATTGTCACCATAGATATTGATCATTCTCTCTGCTGCACCTGTGATGTGACTGTGGGTGTAAGTAAAACACATACAGGAGTCAGCCACTGCTATCCTTTCTTACGCCTCTCCAAAGCTCAGTCTGTGATGACAGTGATGCAACGCTCCCCGGGAAGGTATTTCCACATATGATTCTGTTCCTCCTCAGCAAACCAATGATTCGTGCCAGTTAACTTAATGCGCCACAATAATCCTGCTCACCATTGCCATGACCACCCATCCCATGTGCTTTGTGGGAAAAGGAGAAACCCCAATAACATATAGAGCCAAGGTTTCTGTACTAGCTTTAGTGAGAGCTCCAGAACAAAGGGAACACATTTTGTACCCATTTAAATCAAAACCAGGAGTCTCTGCTTAGGGTGTGCATTCTGATTAAGCAAACAAAGTTGCACCCACCCCAGAGGAGCCAGCATATACAAGATACATCACGGAAGGACTCTTTCCCTGGTTTTTCTCCAACAGAAACTTGTCTTATGGATTTGGGCTTAAACAATTATCTATGGTCTCTAGAATCGTGGCAGCAAAGGGAAATCAGAGCAGATCAACTTATTTTCATTTTGAAAAACCCATGGAGAAGCTTTGTGTGATTACAAAGCGATAGATCCAAATGACAGTGAGTTTTGCCAGCTGGAATCATTGAGGAAAGGGTTCTTGGTGGTAAAGCAACTACGTGTCTTGAGAAAACGACTAGTATGTGTTGCAGGCTCAATGGAATTCGCTTAATAAGTTGCACATTTGTCACTGTAGGTCAGTTCTTTGGGTGCCAGAAGACATAACTTCTCTATTATATAATCAGATATTTGTCTTTGCTGGAAAATGAGTACTGAAGAACGTCAATCCTCTGTTGTTTCCAAAAGCCTCTCTCTGGCGAGCTGGGTGTTCTGAACTCTGAGCATCCATCACAGGGCACATTATGAAAGCTGAGCCTGGCACCGGGCTTTGGCCCCTCTGCCACTTACCTTTGCATCCTCTCTGCAAGACAACTGACCCGACTCCTCTAAACAGGCTGATGGCTGGGGAAGTGGGAGGAGAGCAGATGTTTGGCCTTGATCTTAGGCAGAGATGGGAGGCTAGAGGATTCCAAATTTTTTAAGTTAGCAGGTTTCTATCTGGCCACAGATTTTGTCAGCTCCAGCAACGTATTAATTACTCTGAGGGACTAAAGCCAAAACATCCTTATTTTTTGAGGTCTTTTTTTAAATCTTATGGTGTCCATACCAATTCTCATGCCTATATATATTTTGCTCTAAAATCTTTGAAGACTTCTTCTGAGAAGAACAAAACTTTTCATTTCTCCTAAGGAGACCTCTTTCTTTATTCTTTGGTATTTTGACTTTAAGCAAGTACAGATTTTCTTTCCTCTGGTGTTCAAGGGTTTTTTTCTTCAGAGCAGGCAAATACATGTAAATAATCTGATTTGCTCCAGAGAAGAGGACTTGGAAAGTAAACTTCCTACAGTATTTATTCAGGAAGTGACTTGAGGAAGATAATTTGCTTTCAATAGGTGAGATGTTTTTTCTCTCTCCAGTTGGGAGTATTGCTTACTTTTTGGAGGAGTGGGCCAAATATATTTTTATCTGAGGGGAAGAAAAGAATGTGCCTTTCTTACAACTTGGTTTTAGGTGTTTCTCAACCTCCCAGCATTCCGGGAACACAAATTTGTGTTTCTCTATATTGACCTAGATTGATATATCCACGTGCAATTTTTATTGAGTACTAAACAACGTAGAAGAAATGACAGTGTTTAGTGGGGGAGATTTCACACCAGATTCAGGGGCCTGAAGAAACTAAAAGCACCACCTTATCATTGTCACTCTGAGCTAACATTGATTATTGAGTCCTTACTAGTTTCCAGTTACCTAAGTTCCTTTGCAAAAATTCTCATTTGAACTGGTAACCAAAATGAGAGTCTGAGGCAAAAGTCTCAATCGATGGGGGTTTATTACACCAGTTTTAGGGTGCATTTGGGAAAACATGAGCCACAGGCGCATCTGTAGCTGTTTTCCTGAAGAGGTTTTTAGGTTTAGAATGTATATATTTCCTTAAAGGGAGATAGGCATGCAGAAATGGGGGAAGGTACGGCGAATGGTTATATTCTCTTGAGACTTTAGTTAGCGCTCAGTAAATCTCCATTGAACAGAGATAAGATGAACGTTTGAAGAGAAAAAAGGGAGAAAAGAATGAATCAATTATGCAGTTGTCTCTGGTAGGTGGAGGAGATGACTGATGTTGTCTTGTCCTTGTTCTGCACCTGGAAGACAAGCTTGTAAGTAACATTCAGTGTGGAATCAAGCGGCTTTAGTTTTAGGAGCTAGACTTAGACCATAGACCTAAAGTAACAATTGACATGTCCTTGTTTATAGGAGGCCACCGAAGAGTTTACTTATGAATGATGTGTGAGGCCAGTCCTTCCCAGATGCCTGAGGCCTTTTTGTTTCTGTGAATAACATTAATAACAGCTATTCATTTGGAAGACAGTGATGCAAGATGGTTGCAGCAAATCCAGGTGTTACAAGCAGACACAGTAACATCTAAAAAATGGTTCTTACCACTGATCTAGAAGTTGCACATTTGTCATTTTAAGTTAGTTCTTTCCCGTGTGGAAGAAAATACTTTTTAGAAAGAAACATTTTCTACAGGCCCTGCAGCCTCTCCCTTATATGGCGTTGTCCAGAACTGAGTCATATGCCCATCCCTAAACAAGTCACGGTAAAAGGAATTGAGGCCACTGGGATTACTCAGGCCAAACAGGAGTCAGCAGCAGAGTTGAAACTGAGTCATGAGGGGAAGTGACAGCTATGACTCCCTTGGTCTGCCAACAAGGAAGAAGTAGGTAATCACGTTGGGTAGATAACCAACAGTGTCCACTATATGTTCCCATTTTCCAGATGTGGAATCTAGGCTCACCAGCAGGTGATCAAGATTTGCAACATATTTGATGCCAAAGTTTGATCCTAGACACTACCTCTTCTAACCTGAGAAGTCTGCTTTGTACTAACTAGATCTCAGCTATTCAGTACAGGTCTGATCCAATTTTGACAGGATATTTTTCAGAACAGTGCAGAAACTCCAAAATGTTTTTAGTATAAAGGCCTCTTATTAACAATAACAATGGCATCCCCTGATGTTTGAAAACAATGCCATATTGATGCTGGAGATATATTGCTGTTTTCATTTGTAGACAATGCTTGGCCAGCAAATGAGTTCATATCCACCTTGCAGTAAATCCATAGCTTCCCTGGACTTCTGTTCAGCCACATGAGACTCTTTGCATAAGTCCCTTCCCTTCTTTCTCATCTATAGAATGAGGATAATAAGACCTAGTTTGAAAAATTTTTGGAAGGATTAAGACAAAAGTGTAGGTACAGAGCTTAATATGATAACCAATCCATTGTAATGTTTAATGAATAATCTTGAAGACCTTGCAGAGCAGATTGTGACACTGGACCACATTTTCAAAAACTTTTCCAGGAAAACTAATTGGTAGTCAATAAAATCATTGACATCTACAGCGTCATTGTGATAATACATGAACTGAGTTCACCCTGTGCTCTTACACAGATAGGATATTTCAACTTTTATTGAATAGGGTGAAATAGGGTGCTTCAATTTTTATTAACTGTTCCTAGGGAAACAGTTTGTGTAAGAGCATAGGGTCAGGAAAACATAAGAAGCAGAATTTCATCCAGTGCATTCTACATACAACATGATTGATAAAATTGTGAAATCAAATGAGGAAATATTTCAGACAAGGGCTATGCCTGAACTAAAACCAAAAATATATTTTAAAAGTTTTGTTGATTCTACTTAATTTACTCACCAGACAACATTTTTAAGAGCACAAGATTTAAGATGTTCTCAAAGCTTCAAGATTATTGCTGATCTTTGTGGAAGAAGCCAATTTATTTATCTTACTTTTGAAAATAACAAAGTTTCTATTTAATGATGGTTTACCATTTTGATTTCTAATTAATTTCCTGGTCTGGTCCTTAAGGGGAAAAGTTGTTACAATTATATCAAAAGATTTAAAAATGGCATATTTACTACTAGAAAATTTCTAAATGTCTTTTTTAAGATGAACCATCACTGGTTGAATTTTAAAATTACAAAAGATGGTTCTGTTATATTACAGGCTTTCCCATTGTGTTGGTGAATTTCTAGCTGCAGCATAATCTTCATATAATGTGTTCTATAAACCTCTGCTAAAGAGTAAGATCTATTGCTTGTCTATATCCTGCTGAGAAAGCAAGTTAAACTGATTTCACACATGGAAGAGCCTGCTGAACTCATTTTCCTGCTTGGAAGCATGGAGGGGAAGCGGAAGGAGCAGAAAAAGAAAAGGACTTTCCCCTTTAAAATAAATTCTGGCTCACCTGTAAGCCAAACGAAATAAAGACAGTATAGGGATTAAAGCCATGGCCTCTAGCATCACAAGAAAAAAAATATATATATATAT
>NW_012108674.1:1686146-1692354 GCF_000951045.1 Mandrillus leucophaeus
AAAAAAAAAAAAACAACAACACTTAGGTATAACTTTTGGCTTTGCCTAGTGCAAGCTTGTGTTAACCATGAACAAATTACTTCTCTCCTCTAAGCCTTGATTTTAGCCAACCATAAAGTGCTTATAAAGAGCCTCACTCAAAGAGCTGTTGTGAGGATTAAAGGAGTTAGTGAAGGGCTTGGTACAATGCTCACCATTAAGTTAGTATCTGTCAATTAGTTGTTTTCATGACTGTGCCCACCAAAGGACTGAGCACTTCAGTACTCAAGGGAGGGCATGGTCCCTTCAATCCAACCTGCCTTGATTCCCCAGTACTGCTGATAGCACAGTAATCTTCCCAGACACCCAGGCTCTAAGTCCCTTCTAGTACTTCTCAGTAGGTCCTGGGAAGCATGGGAGTGTCATATTCTCAATCTCGCCACCTCTTCATTCCCACCACATCTGCCCTGGCTCTGGCCTTGTTCCTTGCCTGACTGTCCTTAGACATTGTCCTCCTGGTTCCTTGGCTGTTTCCTCTGTTCCTCCAAGTCCTCCTACAATATGGCTTCACTAATCTCTCTAAATCATGCTACCAAAACTTCAACAACTCCCCATTTTCTATGAACCAAATTTTAAATTCTTTGGCTTTGACATCCAAGACCATCCATGCTCTAGCCTCAATTTACCTATCTCACTATTCTTTACATACTTTTTTTTTTTTTTTTTTTTAGAGGGAGTTTCACTTTTTCATCCAGGCTGGAGTGCAATGGCACAATCTCGGTTTGCTGCAACCTCTGCCTCTAGGGTTCAAGCAATTCTCCTGCCTCAGCCTCCCGAGTAGCTGGGATTATAGGCGTCCACCACCACACCTGGCTAATTTTTGTATTTTTAGTAGAGACGGGGTTTCACCATGTTGACTAGGCTGGTCTCGAACTCCTGACCCTCAGGTGATATGCCCACCTCAGTCTCCCAAAGTGCTGGGATTACAGATGTGAGCCACTGTGCCCAGCCTTCACATACTTTTAAATCTGGTTTACCTGAATCTCTAGGTAATCATATGCCTAAACTTTAATAATAGCAAACACTGAGGCCCAAGACAGGCTACAGAAATAGCTAAGTCACAGAATTAATGGCAAAGCAGACTTCAGGTCCTGGATGGCATTCTACGTTTATACTTTGGAAGGACCCAACATCTACCAACATATAACAATGATGGAAAAAATATATAGAGAAAAAAGACATTTAAAACATAAAATGTCCCTGAGGACTTGAAAAGTAAGGTACTACCTGTTCTGTATCTAAAAGTAGTAAAGGTAGGCCTGGCATGGTGGCTCACTCCTGTAATCCTAGCACTTTGGGAGGCCGAGGTGGGTGGATCACTTGAGGTCAGGAGTTTTGAGACCAGCCTGGCCAATATGGTGAAACCTCGTCTCTACTAAAAATACAAAACTTAGCCGGGCGTGGTGGTGCGCACCTGTAGTCCCAGCTACTAGGGAGGCTGAGGCGGGAGAATCACTTGAATTGGAAGCGGAGGTTGCAGTGAGCCAAGATTGTGTCTCTGCACCCTAGCCTGGGCGACACAGTGAGACTTGGCTTAAAAAAAAACAAAAAAACAAAAGTAGTAAAGGTGGCCAGGAGTTTCTGCAGAATAACAAGGACTAAAAGCATCCAACTGAGGAAAGGGACAAAGACCAAGCTTGCTGTCTAAAGTAGCAGTCCAGGCAGGGGTCCCTTAACTCAGGGAGGCTGAAAAAGCTACACTCTCCACCTGAGGCCACAAGTTATATTAAAACTACGTATCTAGAGCGCCTAGAGGTTAAAGGCAGAGCTTTGCAGGCAGGAACTGGGCCAAGCTGCCTGCTGGCTCAGTGAGTAGCTTTAGCCCTAGTAGATCAGAAACCACCTACGTAAGACCCAGTCTTGGACTGGGGACTGTATGGAGCCTATATGGAGACAACCAAAAGAACTAGACAGAGTGGTGGGAGAGAACTCAGGAGAAAAAAAATCTTCTTCACTGTTAGACTGCAAGCCAAAATTCCACACACATGGGGGAAACTAAGTCTGTGTAAGGCAAAAAAAAAAAAAAAAAAAAGCAACAATTTGGATATGAACTCACTCCCAAGTGGCATGATAAATTACTCTAGAAGTAACTTTTAAGAATTTTTTAGTCTTTAAAAGTATAAATAAATAGAATCTATTAGAAAACAAGATTGCTAAACAGGTAGAAATTTCACAAAAAGTGTAGGTGTAAAAACACCAACTAGAAATCCCAGAAATGAAATTTCAAAACTCAGTAAATTAAACAAAGACAGAATTAGCAAACTGGAAGATAGTACTTCCACTGAAAAAAGACCTCCACAAAGTAGCACAGAAAAATAAAAGCTTACAAAAGAACAATCAAGAGAAACGAGGATGGGGCTATGTCTAAGAGGAGTTCCAGAAGTAGGAAACAGAAGGAATGGTGGAGGAGTTGAGTGGTTTCCTTCTAATCTTTACCCAAATGTTACCATCTCAGCGTGACCAACCCTCACTGCTCTTTAAATTTGTAATCACTCCCTCTTTACTCCTCTTTTTACCCTTACCTGCCCTTATTTTCTCCATAGCACTTACCAACTTCTAACATACTACATAAGTTACGTGTATTTACTGTCTCCCCTGACTAGAGTGTGAACCACGAAGGTAGAAACTCATGTTTTCATAAGCACTGTATCACCCTAGAACAGTCAGTTGTTGACACCTCATAAATATTTGTTTAATGAATAGCTATTGGCTAAGCATTTTTCATAATCGAAGAAAAGTGGTAAGTCCTCAGCTTGAAGGTGAACAGCAAAGATCTAAAAAAAGTTATAACACATTATTGTCACAATTAGGGCAATTTGAATATAGAATGTATGTATGTGGGCTGGGCACAGTGGCTCACGCCTGCAATCTCAACACTTTGGAAAGCTAAGGTGGGAGGATTGCTTGAGCCCAGGAGTTTGAGACCAGCCCAGGCAACATAGCGAGACACTTTGTCTACAAAAATATTTAAAAATTAGCCAAGTGCAGTGGTGTGTACCTATAGTCCCAGCTATTCAAGAGGCTGAGCGGAGAGGATCATTTGAACCCAACAGTTGAAGGCTCAGTTCAGTTGCAATGATTTGGGCAACTGCTCTCCAGCCTGGGTGACAGAGCAAGACCCCATCTCCTAAACAAAAAAAAAAAATTTAAGTGTATATGTATATAAATATTTATCAATATTCAGTGTCCTAAATATGACAATTGTATTTAAGAAATAAAATGTTTTTGTTCTTAGAAAATGTATGCTGAAGTATTTAGGAAGGAATACTCAGGGTATCTGCAAATAATCTTCATGGTTAAGGAAAAGTGTTTTTATATACATATACATACTATGTATATGCATATGTATGTATATTTACAGACAAATGTAAAATAAGTGTAGAAAGTAAACAATTGGTAAATCTAAATGCAGGGGATATAGGTGTTTATTTTCTATAGATTATGAAGATTTTCAAAATAAAAAGTTGGGGAAAATAAAGAAAAAATTAGTAAATATACAGAAAAGAGATTACTCCAGTACGTAACAAATAAATAAAAACAAGGAAATTTCAGGTGATGCTGGAATGAAGAGATTCCCCCCATGCCCCCCAAAAATAACTACAAAACTGGAAAAAGAACAAAAACAACCATTTCAGGGCTCCGAAAATCAACCAAAGGGAAACAACCAAAATTAAGAAGCTGCTGAACTCTGGAAGCTCAGTGAGACTCTGAGGTGTTCTTACCAGGGGCTGCTCCCATTCTCCTCCCAGCTTGATCAGCGAGGTAGTGCTGACAGCGTAGGAATGATGGTGAACATTAGCAGCTTCTCTGCTACAGTGGGCTCACTTGATTTGGAGTAGAAGGAGCACATACCCAGTAGTAGGGTTAGTTAAAAACAGCAAAGTTAGAGGGACAAAAACAGGGAAGATGCATAGCTCTGCCAGTCTGAGATTGTAGCCCCATTTGGGGCAAGAGATGGGCAGACTAATTTTAAAATTAACAGGAAGAAAGTCTAGAAATAAGGGGTTAAATCAGCTCTCCACACATCTCTGCTGGATTGGGAGGCTGTGTGCATATGTAGGGAAAACCTAAGAAGGCCCACGCCCACCACATATCCCTGAACTAATGAGGATGTGCACATGAGCAGGAAGACCTGGAAGCGCTCAGAGGGAAGTAAAGTGGAGGAAGACTGGAAAATTGCCTGAACGCTGAATGCACAGACACATCAGCAGAGGAAAAAGACCTACTGACTCAAGGTTTTTGAATATAACCTTTAACCAATAATTGAATAATCATTAAGCAATACAGATGCATAGAAATCCCCTAAAATGACCAGCTAAAAACTAGAAATGCAAATTAAAACAACAGTGGAGAAATCAGCAGGCACACACCATAGAGGATTTTGCAGATAAAGTCTAAGCAAATAATGAAACAACACAACAATAATACGCCAGCAATAACAACCCCCAGGGGAACAAATACCAAATCCAGAGTTGCTACAGTATGTTACATAAAATTTCCAGTTTTCAACAAATTTATAGGGTATGTAAAGAAACAGACAGTCTGATTTATACCAAAGAAAGAAGCTGTCAAGAAAAACTATGCATGTTCTTGGATGTTGAATAAAGACTGCAAGTCACAAAAGGACAAATACTGCATGATTTCACTTACATGAGATTTCTAAAACAGTCAAACTCACAGAAACAGAGTAGAAGGGTGGCTCTCAGGGGAAATGGGGAGTTGCTGTTCAACAGGTATAACATTTTAGTTACTCAAGATGAAAAAGTTCTAGAGATCTGATGTAAAACACTGTATGTATAGTTAACAACACTGTATTGTGCACTTAAAATTTTGTCAAGAGTATATCTTACCTTCTTGTGTTCTTACCAGACAAAAAATATTTACCAGAAAAATATAGGAAAAATAAAAAAAAATGATGAAAATATGAAGACAATGACTCAACAGGGAATATTGTCTTATCATTGCTATTTTAAAATAGTCATGTTTTTCCTGACAAAAATGAGCAATGGGGAAAGGATCTCCTATTCAGTAAATGGTGCTGGGAGAACTGGCTAGCCATATGCAGAAAACTGAAACTGGACCCCTTCCTTACACCTTATGCAAAAATTAACTCAAGATGGATTAAGGACTTAAATGTAAAACCCAAAACCATAAAAACCCTAGAAGATACCATTTAGGACATAGGCATGGGCAAAGACATCATGACAAAAATGCCAACAGCAATTGCAACAAAAGCCAGAATTGACAAACGGGATCTAATTAAGCTAAAGAGCTTCTGCACAGCAAAAGAAACTATCATCAGAGTGAACAGGCAACCTACAGAATGGGAGAAAACTTTTACAATCTACCCATCTGACAAAAGTCTAATATCCAGATTTACAAGGAATGTAAACATACTTACAAGAAACAAACAAATAACCCCATCAAAAAGTGGGCAAAGGATATAAACAGACACTTCTCAAAAGGAGACATTTATGTGGCTAACAAACATATGATAAAAAGCTCAACATCACTGATCATCAGAGAAATACAAATCAAAACCACAATGAGATACCATCTCATGCCAGTCATCTCACGTGACTATTAAAAAGTCAGGAAACAATAGTTGCTGGCGAGGCTGAGGAGAAATAGGAATGCTTTTCCACTGTTGGTGGGAATGTAAATTAGTTCAACCATTGTAGAAGACAGTATGGCAATTCCTCATGGATCCAGAACCAGAAATACCATCTGACCAGGCAATCCCATTACTAGGTATATAGCCAAAGGATTATGAATCATTCTACTATAAAGACACATGCACACATATGTTTATTGCAGCACTATTTACAATAGCAAAGACATTTGCTAATTGCCAACTCAAATACCCATCAATGATAGACAGGTTAAAGAAAATGTGGCACATATACACCATGGAATACTATGCAGCAATAAAAAGGAATGAGATCATGTCCTTTGCAGGGACATGGATGGAGCTGGAAGCCATCATTCTCAGCAAACTAATACAGGAACAGAAAACCAAACACTGCATGTTCTCACTTATAAGTGGGAGTTGAACATTGAGAACACATGGACACAGAGAAGGGAACAACACACACTAGGGCCTGTTGGGGGTTTGGGGTGAGGGGAGGGAACTTAAGAGGAAAGGTCAATAGGTGCAGAAAACCACCAT
>NW_012108674.1:1692951-1714463 GCF_000951045.1 Mandrillus leucophaeus
AAAAAAAAAAAAAAAAAAGCCAAATATAATGATATTTTTGTATCCATTAACCAACCACTCTAGTATAGGGTAACTATAGCTAACAATAATTTGTTGTAAAGCTCAAAATTGCTGGAGGAAAGGAATTGGCAGATTCCCGATAAAAAAAAGGGGTGACTGTTTGGGGTGATGGATGACCCAGTTGCCCTGGTCAATCATTACACATTGCGTGCATGTATCAAAATATATGTATCCCCAAAATATGTACAACTATTATGCATCCATTTAAAAAGAGCCAAATGAAAATTCTAGAGTCAGAAAGTTCGATAGCTGAAATGAAAATTCCTAGATAAACAGCAGAATTGAGAAGGCAGAAGGATCAGGACACTTGCACACAGATTAATAAAATTATCCAATATGAAAAACAATAATGATTAAAGAATGCACAGTGCCTCAAAGACCTGTGACACAATGGTAAGCATATTAATATATATGAAAGGCCCAGAAAGAGGAAACAAGGGCTGAAAAAAATAATTGAAGAAATACTGGCCAAAAAACTGCCTAAATTTTATTAAAAGGATAAATCTAGAAATCCTAGAAACTCAACAGACTCTAAGTAGGATAAACACAAATTCAGACCTAGACACACCGTGCTCAGACTGTTGAAAGCCAAAGAGAAAATCTTAAAAATAGTATAAGAAAAACAATTCATCATATATAAAGAACAACAGAATTAACAGTTGTCCTTTCATCATGAATAGTGGTAACATAAGGCAGGGGAATGACATATTCAAAATGCTGGAGGAAAAAAGTCAACCAAGAACTCTAAATATGTCACATACTGTCCTTCAAATATAAATTTGAAATATATTCCAAAATCAACAAAGACTGAGAGAATTTGTTGCTGGAATACTTGCCTTACTTGGAATACTAAAGGAAGTACTATAGATGAAAGGAAATGACAACAGACCTGGCAACTAGAATCCATGGGAACAAAGAAATAGCAGAAATGAAGTAACAAACTGCTAAATAATCTGTGGGTCAAAATAAAAATCGCAAGGGAAGTTTGAATATATTTTGAACTAAATGAAAACAACAATACAACATATCAAAACATATGAGGTGCAACTTAAACACTGCTTTGAGAGAAATTCAAAGCTTTATACATCTACACCAATAGAGAACAGTTTCATATCAATAACCTAAACTTTCACTTTAAGAGTAGATAAAGGGCCAGGCATGGTGGCTCACGCCTGTAATCCCAGTACTTTGGGAGGCTGAGGTGGGCAGATCACTGAGGTCAGGAGTTCAAGAAGAGACTTGCCAATATGGTGAAACCATGTCTCTACTAAAAATACAAAAATTAGCTGGGCATGGTGGCACACGCCTGTAGTCCCAGCTACTCGGGAGGCTGAGGCAGCAGAATAGCTTGAACCCAGGAGACAGAGGTTGCAATGAGCCCAGATCATGCCACTGCACTCCAGCCTGGTGACAGAGCAAGTCTGCATCTCGAAAATAAATAAATAAATAAATAAAAAGAGTTAATTAAACATAAAGCAAGCAGAAGGAAGAGGGAAAAATCGATGAAATTGGAAACAGAAAAACAAGAGAAAAGAGAAGAACCCAAAAGTTCTTCGGGGGAAAACAAATCAACAAATCTGATAAACCTTTCGATAGACTAAGAAAAAAATGAGATGACACAGAATACCAAAATCAGGAATGAAAGGGGGACATCATTATCAAGCCTACTGAAATGAAAGGATTATGAGAATACTACGGCCAACTGCGTCAACAAATTAGACAATTTAGATAAAATAGCCAAATTCCTACAAAACCAAAAACTACCAAAACTAACTAAAGAAAAAATGGAAATTATGAATAGCTCTATAACAAGAAAACATTACTCAAAATGCACACTCCTGCACCACCCCCAACACCAGCCCAGGCTAGATGCCTTCACCTAGTAAACTCCATCCAATATACAAAGAAGAAATAACACCAATACTCACCAATTCTTTCAGAAAACAGAGGCAAGGCAACACTTTCCGACTAATCCTATGGGATTGGTATTACCCTTTTACCAAAGGAAGACAGAGAGCATGGGAAAACAAGAGGTCAATATCCCTCATGATCATACACATGAAAATCTTTAACATAGTATAAAATAAAATAAAATTCCAGCAACATTTAAAAAAGGACTAAATATCACGACAAAGTGGGATTAATGTGATCATGGTATCTACAGGGTCCCTGCCTCCTTTTTGTTCTGCCATGACCTTTCAAACCAATGTACATCACTAGTCATAGTTTGGTTGTGTAGTCCCTTCATTTGCACACTACTAAGTTGATACCTTCATATTTATCAATTTATCATAATAGAATTAGGTTACTTTATGACATACACCCTATACCACACCCTATCTCCAACCAATTGGATGTAGGATGTATGACATAAAGTAACTTAATCCTATTGAGATTATAACTATCAAAAAAGATTGAGGATATTCTAAAAGGAGAAGCAAGCAAGAGGACTTCCAATTTCAACCTTAATGTTGAGAGTTTAAATAACTGACAAGGATTTTGAACCAAGTGGAAAAGGTAGGTGAGCAATGAGCCTAGATTCTAAGTTTAGTAAAAACCAGGGCTTAAAACAATCAAGCACCAACTAGATCCATAGGAAGCGTAAACTTGGCTGCTCTAGAGTTTTTTTCTAGAGTGAGAGATGACAGCCTAACTGGTGAAGAAGGGGCACTGTATCTTCAGGAATACAAGTGAGACTTTGACAAGATGGTTTGTTCCTTACTATAGCTGTATGTGAATTCAAGCACTGAAGTCCAGGGCCAATTTTTAGACTTATTTATCCCTGGTCAAGAGTTAAGGTGACAGCTTTCCAAGTCCAAAAAGTGTTCCTTCTAGGTTCTTGCTTTTAGAGATGGTTATCAGGAGGCGGAGGATGCATCTTGCCATCTCCTAATCACCACCTAAGTTATCTGGCTCTGGGTGGAAAAATACACTACATTAACCCCCAAATACAATCCATAATATGGTAGGTGTGGGATATGTAAGAGAAACTTATAGTTAACTGTTCTCTGAAGCACTTGCATACAGCTAAATGTTCATACCCATCGCTAGGGATCTGAAAAAGAATTCACCTAAAAACAATGATATTTAGGTAGTCATTCATTCCTGCAGGTATTCTTCAGTTCAGAATTATAACCTTTAACCTAGAGCATTAATTAGCCAGTTCAGCACTATAAATGAATGTAAAAATCTAATCGTTTTACATTTTTTGCTAAATGACAAAACTTATCTCCATCTTTCAAAAGGTCATATTTCAGATGAAAAAACAAATGTGAAGCCATAAAAGAGACAAAGTTTTTGGATGTCACCGGTGATCTGAAATAATGCAAGAACTAAAAAATTTACACTAATATTTAAAGAATAAAACCAGGACACAGCCATGTATTTTGTAGTAAACCTTGGAAAAACTCTTTTCTCTAACTGAAAACAAAGATCAAAATTTTGAGTAGATATTTCTAGGAAAAGTCGATGTAGATTAAGTTTATAGCCTCATTAAACATGACTAATTTCAAAAACCAAATCTGACTAATACATACAAATAATCAAAATTTGTGTTTTTTTCTGGGTGAATTTCCAACATGATGCCAATATGATATTTCTGTATTCTGAACCACAAAATAATTCATAACAATTCTATGAACCATATGCAAGTTTATTTAAATAAGTTAACACTGCAGAGTGAGTCAATTTACAAGTATAAAAATAGATGGTTTAGCAACCAAAAGTAAGCACCACACAAAAGCAGATTATACATACACCATCAGGCCTTTGGAATATTAAGGCAATATAAATATCTCAAGTAATTTTAGGAGAATGCTTTACTCGTATAACAGATGTTATGAAAACATCTCAAAAGAGGCAGGGCTCACCACTTTTTTCAGTATGAGGTCTTCCCTTCCATTTTTCTTAATATATTAATGATTCTTCTTAAATACTGTACCATAATCAGTCTAGATTAACAAATGGGCTATCAAAGCCACTATCTTGTTGGCTAGATAGTGGAACAATTAATTTTCTTGAAGGCTGCTGACACACTGAAGATGGTAATGTACTGCTCAGTTTTTTGAAATCTGACTTTAATCTATCAGCCTTATGATGAGATGGGTGTCCACGAGTCACACTGATCTTTCCTGGCTCCAAATACATGGTTTCTTCTGACAGGTATGGAGTTTGATCATGCTGACATTTCATTGTTTGACAAATCATATTACTTGTCTCTGTGTCTGAAAGATAACCGGATGGTGAAAACTGTTTGGAATTAACAGATTCATTTGGTATTTCCAAAGTTCCTTGTGGTCTACCATGTACAAATGATGCTTCACGACTCTCAAAGGATAAGGTTGCACTGCTGGAAGGCCAGCCCAAGCAGTCACTAAGGTCCCCTCCATCTTTTACTGGAGGTTCCTGAACATCCAAACCTTGACTTTTCTTAGATGCAGCATTTTCACTTTCCATGAGTGGATTGCATTTATATACTTTTAAACCAAGTCTTTCATTAGAATCGCGAAAGGTTATATGCATGCATCCTGATTCAGAAGGACTAGGGGTACATCTAGGTGAGGGTTTATTTCCTAAGATTCCAAGAAAGGGGTACGCAGCTGAATGCGGAAGTGATTCAGAACCATTATCACTGAGTAAGGCTTTCTTCTTGTGCAAACCAAAGCCTCCTTCACCTTCGCAAGGAACAAACTCAGGAGAAACATTCCTTGGCAAACTGTGTAGGTGCTTGCAACTACCATCCCCAAACTGGAATTCCAAATGTGTCTCTTTGGATCCCACATGCTTTATGCTCCGATGGTCTGAGTTCTCTAACAGTCTTTGTAAGTTACAAGCTGCCCTCCTCTTGGGAGCTTGTTCACACACACTTCTGGTGATGGTGTTTACACTATTTGATTTGCTTTCAATACAACATGGTATTTTCTGATTCACATCATTTCTTTTTGATTTTTCAACTCCAATCAGCATCTCTGAAGTTAGGGGCAGTGCAAGGAAACACGAAATTAAGAGAAAATTAATATTTAAAGGGAAGATTCATCCTTGAACCAAAAAATAAAAAAAAATTAAAAATAAGAAAAAATTTATGTTTTTATATTGTATTCCCAAAGAATGCTTATAATCTGTAATCATTCTTAAAGAAAATACATCAATGCTGGACATTAAAAAATATTCTTTTACATATATCCACTAGATAAAGCTTGGTAATTTTGTTACTAAAATCTGATATATTATTATTATTGCCATCCATCTGACCTATCATTTTCTGCAATAGATGCTATAGCATTTCAAGATCTAGCCACAATGTTTTCAATCCTGCCCTGATTCTGATGTCAAGAATGGAGTTTCTGACAAGTTTGCTCAAAGAACCCCACCCACCCAATACCTACACATACACTTCTAGAATAGCTAAATAGACTTTCTGATTTAATTACCTAAGACACTAAATCTGATCAAAGACAAAGCAGCCACATAGCATGAAATTAGAGGCATTGTACCTCAGAGAAGCAAGCCCTGGTCCCTAGAGTCCATGAAAAGGATTTGCTTCTCTACTGGGGACATTGTGTGCACACTGCTGCCCCAGATCTAGAAAATTATTTTCTTGTTATATGCTACTGCCTTTTCATACCTAGGATTCACATCACCATTCCAAAATTTATACCAATAATCTTTGGCTTCTACATGAGGAATGTTTACCAACATCAGACTCACAGACCCCTGAACAATCTCAGCTTCAAGTTTTCCAGAGGTTCAAAAACCCCATTTCCCCACTGATATGTTAAAAATCTCCCAGTGTGATTGGGAATTTACCAGTTTTTTTCATGTATTTCTATCAGCTCTTGCTTTATATAAAGCTGTGTTATCTATAGAAAGAAAAAAATTATAGTTTCTTGGGAGACTATTCCATTATCATTATGAACTATCACCTTTGTCCCTTTTAATGCTAACTCTAATTTATCTGATCTTTTATTTACCTCTATAATTTATCTAATATCAACACTGCATTTGCTTGGTATATCATTCTCCATCCCCTGATTTTTAATTTTAGATGTTCTTCTTGTAAAAATAGCAGATTTCCGTATTTTTAAAAACCCTATTTGAAAGTTGTGGTCTTTTAATAACTGAGTTTAACCTATTTATATTTAGTGTGATTGTTGATGTTTCAAACTACTATTATGACCTACTTACCCATGCTTTCTAGGTTTTTTCCTCTTTCCTGATTTTGTTAGATTGAAAATGGTTTTTTCCAAGCTTTTCCTTTACCAGTTTTAAAGTTATATGTTCTATGTCTTTGTTGGTTACTCTTATTTTTTTTTTTTTTTTTTAAAGACAGGGTCTGCTCTGTTTCCTAGGCTGGAGTGCAGTGGTGCAATCACAGCTCACTGCAGCCTTGATCTCCCAGGCTCAAGTGATCCTCCCATCTCAGCCTCCCAAGGCATGTGGGCTCCCATTTCCTGCTTACTATGGCTAGCCACCTGGAACACTGCCCTGCTCCCAGATTCTTTGTTCCTGTTGTTATTGCCCAGCTCAATATTGAGGTTCGGGAAGGGAGGGGAGAAGAAGAAATAAAGAGAGGATTAACCCTACCTGGTTGCTGTTGGTTTAGAACACCAACTAATTACCCCATTCATATCCTCTAGGCCCTCTATTTCTCCTGGAAAATATCACCCTCATATGTGGAACAGTTTTGATATTGCTCCTACTTGCAGTTGTCACCTCCTGGTGGTTTTGAACTGAGGTTTCCATCTTCCATCCCATACTGTCTTCTTTCTCTCAGGGATTTCTTGTAGCTTCTGATCTATCCACAACAACTTCTTTTTTTTTTTTTTTTTTGAGACAGGGCCTCACTCTGTCACCCAAGCGGGAGGAAAGTGGCACAATCATAGCTCACTGCAACCTCAAATTCCTGGGATCAAGGGATCCTCCCACCTCAGCCTCCCAAAGTGCTGGGATTACAGGTATGAGCCATCATGACTGGCCCATTGCAACTTTTTAAAACCTACTTATAATTTCTTATTTTTCTCATTCTTTATTTGCTGTTGAAAATCTCTTCTATCATTTTGAGGGATGGAAACAGCAATAGGAAGCTGATGGGCCTGCTCAGTTTGCCTACTTGAATTGGAAACTGTGCACTCTTTTTGTGTAAACTTCCAGTTTAACTAAAACATACACAACTTCATAAATAAACTCTCACTCCTTACCTTCCCTGCCTTTTTCATACTGAAAATATTAAATAGCTAAAAAAGAAGAGATAGAAAAACCATTTGGTGACTCACTTCGACATACCTGACTGTGTAGTTTTGCTCTCGGACTTACTAGAAATAGGTGTTTCCAGCAATTTTGCCATTGTAGCAAGTTTGCTAGCAGCATTCATAATCTTTTTCTCAGCCCTGTGGGGAATTCCAGAACATTAAAAATATAGTTTAAAGGAAAAAATGATTTGCCTTAGCCCCATGGTTTCTGTTTTCCTATTGGCTCTGCCAACATTTCAGGTAGCACAGCCATAAACCTCTCTTAACCCCTATGGCTAATCATATAGAAATAGTTCATTTAGTGGTTAAGGAAAATGCTTTAAAAATTACAACATGTTGTCCTGGTAATCTCAGGACACATTGTTCAGACTGAACTCACCCTTCTTTTCCATCATCCTGCAAAATCTGTTGGAGGCAAATCAAATAATATTTGCGCATCTTTCGGGCGGTTTCTTGACGTTCTCGCAGTACCTCTGCTTTTACCATTTCTGCAGCTCGTTCCTTACTCTCCTGAATATAACGAAGCATGTCACCTATAGGGCAGTGAGAAAATGCCCACAGAATGTATGTTTATTAGCACTTTTTCAGAAACAGGAGGGGCAGACTTCAGATCAATTTTCTGGTAGATGAAGTGATTATAAGTATAGTTTAAACATTATACTTTACACAGTCATTAAAATGGAATATTTTAGATCATCATTTTGATAGATTCAAATGAGAAGTACTCTGTAAGTTCTTTCGGAATGATGACAGCTACATACAGTAAGGAAACATGGCATATTCCCCAGCTAAACTTTGTCATATTCTAAAACACTTCGCGAAGAAAATACCGTAAATATGAGGCACAGAAACTTAGCATTTCAATTGTACATTATGTTCAGTTAGGAAAAGAGAAATATAAAATATAGAGAAAAGATTAAGCAGAAAGAAAGGAAAAACCAAACACAAAGACAGAAGAAAAGGAGGCAGTATGAGCTGGAGAGACTCATTCTTCTCTTGTGCTCTGAAAATTTAAGTTCCCTTATTTATTGAAAATTCTTGCGGCAGCACTTTTTGAGCATCTAACTAAATATAATAGTACAATTCATAAGAGACATGTACAAAATGAGACTACAAGGAGGGTGATGGGACTTACAGTTGGCCTCTGAAATTTACATATGAACATAGCCCACAGCTTTCAAGTGTTTGTTTTTGTTTTTGTTTTTGTTTTTTAACTCACTATAGCTTTGATTAGGACTACTATTAGCTAAGGCTAACTTTTTTTTTTAAATAAATCCAAGACTACATCCTACATCTAGAATTTCACCATCTCTGTTATAGTAAGGATACCAATTCGTACAGAAATCTCCCTCTCAGTGTCAGTAAGCATCTGAAAATTAGTGGTTCTATGCAACAATACTAACTGGGAGACTATTTTTCATTATTTGAAATGGAAAACGAAATGGAGTACGTGTCAACACAAAACCTCCAACCAACTTTCTAAAAAATAACTAAGACATAATATACACACATATATACAGGTTATCATGTTAGGATGAAAACATGCTTAAAATTCCGCTGCCCAATCAATACATTATTAACAAAAAGTTGCTTTGCTTGTAGCAATATGCCCTTTGTTAGCACCAGTAACAACAGAGAAGCAAATGCCCTTATTAATACCGAATGAGCTTTGCAGAACATTTACATGTCATTCTGCATCTACCGATTATATATGAAACTTCAGACTTTTCCTGCTCTTTTTGTTAAAAAGAAATGTAATTTTAGAGGCTAATATACATTTTTCCTATATAAACACTACTTATTGTTTTGGGACATATATCCATTCTATGCAATTTTGTAATTAAAAACCAAGAAGTATTCAAAACGGAAAACACACATCAGGAGAATGCTCTACAGGATATGCTGGCACAACCTGGTACTGACAAGGACTTGATAAATTTATAGCTATGAGAAACAATAACCAGAAACAACAGAACAATTGCTAACTAGATCCACTTCCAAGTCCTTAAAAGTTTATGGTAGGAGGCCGGGTGCAGTGGCTCACACCCATAATCCCAGCACTTTGGGAGGCCAAGGCGGGTGGATCACCTGAAGTCAGGAGTTCGAGTCTAGCCTGGCCAACATGGTGAAACCTCGTCTCTACTAAAAATATAAAAATTAGCTAGGCGTGGTGACACACGTCTGTAATCCCAAGCCTACTCAGGAGGCTGAGGCCAGAGAACCACTTGAACCCGGGAGGCGGAGGTTGCAGTGAGCCAAGATTGCACCAGTGCACTCAAGCCTGGGAGCCAGAGTGAGATTCTGTCTCAACAAAAAACAAACAAACAAAAAAAAAAGTTTATGGTAGAAGTAATAGTTAATTGCTCATTTAAAACCCATGTGACATTTTCTTTACTACAAATTAGTTAAGTTGTAAGATTATTAAATTTTCAGTTTAATACTAGTATCCAAAAAGAAACAAGACAATCAACAATATAAACATAAGACTATTCTCATGTCACTTCCAAAAGATATTATTTGGGCAAAATGATCAATGACTACATAATTTTGAAAAGGTGTCAATAATCTCTTCTAAGATTGAAGAAAAAGGTAATTTGGAAAATTCCCTAAAAGTCCTACTGCTGGTAAACTCTGAGTTTCCTTTAACAGCGACAATAAAAAAGGCCCAAGCCATCCTTAAAATCTTGGGAATCTCTTAGGGACTTACGTTTAATTTTTTTTACAGCTTTAATGTACTGCCCACGAAGTTCTTCCAAGGCTCCCCCACTGCATGGCAGGCAAGTATTTTCAATGGCCCCTGCTGACAATGACCTAAAAAACAAACCAAAGATTACAAAAACAGAAATGCTAAGTGAAAAATTTCATTTGAAAAATATATATGTATCCATATACTCTAATAAAATTAACTGAGAAGTGCTAAAAATCTCACATAAAAGAATGTCCATTATACAGTTATTTCAAACAGGGGAAAAATGGAAACGACACAAATGTTATGGTTGCTTCAATAAATAATGGTAAATCCACATGAAAATTTATGCAGGTATTGAAAAACATATGTAGGAGAATATCTAATAACACAGAGAAATGCTTATCTAGTAATATTAATAAAAAGCTACAAAATACCTTATACTAGAGTCTCAATTTTAAAAACACATTGTGCACGTGGAGTATGTGTAGAAAGAGGTTTAAATGATATAAAACAAGAGGTCACTAAAGGGTATCTTCAGGAAATAAGGTTTTGGGGGATTTTCTTCTTTTTTATACTTTTTGCTGTATAACAAAAAAAAATTGATACTTAAAAAAATTTAAAGATATTTGTACTTAGATTTCTTTAAAATAGCAGTTTAAAATAGTAAAAGCATACCTTGGTGGTGTTTTACAAAGCGTTCGCAGTTCTTCCAATTTATTCTTCATGTCATTGTTTTCTTCTATTAATTCTTCAATAACTTTATTATTCTCTTCTATAATAGAAAGTTTATAGTACATTAGACAGTTAAAAATTTTTTAAGCCTTCTTTTCCCTTAAGTTCCCAATACAAATGTTTATAGAGGAGACTGTGTAATTTCCAGTCACTCTTCTGTAATGTTCGTTCCCTTAGAAACCCTAGTCAGACCATTATCTTGCTCTGTTTTCTCAGCACTTAAAATCTGTATCCCATCTTCTTCTTGCTTGGGGTTACACACTGTCCTGGAATTGGGTTTCGACTGTTTCAGATGCCTGTGTTTTGTTTTCCAACTGTGCTGAGGCTCTGTAGAAACCTACTAGGTTTTCTAATTCCATGTTCCCTGTGGATCCTGGTAGACAGTTTATGCTCATATAAACGAACACTGAACATGTACCTCAATATAAAATAAAAAGAAAATTAACCTAAAGTAGGTGTATTTTTCAGAAATAATGTAAGATTTTCAATTCTTTGAACTTTTAAAAAGAGGATGAGGAGACTGACAGAATCCATGTGATATGAAGGAAAACGCATGAATTTCAGAGTCAGAGACATCAGTTTACATTCTAACTGCTGTTTACAAGGTGGATAAGCCTAGGAAAAAGTAACCTTTCTGAACCTTTCTTCACATGTTAACTTACAGATTATAATCGAAATAAAACAACAAATGCACAACACCTACACAAAGCTTGGAAATACCCATATAAATGTGAACATGGCATCTTGTGTTTCCTATGATGCCACCCTCTCAACACACCGTAAGTTGAGGAACAAAATTACTCTATTCCCCCTGGTGATGGATATAACTTTTTGTTTTAAACAACTCACTCCCACTCCATCTATTTCTCAATAAACACTACCAAGAGAGTGGAAAAATGGAATTTAAGAAACAAGCAATCTCAATAGCAAAGATATAATAAGCTACTAAAGTTATATTAAGAAAAAATTTCAGACTATTGGCTTAAATTCTGGCCCTGACCCTTTGTATCAACTCATTGTTTTGAGTGATATATCAACTTTCTTTGATTTGCAAGTCTATGAGTTTTAGAAGATATCAGCTTCAAAAAGCACTGTGTAGAATAGTGTGGTGCTAAATATTATTTATAAATAATAATCATATCCAACTGCCCTTGTTGCCATATTATGTAAACCAAATTGTCTTGGTTTTCATATTTTAACATATCTATGTTGTAGATATAGCTACAGTAGGACAAATAACTGATTTACTCTCCTGGCCTCTACTGAAGAGCTAAGTAATCACAAAAGGAATTGCAGTTGTTAAATTTTTAATCTCAAATTCTTAAAACCCTTTCCGGCCTCCAAGTAATTATTATATCTTAATAATAAGTAATAAGAGTAATAAGTGCCTTAGTAATAAGCAGTTGGTGGTAGTTACAGGTGGCTTCTCTTAGTCAGCAATATTTTCCAAGTTGTGCTATGATGCAGCTGTTGTGCCAAGTGCTGGAACAGGACTTGATCCTTATTGCTATAAAGTCTACTCTCCAAAGGGAAGTACAGACAGCAAATAATTACAAGGATGGTGAATGTTATAAAAAGCATAGGAACTATGAGGAATGTGTAACAGGAGGACTAAACAGGTCTGCAGTGGTTAGGAAAGTCTCCCTGAGGAAGTAATGTATTGGAGAAAAGATGAGTAGGGGTTAGCCGGCCAAATGAGATCAGGATGTTTTGGCGAAGGGAGAAAACAATGAAATCCATGCTATGGCTCTACTGAGAGAAATTAAGAGAGCTAGGGGAAGACAAGGCTGGAGAGGCTGGCAGGCGCTGGATCAAGATCTTTTTAAACCCTGTTAAACTAAGTGGTTTTGGTTTTATACTGAAGGCCATGGCAAGCCACTGAAGAGCTTTAAACAGGAGTGTCATGTTTCAATTCACTTTTTAAAAAGGTTGCTTCAGCTACCCCAGGCAGAATGGATTAGAGGGGCTAAGACTAGAAGCATAAAGAGTCAGGGGATTATTGCCAGGGTCCAGGCAAGAGAAAGAAGTGGATGTACAAAATAAACTTATTAAGCTGGTCTTTTCTGAATGACACCATTATTTAGGACCGTAGCATTTTGTTTTTTGTCCATTTAAACATTTATTATCTGGTATGTGGTGGGCACCAGGGCTATTAGGATGAACAAGACATGGCATATTCCTTCTCCTCAGAAAATTCTTGGAGAATGTGGAGAAGGTATCCGACAAGTGACCAAATAATTAAAAATACAGAATGATAATAGTGATAATAGAGGAAGAGCCAATGCTCTATGGCCGCATACGAGCAGCCCACTTCACCCTGACTAGGGAAAATCAAGGAGGGCTTTGCAGATAAAGCATCTTCTGAGTTGAATCCTAAAGGAAGAGAGTAAGACTACAAAGAATGTTGGGAAAAAGTACAGGACAGAATACAAACATCATATGCAACGAAGGTCCAGCAGTAAAAGAAATAGGACCAGCTCAGGAATCGGAAGCATTTCAAATGTAAAGAGTATAGCGTATAGGCTATAAGCAATAGTGAAAGGTAAGAAGGAGCAGCGATCTAAGCCCCAAAACTTCCTTTCTTCGGAGGGGCAATGAGAAATGGTAGAAGATATCCCTTTCCAAATGCCCTCACAGCATTATGATGAATGGACTAGACGGAGGCCAGTCCAGACCCTCAAGCCCTTGTTTATGCCTTTTCCCTCTTTCTCAAACGCTGTTCTCCTTGGCAAACACCTCTGTTTTTCAAGGCTTAGTCAAACCTTTCTTAACTTTAATAAGAGGTAGAACTAACAATCCTTCCTCTTAAGTACACACTGCCAACAGCATTCAATGTTTAATTATTTGTTAATCTGTTTTTAGATCTCCTCACTTAACCAAAAGCTTCTTGAAGGAAGGGAACACATCTCCACCAGAACTGGAATTTTGTATGATTTATTCACTGCTGCATCCCCAGTGCTTAGAAGCCTGCTTGACGCATACTGGGCCCTCAACATCTGTTCAATCAAGAAAGGGAGAAAGGAATGTGACCTTTTAATCAGAGCTGAAATCTTCCTCTTTTGAGTTTTGTAATAATAATTTGATTAGTAAAAATGAGATCCAAATTAGTTTACATTAATCCCAAAAGAGGATCAGTGCACACATTAACTAAAATGTCACATTTGAACATTTCAACAAGGATCAAAGAGATTTATATTGGTAGCAGTGCTACTTTAAATGCTGACCTCCAATTTTTTCCACTACAGCTTTGTGCTTCCTTTCTAAATGCTGAAGATGCCTACAGCATTTCTCCAGTTTTCCTTTCAGATCTTGACATTCCTGCTTTGCCTTTTCAAGTTCTTGGAAGCAGTGTCCACAGCATAAATCCTTAATTTCAAGGATCTTTTTCTTATCTGCAAAAATTAAATGACAGAAAACTTTTATATCAGTTTAGACTAAGAACTACCAATAAAAAAGAAAAGACGGAAAGAAAAGCAGATGACTCATGACTAAAGGCTACAGCACGACTGAAAGAGTGTGATGCTTAAGATAGAGAGACATGGGTTTACATACTGCTTACTGGCCGTGTGACTTGGAGCATATTACTCAACTTGTCTAAGGTACTACTGGATACTACCATCTACTTTAAAAATAGTCATGAAATCTATTGCTCTGGATCTTGATACCATTCCCTACTAAAAGGAGTCAAGGATCTTCAAGAAATGGCTGACTCCAGTACTGGGAGAGGGTATATAAAAATAAGACTGAAATATCTTCCTATGCCAGAAAGGAAGAAAGTACTCAAAAATACAGGCATGTCGCAAGGACATAGGAGCCAGTTTGAAGGAGCTCCACTAGCTGAATCTGGGACAATCTGAGCACTAATTAAATAGAGTAATGAATTATAAAGTATTAAGAATAGGAATTTATGAGTCACACCAATAATTTTATGAATGGTAGGTAGGTAGGTGGGTTGGTAAGTAGGTAGGTAGATGGATCGATGGACAGAGAGATAAAATAAATACACAGGCAAATGAGAGGAAAGGATTCTTGATTCAACATGCTTAGTGCCAACTGGGATAAATAGAGGGAGGAAGTTGGAAGAATTGTAATTTCACAACCACCATAGTAAAGACTGGATCAAGCAAGAATCATCATTGGTTGCCAAATATAAGAGAAGGTTTTTATGAGGGGAAGATATTTGCATGATCTTAAAAGTGTCTCCCACAGATTGCTTAACAGTTGCAAGGGTGAAAAAAAACCCAGTAATTACATAGTGAAGAAATTAGACAACATTATCACCAGGTAATGAAAAGTAACCTCACCAATAAAAGACATAGGGACACCACACATTTTTAGATGTGACAACATATCACCCTTGCAGTGCTCTAGCCGAGAAAACACAACCTGAATCAATCATGAAGAAACACCAGACAAACCCCAAATGAGAAAAGTTCTGTTAAAAAAAAAAGTGGAGGTGGAAGCAGAGAATATTTCTAAAAAATGTCAATGTCATGAAAGACAAAGAGAGGCTGTGGAAATGTTCTAGATTAAAGGAGGCTAAAGATACATGACAACTAAATGTAATAGCTGATCCTAGACAAATCTCTATACTGGAGGAGAAAAAACAAAATGCTAGAAGACATTATTGGGTCAATTGACAAAATTAGAACACAAACAGTGGATTAATACAATACTTTAATGTTAAATTTACTGCACTAAGGTTATACAAGAAAATATTCCTATTCCTGGAAAACACAGTCTGGAGTACTTAGACATAAAAGGTCACAAAGTATACATAACTTACCCTCAAATGGTTCATAAAAAAAAAAATATTCACATACACATATATACATAAGGGCACAGAATGAAGTAAAATGTTAACAATAGGTGTATCTCATTAAAGGGAATGTGAATGTTCTTCGCAACTATTTTTATTTTTGCTATTTTTCTATAAGTTTGAAATTATTTCCGAGTTTAAAAAATGAACCGTTTGGCACAGTAGCTGGCACAGAGCAAGTACGCAATAAATAATAGTCATTGTCGTTAGTAACATATAAAATTTATAAAATTAAACTATGCAAAAATGATTAAAAAGTAGACTATTAATGTAAGTGATACAATAGAACAGGAATATAAGTTGGCACAGGCTCAGAGGCCAATATATAAAATGCTCCTGTAAAGTCATCGATCCAGCAAAATTATTCTTAGCTCTCTCCTGACATTTTAGTTTAAGAGGTGCCATTTATGTTAATGAGCATTAAAGGATTAACGAAGCATCACAATGGTACAATAAATAGCATTTATATTTTTCGTCTAGGATACTGTTGTAAAATTGGAACTCACAAATACCACTGACGACAGAACAGATACATCAGTTATAGTATATTCATACATTGAAATACTATGTAGCAATGAAAATGAATGAATTAGAGCTATTGCATCAACAGATAAATCTTAGTAGCATGCTGTTAAATAGGAAAAAGAGCAAGTTACAAAGAATATAATGAGTATTAAACCATTTTTATAATGTTAAAACAGAAAAAGGCAACAACTTCTAGAGGTCACATACACATAATTAAAACATTAAAAAAGAGAATAATTTTTGAAAATCAGGATATTTGTTAGCTCAGACTGGGGAGAAGTTGCAGGGATAGAACTGTGGTCAACAGCATTGGTGAGGTTCTGTGCCTTAAGTTGAATAATGGGTTCCTGGTTGCTAGGTTTCATAACTTACAGATGCATACATATATTCTTTGAATGAACTAAGTATTTCATAATTAATGTTTTAAGTACTTTAAATAATAACGAGATATTAGGAGAATATAACCAAACAGTCAACAGTGGTACTCTCCAGTGGTAGGATTTTAAAGGACTTTATCACTTAATACATGTTTTGTATTATCTAATCCTTTCTAATGAATTTGTTAAAGTGTTTGTTTTTAAGGGAAAAAAGACTAAAGAAAAATATTTTTATAGTCTGATTTGTCTTTGGCCAAAACTAATTCCTTTTATATTTATAGGACTTCCTAAAGCTAAATAACATCCAAAACTTGTTTCTACCCATTTCACAGCTTTAAATAGAATTCTCAGGCTATTCCAAATAGGATGTAAAATAAAAAGTACAATGCAAAATACAAATTAAGGTAATATTATCCACTGAATTGGCAATAAGATATTCTTAGCCACTTAATACCTAGAAGTAGGGGAAAAGGGTTTGTGAACAATGAGAAAGGCAGAGATGGTATAGACAGATATTCTCTAAGATTCTGGTAACACTGCCTACTGAATTAGAAATGTGTGGAAACTGAGGTTATTCACTTAGTAGGTATGATTGGTGCTGGCAATTATTAGTTCTTTTCCAGGTTATAACGGAAACAGCAAATAAGTAGCAGAGAGAGGCTGTTGTGTGTTTGTGTGGGGAGGAAAGGAGCAGGCTGCAAAGGGTCAATAGGCTAAAAGGGATGGGAGCTAATAAAGGATTTGCAAATTTCTAGCTCAGAAATCTCCATGAATAGGGAATATAAGTCCTATACTCCTCAGTAAGCTCTGAATACAAGGGGCTTAGTACAGTACAATAATTCTTTTGTCATGATGAAGAGTCTAAGTCATTAAGGAAAAGTTAAACTATTAATTCATCACTCTGCCATATGTTGGAAAGGAAGAGATTAAAAACACTGCCCATGCCCTCAGAAAAACTCACAAATCAATTAAAAATCATCTAATACATTTCAGAAAGATTTCCATTAAAAAGTGATTGAAATTAGTTTCAGTAATTTGAATGAAAAAGTCTCTATTACTTGGCAATTCTCTTATGTCAAATCCTTGATTTCAGGGAATAAAAACATGACTGCTCTATTAAAACTCTCATGATTCTCCTTGTAACACGAATCACTTGTGAATGGAGGGAAAACCACAAATAGAAGAAGAGGGCCTAAATCAACCTTCTTCTCTACACACAAAATGAAATCTAGGAAGAGGAGACATTAAGTCAGAGGAGTATTACACATTTGTTCACATCTATGATCTCCTTTTATCCTCAAAGCAACCCTTCAGAAGGGTGATTATGGATGCTACAAAGACTGGTGGGAACAAAATCCAATTACCAGCTTCTGCTTCTGTTTCTTGTAAGGCCAAGGGCTGAGCATGGTGTCCAGCAGCAGATCCAGGGACTCCTTGGCCAGTGCTCCGGCTGGCAGAATCCTTAGAGAGCTTGGCCATATTTCTCTGAAATAAATTTTCTTCAAAGTTAATGCTTAGTAAAAATCTTTATACAATTTTATATTTAAAATGCTAATGTTAAAAATACAAAGAGAAAACACTTCCTGAAAAAAATCTTGCCTGAACTATCTATCGCCAATATTTTTCTTAGGGTGTTACATGAGTACTGTCACTGTGCTAGGAACTAGCCTCCTATGAAACTTTCCAAATTAGAACAGTCTGACAGGCGACTGGTAGGCGGCTATGAGACAGACAGAAGATATGGTTTGCACATTATATATGTGAATTTGAGATTTTTTAATGGTTTACGTGATTAAACCACATGAAAGACAATATAAAATCAGAATTGTTCTTTAAAATCTAGAACATTTTTACTACAGCAAGGAACAACTTAATTAGCAAGTATAATGCTAACCCTCTGCCTCCCATGAATTGAAAATAACAGCAAAAATTTATTTTAAATTTATACAGTACTTCATATGCTTCTAAATACTTTAACATACACAGTAATTTTGTAAGGAAGGCCAGCCGAATGCCAAAGTTAAGGACAGAAACCGAGGTTTAGCTAAATTAAACATCTTGCACAAGACCATTTCTTCACTAATATTTACTGAATGTTTTTTATGTTCCAGTCCTTGTCACGGCAATACAGCTATTAAATCAATGGATTTTTCATTTTTGGTTTTTGTTTTGAGACAGAGTCTTGCTCTGTTGCCCAGGCTGAAGGGCATTGGCACAATTTTGGCTTACTTCAACCTCCACCTCCCGGTTCAAGTGATTCTCCTGCCTCAGCCCTCATGATCCGCCCACCTCAGCCCCCCAAAGTACTGGGATTACTTGTGTGAGCCGCCACGCTCAGTCAAATCAATGGATTTTTATGGCAATGTTTTCAGATTTAAGATGACTACTAAATCAGAAAGGAACAGAATAGGTGGTACTGAGAAAGTAGTCTTGTTGATTATTTAAAACAGATTATATATGCCTGATTCTAGAAGCCTTGATTTTGATTATGAGAAACCATTTAACTGACTGTCAGAAAATCTACTTACAATGTCCAACAGAAGCAGAGGTTAGCAATTACAAAGAAGAGGTAATCAAGAAGCTATGGGTTTGACACCAAAAGGAATAAGAAAAGCTGAACCAAAATGCAGTCAGTGCTTCCAGTTTTTACTCAAAGGTGGGGAAGAAAAGTCAAGATGACAGAAAAGGGAGAAAAGCAGCAACCTGTTTGTCTTAGTTTTAACTTGACTTTGATGGTAAAAGAGACAACACACATCCTTAAGTTTGCTTGAAAATTTTGTTCCATTTGATATTTGCTTTATCTGTTATGAACTACCGCATTAATATATTTTGATAAGGCATTCATTTTCTTGAAAGCTGTATTTTTCACTCATTGCGTCCTCTCCATTAAAAAAACTTTTGATTGTCTCAGTTATTTTAATGAGGACTTGTTTTTATATATTAATAAACCATTTTTTTGTTTTAATTTCCATGAACAATTTTTAAAACTAGAGATTTAATAAATTATAAATTACAGTTCCTCACATTTACAGCACCTATGTAACAAATTTAAAATCACTGCTTTATAATCACAGCTTTATCTCAAGGTCCTGAGTGAAGATAGCTCGAAAACGGCAGAAGGTCAAGTATTACTTCTATGACAAATTCCAGATTAGGCATTTCAAAGCCATCCTTTTCTCAGGAATGGAAACTGACCCACCCAACAAAAGCTGTAAACATCTAAATTCTTAGCCAGATTATGTGATTCTGTCTCCATAGACTCACGAGCCTCATTAAATCACACAGATGATCTTACACTGCTTGCACAATTATAAGCCCTGTAAAAAGACTCCAGGGTTGATTTTATACGTATATATTAATGGTAGGAGAAAGGTGTCATAGTTTCTTGATTTTTGTAAGAGAGACTGCCTATTCAGGAAAGCAAACGAAAGCATGTAAACATGATTTTCCCATCATTTCTCATCTCCAAATCTGTATAATTTTATTTTAATTAAGTTATCTCCAAGTTCTTATTTTAATTATTTTCCCCAAAAAAAATCTCAATTAAGTGTTAAGCAGTATTCGTGGGAAGTGATCTTGCCCAGTAATTTTTACATTGAAGGCAACTACTCAGTAGCAACATCTCTGTGAGGTCAAGGATAAAAATATCAACTGGGGTGAAGTAGGATGGAGTGAGCTGATCTTTCAGGTCCCTTCTGGCTCTAAACTTTTATACTGTTTCAAATGCAGGACCCAGAAAGGCTAAGCTGAGCCATGCATAGCCTACCCAAACCCAAGGAATTAGGCCAGGGATTTGTATTTTATTTTTCCAGTGAGCAACTATGTGATTGCCCAATATAATAACCTAGTTATCATCGAATATGGAACTGAAACTCAAGATTATTACTCCTAGTTTATAACTCTCTCAAGTAGGTGTTAATACCAAATGCTCAATCCTGGCCTTGAAACTCTTTAATCACAATATCTTGATGGAACTTAACTCTTAAGTTTCAACTCTATCAGACAAACCTTATACTACTGGCATTTTTTTCCTGCCTCTAATTCCAAATGTTGAAATTGGCTAATCACCATGCTCAGAATATCATTCTGGATCTTTCATGCATACCTAATTGCTTTGATCATAAGGTAGCAAGACTTTGGTTTCACTGAATCTTTCATACAAATTAAAAGCTGGTCTCAGAGAGTACTTAGATAACTAAAAGAATATAATTAATTCTATATGCACATATATAGTACATCCAGAAACTGGGCTTCAGAGTTTTATGCGAGTGAGCCATATTTATTTGCTTGTCTCTACATCAATATTCTTTGTACTTGGTTGGCATTTTTTGCCTAAATGAGACATACATTTATTGTGGGCAATAAATAGGCTTCCAAACTCTTCACAAGCTTTTAAGAAACTCTTATGATGCATATTTCATGAAGTGGTCAGGCCCAGAAAACAGAATTTTGAATAAAAATTATTCAGCTTCTGAAATTTCATGCCCTTAGAAAGAATAGCATATATTCTTTATTTTATTTTAAGTTCTGGAATACATGTACTGAACGTGCAGGTTTATTACATAGGTATACATGTGCCATGGTGGTTTGCTGCACCTATCAACCTGTTATCTAGGTTTTAAGCCCTGCAGGCATTAGGTATTTGTCCTAAATATTCTTTAGGAAAAAGACATTTAGAGGCTAAAAGCTTTCTTGTATTTGTGACACTATGAAGTAGTAAAGTTTTTTGGCAACAAAACATGCAAACCTTTGGATTCGCTACAGAGTAGTTTTTTAAACCACTGACAAAAACATAAGACTTACATCTACTAAACTTTAAAACGAAAAAAGGAAAAAACACTACATACAACTTCTATAATCATTCTTGGTGTTCAGTACCTCCTCTCGTTCTCAGGAACATACCTTTTCCCATTGTGGGTCAGCATTTTCTACAAGCAGAGGAAGTGTATCTTGAAATGCTTTCTGTATGCAGCCCTTTAGTTTTTCAAAATATTGCACAGACATCCATTTTGAAGAACAAGTCGACATGATTTCCAAAAGCTGCTTGTCCTCAGAATCACTGA